>NW_027361968.1:600000-1042500 GCF_039654945.1 Dendrobates tinctorius
GATCAGAGTAATAGGGCCACAGATGCCCAAATCAGAGTAATAGGGCCACAGCCATCCAGATCAGAGTAATAGGGCCACAGACACCCAGATCAGAGTAATAGGGCCACAGATGCCCAAATCAGAGTAATAGGGCCACAGCCATCCAGATCAGAGTAATAGGGCCACAGATGCCCAAATCAGAGTAATAGGGCCACAGCCATCCAGATCAGAGTAATAGGGCCACAGACACTCAGATCAGAGTAATAGGGCCACAGACACCCAGATCAGACTAATAGGGCCACAGACACCGAGATCAAAGTAATAGGGCCACAGACACCCAGATCAGAATAATAGGGCCACAGACACACATATCAGAGTAATAGGACCACAGACACCCAGATCAGAGTAATAGGGCCACAGACACCCAGATCAGAATAATAGGGCCACAGACACCCAGATCAGAGTAATAGGGCCACAGACACTCAGATCAGAGTAATAGGGCCACAGATGCCCAAATCAGAGTAATAGGGCCACAGCCATCCAGATCAGAGTAATAGGGCCACAGACACTCAGATCAGAGTAATAGGGCCACAGACACTCAGATCAGAGTAATAGGGCCACAGACACCCAGATCAGACTAATAGGGCCACAGACACCGAGATCAAAGTAATAGGGCCACAGACACCCAGATCAGAGTAATAGGGCCACAGACACCCAGATCAGAGTAATAGGACCACAGACACTCAGATCAGAGTAGTAGGGCCACAGACACCCAGATTAGAGTAATAGGGCCACAGACACCCAGATCAGATTAATAGGGCCACAGACACCCAGATCAGAGTAATAGGGCCACAGACACCCAGACCAGAGTAATAGGGCCACAGACACCCAGATCAAAGTAATAGGGCCGCAGAAACCCAGATCAGAGTAATAGGGCCACAGACACCCAGTTCAGAGTAATAGGGCCACAGACACCCAGATCAGAGTAATAGAGTCACAGACACCCAGTTCAGAGTATTAGGGCCACAGACACCCAGATCAGATTAATAGGGCCACAGACACCCAGATCAGAGTAATAGGGCCACAGACACCCAGATCAGAGTAATAGGGCCATAGACACCCAGATCAGAGTAATAGGGCCACAGATACTCAGATCAGAGTAATAGGGCCATAGTGTCATGATCCATGCTGAATCATGACAGATAAAAGAACATGTAACTTTTTTTTTTTTCTTAAACTGTGTGCTTAAGTTTGGTTTTGCCCCCGGTGGCCATTAGGATTATTACACAGTGGTCTTTTGTTCTAGTTTGCCCCTGGTGGTGGTGAGCGTTATTGCACATGATTATAAAGCAGGTGTGATTGCTCTGGCTCTGCTATAAAAGAGTGTCAGGTGTTGCAATCACTGTTGGTGATAGTGTTCATTTCAACCATCCTTGGTGGAGGAAGGATCTAGAGAGAGGTCCTGGCAGCTCAGTCAGAGCCCTGGTGTGGAAGGAGTCAGAGGGAATTTCCGTGCAGCTCTGACAGAGCTTGGTGGCAGCTATTCAGGAGGAAAGCTGCACTCTGGTGGTGGACTCTGTTGCTGGGAGCAAGAGCAACAGAGCAAAGCTAAGTGGTGTTTCCCTGTTTGGATTTTTCCCTGGTGTGTATTAGTACAGCAGTGAGGCCAGTGCCTGCACCACCCAGCTCCCTATCAAGGGATAGGTGTAGGGTGTGCTAGGGTGACATGTTGTGAACTCATTTTCTGGTTTACAATTTTAACCTGCTGTGCAGAGCTCCCCGAAGAGTTAGGCTTCAAAGCAAGAAATAATTTAGAATTATTCTTAAAATTCAAAAATTTAGACCGATCCCCAAAAAACACATCAGGAGTAGGGATCTTTGGTTCAACAGCATGTGAATGAGCGAGATAGGTGGAAATTCCCCGCACTTCAGCAGTGAGCTGCTCCACACAATCAAACAATTGCTTAATCTCCATTAAGGAAAAAATCCTCCTACGGCCTCAGAGAAAAAGAGGAAAAATTATACATATAAAAAAAAAAAAATTCTGACACTTTTTTTTTTTTACAATTCTTTCCAGCTTTTGAGTACCCTAGAATCTGCGGTATGGCTGGTGATTATGTTATGAATGAGTCACCGAGGAGGAAAAACAAAAAGCAAGCTAAGCCCAGAAAACCGGAGAGGTTGCAGACCCCTGATCCTATCCACACAACTCGCAGCAGCCGTGGAGCATACCTACGATGATCCTAGATGCCTCGTCACAGCCGGAGAACTAAATAAGCCTAAAGAAAGAAAAGGGGAAATCTAAACTGCCCCAGAGCAGACCCCAAAGCAATAGAAAGGTCCCAACATGTATTGTCGGTGAAACAAAATGAAAACACAAACACAGATAGAAAGATAGGCTGAGCAAATGATGGGGCCCACACTAACTAGAAAGGATAGGAAAGGAAAGCTGCTGTTTGCAATCCGCAAAAACCCTACAAAAAATGTCCCAACACGTCTGATAGGAAAAACGGCCTTGAAGTCACTAGACTTCAAAATCCCTATTATCAGCACTCCGATATATTCTGAAGACAGAGCAAAAGAGAATTAACCGATCAGGGACAAAAATGGAAATTCAGCAAAGCCCCAGCCGGGGCTGGCTGAACACAAAACTAAGCAAATCAGACAAAATCTCAAGGAACAATAACAGAGCAAAAACTTAGCTTTAGAAGACAGGAACTGAACTGGAGGCCAGAGCTCAGAGCAGAGAAATCACCAGCAACCCTTCAGGGCGTCAGCTGCCTTATATCCACTCAGAGATTCCGGATGTCCAATCGCAATCCACCTGTTCAGGTGACAGGTCACTCCCATCCAAATCAGTTTCACCTCCTCCTTTCACCAGCAGAGGGAGTTCATCGGACATCAAAGGTGAACGAGAAAATGAGCTCATAACAGTACCTCCCACTTGAGGAGGGGTCACCGAACCCTCATGCACGCCACCAGGCCAATCAGGATGGGCCCGATGAAAAGCACGAACCAATTTTTCGGCATGAATATCGGATGCAGAGACCCAAGAATTATCCTCCTGGCCATAACCATTCCACTTAACCAAATACTGGAGTCTCCGTCTAGCCAGACGAGAATCCAGTATCTTCTCAACCTCATATTCCACATTACCTTCAACCAATACAGGGTCAGGAGGTGCCACCACAGGAACTACTGGCTCAACAAACCTCTTCAACAGAGACTTATGAAACATGTTATGGATCTTAAATGTAACAGGAAGATCCAATCTAAAAGAGACCGGATTAAGAATCTCCAAAATCTTGTAAGGTCCAATAAATCTAGGTTTAAACTTTGGAGAAGCCACCTTCATAGAGATATTCTTTGATGACAACCAAACCATATCACCCACCTTAAACCGAGGACCAATGGTCCTATACCAGTTGGAAAACCGCTGGGCCTTTTCCTGGGAGAGAGACAACTTATCCACCACTTGGTCCCAAATCTGGTGCATTCTCTCCACCACCGTGCCAACACCTGGGCAGGCAGAAGACTCCACCTGCCCTGAAGAAAATCGAGGATGAAACCCAAAGTTACAAAAAAAAGGGTGACATCAAAGTAGCAGAACTAGCTCTATTATTTAAAGCAAATTCGGCCAAGGGCAAAAATGAGACCCAATCATCCTGATCAGCAGAGATAAAACATCTCAAATAAGACTCCAAAGTCTGGTTTGTTCTCTCCGTCTGCCCATTGGTCTGAGGGTGAAACACAGAGGAGAAGGACAACTTAATTCCCAGCTTGGAACAAAAAGTCCTCCAAAATCTAGAAACAAACTGAACTCCTCTGTCAGATACAATGTTCTCAGGAATCCCATGCAAGCGAACCACTTGTTGCAAAAACAAGGGCACCAACTCTGAGGAAGATGGCAACTTAGGGAGTGGTACAAGATGGACCATCTTAGTGAATCTATCACAAATCACCCAGATAACAGTCATTCTCTGAGAAACAGGCATATCAGATATAAAATCCATTGAAATATGGGTCCATGGCCTCCTGGGCACCGGCAAAGGCATCAACAACCCACTAGAGCGAGAACAAGGTTTAGACCGGGAGCAAGTCCCACAGGACTGCACAAAATTCCTGACATCACGAGATAAGGTGGGCCACCAAAAAGACTGACTCACCAAATCTCTAGTACCAAAAATACCTGGATGACCAGCCAATGCGGAGCAATGAACTTCAGACATTACTCTCTTCCTCCACTGGTCAGGAACATACAATTTTTACAATGGGACAGCACTCAGGTTTGTCTTTTACTGAAACTCTTCCAGAGAACGTCTCAAATTGGGCGAGATGGCAGAAAGAACTACTCCCTCACCTAAGATGGTAGCAGGCTTGGTCACAATAGGAGAATCAGCAAAGAAACTCCTGGAGACGGCGTCTGCCTTGACATTCTTAGTGCCCGGAAGAAAAGAGACCACAAAATCAAAACGTGTGAAAAACAAGGCCCACCTAGCCTGTCTAGGGTTCAAGCGTTTGGCCGACTCAAGGTAAATCAAATTCTTGTGGTCAGTGAGGACCACGACTTGATGTTTAGCTCCCTCCAACCAATGTCTCCACTCCTCAAATGCCCATTTCATGGCTAACAGTTCCCGATTCCCCACATCATAGTTGCGTTCGGATGGGGAGAACTTTCGGGAAAAGAAAGCACAGGGATTCATTTTAGATGTTACCGGATCTTTTTGGGACAAAACAGATCCCGCACCAATCTCAGAAGCGTCCACCTCTACCTGAAACGGGAGTGAGACATCAGGTTGCCGCAAAACCGGAGCAGAAGTGAACCTCCGCTTCAGCTCCTGAAAGGAAGAAACATATATAAAGCAATGGATAAAATTTAACTTTTAATAAAAATCATTAAAAAGTTGGACAAACATCACCCTTGTGAATAGACTCAAAAAACACAGCAAAAACCACAGGAACAAAAAGGCAAAGATAAAAAAACCGCAACTGCACATGATAGCGTTGCATTACTATCTATAAGCTGCTCATGGTCATTTGGAATGCTCACTGTTTTAGTGAGGTAATATGGTTCTTATACTATGACTCATAAGCAATATTTTGCCTTGATCCCTGTCTTTGCTCTAAGCTGCATTTTGTGTAATTTTACACTGGCCTCAGGCTACCTATTGTATGTCTTTGGTACACATGGTGGGTTATGCAAAGGTTCCTATTAGTATACGAATATATCTCAATTGTTATACCACCGCTGTTCCAATTGACTGAAAGGGTGTATTCAGTTCCCACCCAGATAGGATCTGATATGGTTGTTGGTAGCTATAATTAGGTATTGTCTGAAATCATAGTCATAGCTAGATTCTGCTTTCTGTGACTTTATTTATCTTTAAGACTACCTATTATTATCAAGAGGCCCCATACTCACACTGGAAGCAGGAAAATACCTGGGAGTATTTTTATCTTTGTCTTTTTGTTCCTGTGGTTTTTGCTGTGTTTTTTTGAGTCTATTCACAAGGGTGATGTTTGTCCAACTTTTAAATGATTTTTATTAAAAGTTAAATTTTATCCATTGCTTTATATATACACTTTTTGGATATAATCCTGCTGTTATTTGAAAGGAAGAAACAGCCTCCGGAGACCAATTCAGCACATCAGCACCCTTCTTAGTCAAATCAGTCAATGGCTTGGCAATACCAGAAAAATTAGCTATAAATTTACGATAAAAATTAGCAAAACCCAAAAACTTCTGGAGGGCCTTCAAAGAAGTGGGCTGAACCCAATCATAAATTTCCTGTACCTTGACCGGGTCCATTTCAATAGTTGACGGAGACAAAATAAATCCCAAAAATGAAATCCTCTGTACCCCAAAAAGGCATTTCGACCCCTTAACATACAGGGAATTCTCCCTCAAAATCCAGAACACAGTCCGGACATGTTCCACATGAGAGTCCCAATCCTTGGAAAAGATCAAAATATCATCCAGATAGATGATCAAAAATTTACCCACAAAGTCCCGGAAAATATAATTCATGAAGCACTGGAAGACAGAAGGGGCATTAGTGAGCCCAAAAGGCATCACCAGGTACTCAAAATGTCCCTCTGGAGTATTAAACGCCGTCTTCCATTCATCCCCATGCTTAATGCGAATAAGATTATATGCCCCCCTGAGGTCAAGCTTGGTAAACCAGCAAGCACCTTCAACTCTAGAAAATAGGTCAGAAATCAGGGGTAACGGATACTGATATTTAGCAGTAATTTTGTTGAGGGCACGATAATCAATACAAGGCCTTAATGAACCATCTTTCTTGGCCACGAAAAAAAATCCAGCACCCAAGGGTGAAGAGGATGGTCTAATATGACCCTTCTCCAACGACTCCTTAATATAGGATCGCATAGCCTCGTGCTCGGGTACAGATAAATTGAAAAGTCGACCCTTGGGAAATTTACACCCAGGGCTCAACTCAATTGCACAGTCATAACTCCTATGAGGAGGCAAAGACGCAGACTCATTCTCACTAAATACATCATAAAAATCAGCCAAATAGTCAGGAACATCATGCGACTGGGGAGAGGTGGAGAAAACAGGAGCGTCGCCAAGAGCACACCGACAACCCCAACTCACCACAGACACAGATTTCCAATCCAAAACTGGATTATGGATTTGCAACCGGGGAAATCCCAGAACAATGGTATCATGCAAATTATGCAACACCAAAAATCTGCAATTTTCTTGATGGTCTGGGGCGACCCGCATTACCACCTGGGTCCATACTGAGGTTTATTCTTCGCCAAAGGAGTAGCATCAATACCCCTCAAAGGGATAGGCGTCCGCAGAGGTGTCATAAGAAACCCACAACGTTTAGCAGAATCCAAGTCCATCAGGTTCAGAGCCGCTCCTGAATCCACAAAAGCCTTAGCGGAAAATGTGGACAGGGAGCAGATCAGAATAATTGCCAGAAGAAACTTAGGTTGAACACCACCCACAGCAAATGTGTGTGCAAAACGTTTCTCTCGTTTAGGGCAGACAGAAATAATATTCGAGGCATCTCCACAGAAAAAACACAGCTTATTACGCCTTCTGAACACATGACGTTGCGCCCTAGACAAAACTCTATCACATTGCATAGGTTCAGACATTTGTTCAACAGGTGGCAACATTTCTCTTGTAATTTTACGTTCACCTAAACGCCGATCAACCTGAATGGCTAATGACATAGAATCGTCAAGACCAGAGGGAACAGGAAATCCCACCATAGTATCTTTTACGGTTTCTGACAAACCCTTCCAAAAGTGAGCTGCCAAGGCACCATCATTCCAGGTAGTAAGGACCGCCCACTTTCGGAATTTTTGACAGTATGACTCTGTAGAATCCTGACCCTGGCTCAATGCCAACAGGGCTTTCTCAGCTTGATCAATAGCATTAGGTTCATCATACAACAACCCCAAAGCTTGAAAAAATGCGTCCACATTAGCCAGAATAGGATCACCAGGTGTCAAAGAATACACCCAATCCTGGTGTGATGGTGTGATATGTTATGTGGATGTCATTTTTTGTATATTCCTATTTTTAACAATTCCAGTTATTTTCATAGTGTTTTTCTTATTACATTGTAAGTCTACAGCCTCACTGTATCTGTCTCTTGATGACCCCCTGTAGTGCATTAATCCCTAAGGCCTTTTGTTCTCCTCTGGGAGGCAACTTGTTGGACTACCCCTGGACAAGGAAGGGGGTGGGGGGAAGAACGGCAGCTGGACAAGTCAGTTCCGGTAGAGACAAGAGGGTGAAAAGGCTGCATTTCAGAGAGAAGGACCCATTTTTATCCTCTGGTGCTAGAGTTTTGAAATCTTGTTTCCCTGGACATTTTATCCTGATACTGGACTGCATTCTTATTCTGGACTATCTTATCCTTTGTGTGGTGGACTGAATATGGACCTTTTCGTATTTTTGCCTGAATAAAGGTCTTGGAATTGTTCACTCTTCGCTTGCTGTGTTGATTGTGTGATACCAGAGAAGGACCCCGTGACACCTGGGGATCGCCGCGCAGCAAAGAGATGACAATTTTATCCTGCTGCGCAGAGCTCCCCGATGAGTTAGGCTTCAAGGCAAGAAATAATTTACAATTATTCTTAAAATTCAAAAATTTAGACCGATCCCCAAAAAACACATCAGGAGTAGGAATCTTTGCTTCAGCAGCATGTGAATGAGCAAGATAGGCGGAAATTCCCCGCACTTCAGCAGCGAGCTGCTCCACATGATCAGACAATTGCTTAATCTCCATTAAGAAAAAAAAAAATTCCTCCTACGGCCCCAGAGAAAAAGAGGAAAAAATATACATAAAAAAAAAAATTCTGACACTTTTTTTTTTTTTTTTTTACAATTCTTTCCTGCTATTGAGTACCCTAGAATCTGCGGTATGGCTGGTGATTCTGTTATGAATGAGTCACTGGAGGAGGAAAAAACAAAAATACAAGCTAAGTCCAGAAAACCGGAGAGGTTGGTAGCTAGCTGTCACGCCCGCCTCCGTTACTCACATGCAGGGCCCTGTGCGCACCTCCCGGCGCACACCTGCTCCCCGGCGCGTCCCCGCTCCTGACATTCGGCCTGCCCGAGGTCGGTCCCACGCTCCTGTGGCCGGCGCTCGGGCTACACCATGTGACGCGGTGGCTCCGCCCCCAACATGGCGGCACCCATCGTCTATTTCTGACTGGCGTCTTCCCAGGTAAGACGCCTGTGTATCGTTCCCGGGTCGCTGCCCTTTGGGTCAGTGCTCAGTACGCTCTCAGGCCCTGTATATTTCCCTGTGCTTTGCTTTGCTTTGTTGGTGTTTCTGCGTTCCCTTCCTGTGCTCGCCACTCCTGCGGTCCTGGCTCCCCCTCGCCTCTGGTGCTTTCACCTCCCCTTGCCTCTGCCGTGCTCTCTGTGTGCTTGCTCCCCTGTGACCCTCTTGTCCGTGCAGTCTCTCACCCCTTCTCTCTCTTGCAGCCTCCAGCCACTACCAGCTCTGAACCCTCCAAGTCTCTGCCTTTCTCTGGCTCCTTTCCGCTGTCTCCCGGACCGCTGCTCCGCTGACTCTCCACCCTAGTACCTGCTGCTCACCCAGTCGCCCCTTTGGCTCCGGCTGTCACGGTTCCATCCCCTGTGGGCCTGCCCCTAACACTTCCTGTATAGGGGGTGGCTCCACCTGGCTCAGCTCGCCCGCAGGGGCTCTGGAGCCGTGACCCAGAGGGTCCACTCCGGGTTACTCTCCTTATTTTGCCATTCTAGCAATCCGTAACAGATACACAGGCCATGGACCCCGCTGGAGTCACGGCTACTCAGAAGGAGTTAATTTTTTTACGGGAGAATCAAACGCGCATAATGTCCTTTATGAAATTGATGGACGCGCGCCTCTCCGCCCTCCAAACCTCTGATCCTGGTAATGCGGCCCAGCTGGCCGGCTTACAGCAAGAGTTAGCGCAGCAGCGAGACGCACAAAGTCACATCCTCAGCTATATGGCTTCGGTTGATGGCCGCTTACTCGCACTCCAGGCGGCCGCGGCTGCTCCCCCTCCAGTTACTGGTCCTCACCCCCTACCGCGGTTGGCCAAACCACCCCATTATAACGGTGACGCTAAACTATGCCGAGGGTTCCTGAACCAGTGTCGCCTCCACTTTGAGTTGCAACCTCAAGCATAATCTCCCATCTCGAGGGGGATGCTTTGGCATGGGTAAACCCCCTCTGGGAGCGTGATGACCCCCTGGTTGCCCACTTGGCAAATTTTTTGGAGACTTTTCGTCGCATATTTGACGAGCCAGGTCGTCTCGCCTCCACTACTGAGTCTCTGTTCAGCTTATACCAGGGATCCCTAACCGTGGGGCAATATGCCATTCAATTCCGGACTCTGTCGTCCGATTTGGGCTGGAAAAATGATGCATTGGTGGGAGCGTTTTGGAGGGTGCTTTCGGGTCGTATAAAGGATGAGCTGGCAGGCCGCGACACTCCCACGGCCCTTGAGGATCTAATCTCTTTGGCGACCCGAATCGATCTGCGGTTCCAGGAACGGGCTCGTGAGAGAAGACTCGCGCGCCCGCTGCCATCTCCTTGCAGACCACCCAGTCCTCGATCTAGGGTTTTTTCCTCTGCGTCAGTACCTGAGCCTATGCAAGTGGATTGCTTGAAGCTCTCCGAACAGTGACGCAAGGAGAGAAGTTCTCACGGCCTATATTTCTATTGCGGTAGCGGGTCTCATTTGCTCCGTACCTGCCCAGAACGTCCGGAAAACTTCTCCGCCTAGGTCAGGTAAGAGAGGCCTCCCTAGGTGTGCATGATTCCTCTCAACCCCTTTCTCTATCTGTCCTATTACATGTGGGTGGCAAACGGGTCTCCTTGGCAGCCTACGTGGATTCGGGTGCCGCTGGGAATTTTATTAGACTCGATGTAGTCTCTAAATTTTCGGTCCCTGTGAAGGCCCTTGAGAGCCCCCAAGTCCTCGCATCTGTAGACGGTAAACCCTTGCAAGAGACCGTTAGCTAGTTACGCACGAGATCGAGCTTCAGATTGGCGCCTTGCACAAGGAGAAAATCTCATTTTTTGTTTTAGCCGGTATCTCCCATCCTATTCTCCTTGGTCTTCCCTGGTTGCGACTTCATGAGCCCACCTTAGATTGGCGTAACGGCAATGTTTTGTGCTGGGGGGAGTCTTGTCGCTCTCGGTGTCTGCAGCCGGTGCATCCCGTGGGTGTTCCCCGTCTCCTTCCTGGTCCCTCCAGTTTGCCGCCTGCATATAGGGCCTATGCGGATGTCTTCGACAAGAGAGAAGCTGAGGTTCTTCCACCCCACCGGCCTTATGACTGCCCTATCGAGCTCATTCCTGGTGCCACTCCTCCCCGCGGCAGAATTTTTCCTCTCTCTCTAGCCGAGACGCAAGCTATGTCGGAGTACATCCAAGAGAACCTAGCCAAAGGCTTCATTCGAAAATCATCCTCGCCTGCTGGATGATTGAGAGGAGCACGAGTCTTCACCAAGCTAGACCTGCGAGGAGCCTACAACCTTGTTCGTATATGGTCCGGGGATGAATGGAAGACTGCATTCAATACACGGGACGGGCATTACGAATACTTAGTAATGCCATTTGGACTCTGCAACGCTCCTGCAGTATTCCAGGAACTCGTCAATGACATCTATCGAGATCTCCTCTATGTCTGTGTAGTGGTCTATCTGGACGACATCTTGATTTTCTCTCCCGACTTGGCTATCCACCGCCGAGATGTCCGTCAAGTCCTGCTTCGTCTCAGGGAGAATCACCTATTTGCTAAATTGGAGAAATGCCTCTTTGAGCAGGCCTCTCTGCCGTTCCTTGGCTACATCGTTTCGAGTACTGGCTTGGAGATGGATCCTGAAAAGATCTCTGCCGTTCTCAAGTGGCCGCGTCCCCAAGGAGTGAGGGCAATCCAGCGTTTTTTGGGCTTCGCCAATTTTTACAGGCAATTCATCCCGCACTTTTCCTCCTTAGCCAAGCCAATCTCGGCTCTCACTCGCAAGGGGGTTAATCCCCACACTTGGCCGCTGGATGCTGAAGCCGCTTTTAAAGATTTAAAGCAGGAATTCGCTAAGTCTCCAGTACTCCACCGTCCAGATGCCAATAGGCCATTCCTCCTGGAGGTTGATGCCTCGTCTGTGGGGGCGGGAGCTGTCCTTCTGCAAAAATCCTCCTCTGGACGCATGGTCACATGTGGGTTTTTCTCCAAGGTTTTCTCCGCCCCAGAACGTAATTACTCCATCGGAGACAGAGAAGTACTGGCCATCAAACTCGCCCTCGAGGAGTGGTGCCACCTTCTTGAAGGAGCTGTCCATCCGTTTACCATATTCACGGATCATAAGAATTTGGCTTATGTTCAGACCGCCCAAAGACTCAACCCACGTCAAGCTAGATGGTCTTTGTTCTTCGGGCGCTTTGATTTTCAGCTCCACTTCCGGCCAGGGAATAAAAACGTCAAGGCTGACGCCCTGTCTCGTTCCTTTTCGCCTGTGGATAATGAGGATGGTCCAGCGCACATCATCGATCCAGCTAAGATTATCACTGTGGCTCCCCTAAGCGTACTTTCTCCACCACCCAGTAAGACCTTCGCTCAAGATGGGGACAAGGCTAAGGTCCTACTCTGGGGTCACTCGTCTAAATTTTCTGGACACGCTGGACTGAGGAAGACTCTCTATCTCGTCTCCCGTCACTATTGGTGGCCATCGCTTCGCCAAGACATCGTAGACTTCATCGCTTCCTGTCCTTCGTGTGCCAGGAACAAGGTCCCTCGATCCCGGCCCTATGGGCTCCTACACCCATTACCCATACCCACGACTCCATGGACCCACATAGCTATGGACTTCATCACTGATCTGCCACTGTCCTCGAGATGTACGGTTATCTTAGTGGTCGTGGATCGGTTTTCGAAGATGGCTCACTTCCATTGTCTGGTTTGCCTTCTGCCCCCGAGTTGGCGAAGATTGTCTTGCTCCACGTCTTCCATCTCCATGGCTTTCCTCAGCACGTTGTCTCGGACAGAGGAGTCCAATTCACCTCTCGATTCTGGCGAGCTCTCTGTGGATTGATGAAGATAACTCTGGATTTTTCGTCAGCCTATCATCCCCAGTCAAATGGACAAGTGGAACGGGTCAATCAAGTCCTGACTTCCTACCTCTGGCATTTTTCCAACGCTCACCAAGATGACTGGGTTTCTCTTCTTCCGTGGGCTGAATTCACGTACAATAATCATCCCAGTGAAGCTTCTACCAAGTCTCCCTTTTTTGTGGTTTTTGGACAACATCCCAGCATTCCCCTTCCCGTTTCCCCCACCTCGGGTATACCGGCGGCGGATGCTGTGTCGGTAGATTTCTCCCAGATTTGGAGGGACACCAGGGAGGCCCTTGAGAGAGCCAGTCGCAAAATGAAGGATTATGCCGATAAGAGACGTTTAGATGCTCCTCTGTACTCCCCCGGGGAGAGGGTCTGGCTATCCTCACGGTATATCAGACCAAAGGTCCCTTCCTATAAGTTGGGCCCACGATTCATAGGTCCCTTTGATATCCTAAAGCGTGTCAATGACGTGGCCTACAAATTAAGATTGCCTGCCTCGCTAAGAATTCCTAATGTTTTTCATGTATCCCTCCTCAAGCCTGCGATATTTAATCACTACCACTCAACTGCTTCTCAAAATTTCCAACCCAGCAGTTCTGATAATACCTTTGAGGTTAGGGATATACTCGCCACAAAAACGGTTAGAGGTCGAACTTTGTTTTTGGTCGATTGGAAGGTTTTGGTCCTGAGGAGAGGTCCTGGGAACCTCGAGAAAACATTAATGCGCCTCGGATCATGAAACGATTTTTCGACAACCTTAGGAGGGAAGGGAGTAGAGGGGGGGTACTGTCGCGCCCGCCTCCGTTACTCACATGCAGGGCCCTGTGCGCACCTCCCGGCGTGCATCTGCTCCCCGGCGCGTCCCCGCTCCTGACCTTCGGCCTCCCCGACGTCGGTCCCACGCTCCTGTGGCCGGCGCTCGGGCTACACCATGTAACGCGGTGGCTCCGCCCCCAACATGGCGGCACCCATCGTCTATTTCTGACCGGCGTCTTCCCAGGTAAGACGCCTGTGTATCGTTCCCGGGTCGCTGCCCTTTTGGTCAGCGCTCAGTACGCTCTCAGGCCCTGTATATTTCCCTGTGCTTTGCTTTGTTGGTGTTTCTACGTTCCCTTCCTGTGCTCGCCACTCCTGCGGTCCTGGCTCCCCCTTGCCTCTGGTGTTTTCACCTGTATAGGGGGTGGCTCCACCTTGCTCAGCTTGCCCGCAGGGGCTCTGGAGCCGTGACCCAGAGGGTCCACTCCGGGTTACTCTCCTTATTTTGCCATTCTAGCAATCCGTAACACTAGCGGATTGCAGACACCTGATCCTATTCACAACAACTAACAGTAGCCGTGGAGTGTTCCTACGGTGGTCCTAGACACCTCGTCACAGCCGGAGAGCTAAATAAACCTAAAGAAAGAAAGGGGAAATCTAAACTGCCCCAGAGCAGACCCCAAAGCAATAGACAGCCCCAACATGTATTGACGGTGAAAACAGATGAAAACACAAACTCAGACAGAAAGACAGGCAGAGCAAACGATGGGGCCCAACTAACTAGATAGGAAAGGACAGAAAAGATGCTGGCTGCAATCCGCAAAAACCCTACCAAAAATGTCCCAACACGTCTGATAGGAAAACCGGCCCTGAAGTCACTAGACTTCAAAATCCCTATATCAGCACTCCGATATATTCTGAAGACCGAGCAAAAGAGAATTAACCGATCAGGGACAAAAATGGAAATTCAGCAAAGCCCCAGCCGGGGCTGGCTGAGCACAAAACTAAGCAAATCAGACAAAATCTCATGGAACAATAACAGAGCAAAAACTTAGCTTTAGAAGACAGGAACTGAACTGGAGGCCAGAGCTCAGAGCAGAGAAATCACCAGCAACCCTACAGGGCGTCGGCTGCCTTATATCCACTCAGAGATTCCGGATGTCCAATCGCAATCCACCTGTTCAGGTGACAGGTCACTCCCATCCAAATCAGATTCACCACCTCCTTTCACCAGCTGAGGGAGTTCATCGGACATCAAACGTGAACGAGAAAATGAGCTCATAACACCTGGGTGTAAATTTCCCAAGGGTCAGCTTTTCAATTTATCTGTACCCGAACACGAGGCTATGCGATCTTATATTGGAGAAGGGTCATATTAGACCATCTTCTTCACTAGTGTTGAGCATTCCGATATTGGAATCGGTATCGGCCGATATTCGCTGTATCGGAATTCCGATACCGAGTACCTATATTTTTTCAATATCGGATATCGGAATCGGAAGTTCCCATAATGCAATGAGCCATGGTTGTGGCTCTGATTGGCTGCCAAAATGACGTCATCATGATGCGCGGTCTGTGCGCATCATGATGCGCCATCAGTTAGGGCCTTCCGGTGGGGTCTGTGCCGACTGCCCGGGGGTCTGTACCGGCCTGCCCGGGGGTCTGTACTGGCCTGCCGGGGGTCTGTACCGGCCTGCCGGGGGGCTGTGCCGGCCTGCCGGTGGTCTGTGCCGACTGTCCGGGGGTCTGTGCCGACTGCCCGGGGGTCTGTGCGGACTTCCGGGGGTCTGTACCGGCCTGCCGAGGGGCTGTGCCGGCCTGCCGGTGGTCTGTGCCGACTGTCCGGGGGGTCTGTGCCGACTGCCCGGGGGTCTGTGCGGACTTCTGGGGGTCTGTACCGGCCTGCCGAGGGGCTGTGCCGGCCTGCCGGTGGTCTGTACCGACTGTCCGGGGTCTGTGCAGGCTGCGGGGGTCTGTGCAGGATCGTCCGATGGGACTACAAGTCCCATCGGGCGATGCCTGCTACCATGACGGTGATTGACACATTAGCCAATGATGGGACAGTAGTAGTCCCATCATCCGGCTAATGTGTTGAATGTAAAAAAAAAAAAAAAATACATGCTACATACATACTACATACATGCTACATACTACATGCATACTACATACATTCTACATGCTACATACATACTACATACATACTTCATATATACTACATGCATGCAACATGCATAATACATGCATGCAACATACATACATACTACATATATACCACATGCATGCAACATGCATACTACATATATACCACATATATACTACATGCATGCAACATACATGCAACATATATACTACATGCATGCAACATGCATACTACATATTTACTACTTGCATGCAACATACATATATACTACATGCAACATGCATACTACATATATACCACATGCATGCAACATGTATACTACATATATGCCACATATATACTACATGCATACTACATATATACCACATGCATGCAACATACATATATACAACATATATACTACATGCAACATACATACTACATATATACTACATGCATGCAACATACATACTACATATATACTACATGCATACTACATATATACCACATGCATGCAACATACATATATACAACATATATACTACATGCATGCAACATGCATACTACATATATACCACATATACTACATGCATGCAACATACATATATACCACATGCACGCAACATGCATACTATATATATACCACATATATACTACATGCATGCAACATACATATATACTACATGCATGCAACATGCATACTACATATATACCACATATATACTACATGCATGCAACATGCATACTACATGCATGCAACATGCATACTACATATATACCACATATATACTACATGCATGCAACATGCATACTACATGCATGCAACATGCATACTACATATATACCACATATACTACATGCATGCAACTTGCATACTACATATATACTACATGCATGCAACATACATACTACATATATACCACATGCATGCAACATACATATATACTACATATATACTACATGCAACATACATACTACATATATACTACATGCATGCAACATACATACTACATATATACTACATGCATACTACATATATACCACATGCATGCAACATACATATATACAACATATATACTACATGCATGCAACATGCATACTACATATATACCACATATATACTACATGCATGCAACATACATACATACAACATATATACTACATTCATGAATCATGCATACTACATATATACCACATGCATGCAACATACATATATACAACATATATACTACATGCATGCAACATGCATACTACATATATACCACATATATACTACATGCATGCAACATACATATATACTACATATATACTACATGCAACATGCATACTACATATGTACTACATGCATGCAACATACATACTAAATATATACCACATGCATGCAACATGCATACTACATATATACAACATATATACTACATGCAACATACATATTACATACATACTACATATATACTACATGCATGCAACATACATATATATTACATGCATGCAACATACATATATATTACATGCATGCAACATGCATACTACATACATACTACATGTTACAGAACCACTCAGCACCCAGAATATGTTGTGCAGTTATATGTATATATAATAGGTTCCCTGTGAGATGCATGTCCCTAATGTATCAGCAGTGTCCGCCCTCCCCCCACCTTTGTAATTTCCACAGTAAACATTCGCAGGCTCCGGCCACCTGCGGCTTTTGTAATGCATGTCTGGCCTGACGCTTGTCTATTGGCCGGCCCTCTGTATCTGTGTGTTATATATTGAGTGTCCTGTGAGTAAAGTGTTGTCAGACTGGAAATACGTGGAGAAGCAGTGATCTTTTATATGCGCCCATGTAACCAAGGAATTCCAGCCAGCGTCATTCATTCAGACTCCAGCCAATGCAGAGCAGACCTCCGAAAACACGGGGTGGTACTGAAAGAGGTACCCCAGCTTGGTAGACCCCGTTACACTGGTGGCAGCAGTGGGATTTGATACCCCTTCTACAGGAAGAAAGGAATGAATGGAAAATAACTACCAGAAGTTAAAGAGGACTACATTAAAAGATCGGGTGGAAGCCCGAGGGTTGATCGCCAGCAACAAAACAAAAGTGGATTTGATAGCAGCCATCATGGAACACGACAGTGCAGCGCCCCCCAATGTGAACCTGGAGGAGACCGAATTCCAGAGGGAGGTAAAGAACAGACTGGCGTTCTATGGCCCAAACCCTGCTGTAGAGATCATACAAGAGGTGATGGCTGATGTGCGTACTGATCTGAAGGAAAAGATGGCCGAGAGGACCAGGATAGAGCTAGCCAAGATGGAGATGGCAGAGCGGACCAAAGTGGAGCTGGCCAAGATGGAGATGACAGGGCGGAGAGAGGAGAGCCAGCGAGCAGGGGGAGCTCTGGCCTTCGACCAGGTACCTTCAACAGTAAGCCACAAAAAGATCCAGTATAATGCCTTCCGACAGTTGGGGGAGGCAGAGGAAGACATTGATGGGTTTCTGCACGACTTTGAGCGGCAGTGTGCCATTCATCAAGTGAAGCCGGAGGAACGGGTTCAGATTCTGGCCAGCAAGCTGACAGGCCAAGCAGCGGACGCCTATCGCACGGTACCTGATGAGGACTGTATGGACTATGAGCGGATCAAAGAAGGGATCTTGGCCCGGTATGCACTGACACCAGAGGCCTATCGCCAAAAGTTATGTGGACTTATAAAATGCGTAACCGATACCCACACTGAATGGGCCTGTAAATTACGGCGGTCACTGCTACAGTGGGTACAAGGGAGCCAAGCAACCACTAAGGAGGACGTCCTCCAGCTCTTCCTGTTAGAACGATTCTTTAATGGACTAAACCCCGAGACACAGGAATGGCTTCGGGACAGGCGGCCAACGACTCTTGAGGAAGCCGCTCGTCTGGCCGATGAACATCATGATGCCAGGAGGCCGCAGTTCTCCGGATCAAAGGTGGTCACTAGGGGCCCGCCCATGGACCTGGAGGGCCCCAAACCACCGAAGATTGTAGGGGGACCAGCTAGAAACCCGGCCTACCACAGTCCCCCTGGGGCGCGATGCCACACCTGCCGTCAGCTGGGCCACCTGCAAAGACAATGCCCCAACCGGACTTAGCACACCCAGTGGCCAAAGGCGGGAACAGCTACCTTCAGCCGGGCTGCTGTACACTGCTACCAAGGCGAAGCTGACCCGGCATTGGGGGCTACGACTAACCAAGGGGTGGAAGAGATGGAGGAAGTGCTGCATGAAGTAGACCCCATGCAGGCAGCCCGGGCAGATAATCGACAACAGCATCGACAGGCCGTGTGGGTTAATGGGAAACGTATGCAGGGACTAAGAGATTCCGGAGCAACTTTGACACTTGTGAAGCCTCATCTCGTCCGGGACCAAGAGAAGACTGACCGGACAGTGGCAGTCCGTGTAGCAGGGGGAGCTATACATCGACTGCCCACTGCCAGGATTCACCTGAACTGGGGAGTCGGGGATGGCCTTGTTGAGGTCGGCTTGATGGAGGATTTGCCTGCAGACGTCTTGCTGGGAAATGACAGGGGGCCCATGTTGTCTGCATTCTCGGTGGCCCCTCTGGCTGAGACCTATCCTGTGACCACCCGGAGACAAGCTCGAGTTGCGGAAGCGGAATCACACTCAGAGGAGGCCCAGGTAAGACATCCCAGCCCTGCACGTATTCCCATAGCCAGACACATTTCTTGGGCCACCCCAGATGAATTTAAGAGGGAGTTACTTGAGGATCCTTCATTAGAGGGATATCATGGGAAGGCACAGGAGGGGAGAGGAGTACTAGAAGGGGAACAGTTTGTATGGAAGCAGGGACTCCTCTACCGGATCACAGAGCAGCACCACACAGGGACGAGCCCCACTATAAAACAACAGCTGGTAGTTCCCAAGAAGTATAGGCAGAAGCTACTGCGAATCTCTCATGATATACCCTTGGCCAGGCACTTCGGCGTCAGTCGCACCAGGCATCGTCTGACACAAAACTTCTTTTGGCCGGGGGTAGCCTATGATGTTCGTCAGTACTGCCAGACCTGTGACAGTTGTCAGCGCATTGGCAAGAGGGGGGATCGATGCAAGGCCAAATTACGCCCCCTCCCCATTGTGGAGGAACCATTTAGCCGAGTAGCGGTCTATCTGATAGGGCCGTTAGCCAAACCCAGTCCGTCAAGGAAAAAGTATATATTGACCGTGGTAGATTATGCCACACGGTATCCAGAGGCGGTTGCATTACCTAACATACTGGCAGAGACGGTGGCGGTCACCCTGCTCCAGGTTTTCTCATGGGTTGGATTTCCCCGGGAGATTATCTCGGACCAGGGTACCCAGTTTAAAGCAGAGGTGACCAACCAACTGTGGAAGCTGTGCGACGTAAAGTCCATTAGAAGCGCCCCGTACCACCCGCAAACCAATGGGTTGTGTGAACGCTTTAACGAGACATTAAAACAGCTCATTGGGACTTTTACCAGGACCTACAGGGACTGGGAGAAATTCTTGCCACACCTCCTGTTTGCCTATCGGGAGGTGCCCCAAGAATCCACGGGGTTCTCCCCATTCGAGCTGGTATACGGGAGACGGGTAAGGAGACCCCTAGACTTAGTGCTGGAACACTGGGAAGGGAAGGGCCTCATAGAAGGGGTACCTATTGTACCCTATGTGCTGGAATTCCGGGACCGCCTACAGGAGCTGACTCAGGCTGTACGTGAGAACATGTAGGCGACCCAGCGGCGCAAGCGCATATGGTACGATCGGAGGGCCAGAGAGCACACTTTGGAAATAGGACAGAAGGTCCTGGTGTTAGAGCCCACTAAGCAGAATAAGTTTCAAGCTGCATGGCAGGGGCCCTACCAGGTAGTGGGGAAAATAGCCGACACAACCTATAATGTCGCCGATTGTGACAACCCCAGGGTTATCCGCATGTTCCACGTAAATATGCTGAAGCCCTACCGGGAGCGCCCTGAAGAGGTAGTGGCCATCTGTGCACCTGAAGCAGAGGATTTAGCCGGACTTCCCTTGCCAGATGTCTTAGGGGAAAGGACTCAGTCTAAAACATGGGACCAGATACACTTGGGTGAAGACCTAAGATCCGAAAAGTTTGATTTTGGCGCGCACGGCGCACCGTCAAAATTGCGCAGCGCAGGTCAAAGCGCAACTAGCGCACGGCCTGCGCACGATCTGCGCACCCTATGCTAAAGATAGGGTGCGCCGATCGCAGGCGCCGCTGTGCGCTAGGAGGCGGCGCTACAAGCAAGGGGCGGGCACGCCGGGCAGAGAGCCGGCTCGGGGGTGGAGCTACCCCCGGCCGTGCGTGCGCTTAAAAAGCGCTAATGTGAAACCAGCCTTACGGACCATAATCACCTAGTCTGGCTTAATCGGGTCTCCGGAGACTACGCCAGATTGCTGCGGTGGAGTTTAGCCCTACAACCTCTGGACTTCACCATCCACTACAGACCCGGCAAACAAAACGGTAACGCCGATGGACTAAGTCGACAAACGGAACTTGTACCAACCCCATAAACTTCGGTCATCCCTAAACCGATCCGTTGAGGATCAGACTGTGTATGCCGATCACGTCGCTGAAAAGGGGAGCCGTGTTACAGAACCACTCAGCACCCAAAATATGTTGTGCGGTTATATGTATATATAATAGGTTCTATGAGAAATGCATGTCCCTAATGTGTCAGCAGTGTCCGCCCTCCCCCCACCTATGTAATTTCCACAATAAACATCGGCAGGCTCCGGCCACCTGCGGCTTTTGTAATGCATGTCTGGCCTGCCCTCTGTATCTGTGTGTTATATATTGTGTGTCCTGTGAGTAAAGTGTTGTCAGACTGGAAATACATGGAGAAGCAGTGATCTTTTATATGCTCCCAAGCAACCCAGGGATTCCAGCCAGCGTCTTTCATTCAGACTCCAGCCAATGCAGAGCGGCCCTCCGAAAACACGGGGTGGTACTAAAAGAGGTACCCCAGCTTGGTAGACCCCGTTACACTACATATATACTACATGCATGCAACATACATATATACTACATACAATACATTCATACAATACATACATATAGACATACAGTACATATAACATAGAGTACATACTCACTATCACTTGTCACTTTGATCCCCAAAGCCATTGTCATCTGTGGAATAAATATTAAAATAACAAACCACCAATATACTTACCCCTGATCCACAGAAGTCCACGAGTGTCCCACGACGATCTTGTGTGGAGAACAGCAGCAACAGCTGATGCTACCGTTCTCTACGGGCTCCAGGAAACCAATGACGGGAGGTAGGTATCCTTCAACACTGTATTCCTCCGCCACTGTAAAAAAAAAAAAAAGTCCCTAGTCTCACTTTATGGCAAAAGCTGCGTGGGAAATTTCTCACACAGCAATGCCATAAAGTGAGACTAGGGACTTTTTTTTTACAGTGGCGGAGGAATACAGTGCGGAAGGATACCTACCTCCAGTCATTGGTTTCCTGGAGCCCGTAGAGAACGGTAGCATGAGCTGATGCTGCTGTTCTCCACACAAGATCGTCGTGGGACACTCGTGGACTTCTGCTGATCAGGGGTAAGTATATTGGTGTTGTGTTATTTTAATATTTATTCCACAGATGACAAGTGATAGTGAGTATGTAGTCTATGTTATATGTACTGTATGTCTATATATACTGTATATGTATTGTATGAATGTATTGTACGTAGTATATATGTATGTTGCATGCATGTAGTATATATGTAGTATGCATGTTGCATGCATGTGGTATATATGTAGTATGTATGTCTGTTGCATGCATGTAGTATATATGTAGTATGCATGTTGCATGCATGTAGTAAATATGTATGTTGCATGCATGTGGTATATATGTAGTATGCATGTTGCATGCATGTAGTATATATGTAGTATGTATGTTGCATGTGGTATATATGTAGTATATATGTATGTTGCATGCATGTAGTATATATGTGGTATATATGTAGTATGCATGTTGCAAGCATGTAGTATATATGTTGTATGTATGTATGTCGCATGCATGTGGCATATATGCAGTATGCATGTAGTATGTATGTATTTTGCATGCATGTAGTATATATGTAGTATGTATGTTGCATGTAGTATATATGTAATATATATATATATGTTGCATGCATGTAGTATATATGTAGTATGTATGTTGCATGTAGTATTTATGTTGTATATATGTATGTTGCATGCATGTAGTATATATGTTGTATGTATGTTGCATGCATGTAGTATATATGTGGTATGCATGTTGCATGCATGTGGTATATATGTAGTATGCATGTTGCATGTAGTAAATATGTATGTTGCATGCATGTAGTATATATGTGGTATATATGTAGTATGTATGTTGCATACATGTAGTATATATGTTGTATGTATGTTGCATGCATGTGGTATATATGTAGTATGCATGTTGCATGCATGTAATATATATGTTGTATATATGTATGTTGCATGCATATGGTATATATGTAGTATGCATGTAGTAAATATGTAGTATTCATGTTGCATGTAGTATATACAGTATGTTGTATATGTGTATGTTGCATGCAAGTAGTGTATATGTTGTATATGTGTATGTTGCATACATGTAGTATATATGTAGTATGTATGTTGCATGTAGTATATATGTAGTATATATGTATATTGCATGCATGTAGTAAAAATGTGGTATATATGTAGTATGCATGTTGCATGCATGTAGTATAAATGTTGTATATATGTATGTTGCATGCATGTGGTATATATGTAGTATGCATTTAGTATATATGTAGTATTCATGTTGCATGTAGTATATACAGTATGTTGTATATGTGTATGTTGCATGCAAGTAGTGTATATGTTGTATATGTGTATCTTGCATGCATGTAGTATATATGTAGTATATATGTATGTTGCATGCATGTAGTATATATGTAGCATATATGTATGTTGCATGCATGTAGTATATATGTAGTATGCATGTTGCATGTAGTATATATGCAGTATATATGTATGTTGCGTGCATGTAGTATATATGTGGTATATATGCAGTATGCATGTTGCATGCATGTAGTATATATGTTGTATATATGTAGTATGCATGTGGTATGTAGTATGCATGTAGTATATATGTAGTATTCATGTTGAATGTAGTATATATGTAGTATATATGTATGTTGCATGCATGTAGTATATATGGGGTATATATGTAGTATGCATGTAGTATATATGTAGTATATATGTATGTTGCGTGCATGTAGTATATATGTTGTATATATGTTTGTTGCATGCATGTAGTATATATGTAGTATATATGTATGTTGCATGCATGTAGTATATATGTGGTATATATGTAGTATGCATGTTGCATGCATGTAGTATATATGTTGTATACATGTATGTTGCATGCATGTAGTATATATGTAGTATGTATGTTGCATGTAGTATTTATGTAGTATTTATGTGTGATGGTGTGATATGCTATATGGATATCATTTTGTGTATATTGCTATTTCACTGATTTGCATAGTGTTAATCTTGATGCTTGTATGTCTGCAGCCTCACTTTTATCTATGACTCTTGATGACCCCCTGTAGTGTCATAATCCCCCAGGCACCTTTTGTCAAGTCTGGGTGGCCTGAAAACTGCCAAACCGGTTTGACTCTGCCTGGACATAATGAGGGGGCTGGGGAGGACAGGGGCTGGGCAAGTCAGTTGCTGTGTGCAGAGCGTGGTGTGAAGACAGGACTTTGGAGAGAAAGAAGAATATATGGAACATGTTATCACTGTCAGCTTGATTTTGGACTCTCATCTCCCTGGACATGTTATACTGATACTGGACTGCATTCTTATTCTGGACTATCTTGTCCTTTGTGTGGTGGACTGAATACGGACCTTTTCATATTTTTGCCTGAATAAAGGTCGTGGAATTGTTCACTCTTCGCTTGCTCTGTTGATTGTGTGATACCAGAGAAGGACCCCGTGACAACTGGTTGGCAGCGGTGGGATCAACAGAGCGTAACCCAATGGAGAACCACCCACAGAGTGAGTACAGAAATTGGACTGTATCCAGTTTACAGGAGAGAGCCAGAGACCTGGGCCTGAACTACCAGGGACTGACTAAAGAGGTCTTAATTGATCTACTGGTGGGTGCGAGTCAGACCACCTACTCCCATATGTCTGAAGGACGAGCACTGGAGACAGGGATCCCCACCCCCAAAAGCCAGTGGGTGGTGTGGTACGAAGAGGAGATGGCGGTTCTGGGTCCCGGCGTCTCTCAGGAGTACAAGGAGGAGGCTGCCCACCGGGCACAGTGGAGACAAGAAGCAATGGAGCTTGAAAGAGGGAGTAATGCAATGTGGAGTGTAACCCCAACGATCCGGGAGCCTGTACGGATCACCCGAACAGAGTTTAAGCCATGGACTACTTGCTAGAGATGGGGTGCACCTTACGAAGACTGGAAAGCATGTATTTGGAAGTCGCCTTGCTACACTTGTAAGGAGAGCTTTAAACTAGAACAACATGGGAAGGGAAGCAAAAGACCAGAAAAAGCCATACACCTGACAAATGCTATTGAGAACTCTGCTAATAGAAGTGGAAAGGAAGAACAAAGACGAAAGAATCTAATTAATAAAAATATTGGAGAAAGAGAAACCAATCACAAACTAAAATGTTTCTATACTAATGCACAAAGCATGGGCAACAAACAAGGAGAATTGGAACTACTAACACAGGAAAAGAAATATGATGTCATTGGAATCACTGAAACTTGGTGGGACGATACACATGATTGGAATACAAGACTAGAAGGATACAACTTATCTGCAAGAAACAGACTTGATAAACGAGGAGGAGGTGTCGCATTGTATGTTAGAAACGCGTATATCTGCACAGAGATTGAAGCTTCAGAGACTGGGAGTTCTGTGGAAACTGTTTGGGTAAGAATACAAGGACAGAACAATGGAAAGGACACCATTGTAGGCATTTACTACAGGCCGCCTGTGCAAGCTGAAGATATGGGTGAACTCTTTATGCATCAAATGGCCAAGTTCTCCAAAAAATATGACATAGTTGTCATGGGAGATTTCAACTATCCAGACATTTGTTGGGAATCTCTCTCAGGCAAAACTAACAGGTCAAGGAAATTCTTATCCTCTCTTGCTGACAACTTTATCTTCCAAAAGGTAGGGGAGAAAACAAGGGGAACTGCTACCTTGGATCTAATCCTTATAAACAGGGAGGAAATGGTTGAGGAGGTAAAAGTGGCTGGAACCCTAGGAGGTAGCGACCATGCTATTTTAGAATTTTGGATAACTAGAGGCGGAAGACCTGTGAAGACTCAGACGTCAAGGTTAGATTTCAGAAAGGCAGATTTTAAGGGATTCAGAAAGATAATTGGAGGAATCCAATGGCTGGATATCCTTAAAGACAAAAATGTCCAGGAAGGATGGGAAATCTTGAAAAATGAAATTCTCAAAGCACAGTTGTTAACAATTCCGAAAAGAGGGAAGAATAGGAAGCATTTAAGGAAACCAGGATGGGTGAACACAGAACTTAAGCACATGCTAAAAAGGAAGAAAAAAATGTTTATAAAATGGAAAGAGGGAGGCATATCTAAAGAAGAATATAATGCTGTCTGCAGAATCTGCAGGGCACAAATCAGATTAGCTAAAGCTGAAAATGAATTGAGGCTTGCAAGAGATGTCAAAAGCAATAATAAAGGATTTTGGGGATATGTCAAAAGTAAAAGAAAAGTCAAAGATGCTATAGGATTTTTACAGGATGAAAATGATGAAATGGTAAGACAGGATGTTGAGAAGGCTGAACTTTTAAATTCCTATTTTGCATCTGTTTTCTCTCAGAAAGGAAATGTAACACCAACTGTTATTCACTGTCCTATTAAGGGAATAGAAGAATCCAGGATATCTATAAACAGAAAGATAGTGAGGAAACACTTAGCTAACCTAAATGAATTCAAGTCTCCAGGTCCAGATGAATTACACCCCAGAGTACTGAAGGAGATAGCAGAAGAAATTTCTGAACCACTCTCCATAATCTTTGAAAATTCTTGGAGAACAGGAGAAGTGCCAGAAGACTGGAGAAGAGCAAATGTTGTTCCTATCTTCAAAAAGGGGAAGAAGGTGGACCCAGGCAACTATAGGCCGGTGAGTCTGACTTCTATACCAGGAAAGATCTTTGAACAAATTATTAAACAACATGTAAGTCAATACCTGGATAAGAATGAAGTGATCAAACAGAGTCAGCATGGGTTTGTAACTAATAAGTCATGTCAGACTAACTTAATTTCCTTCTATGACGGTATCACTGATTGGGTGGATCAAGGAAATGCTGTAGATATAGTATATCTTGACTTCAGCAAAGCATTTGACAAAGTCTCTCATACAATCCTTATTGAAAAAATGACTAAGTATGGAATGGACAAGGCAACTGTTAGGTGGATTCATAGCTGGCTTAGTGATCGGACCCAAAGAGTGGTCGTAAATGGCTGCACATCCAGTTGGAAGAATGTCTCAAGTGGGGTACCACAGGGCTCTGTCCTGGGCCCTGTATTGTTCAACATATTTATCAACGATTTAGATGAAGGAATTGAGGGTAAACTGATTAAATTTGCTGATGACACAAAGCTAGGAGGGATAGCTAATACTAGAGAAGAGAGAGGATTCAAAAAGATTTAAATAAACTGGAGAAGTGGGCAGTAACTAACAGAATGGTTTTTAACAGGGAGAAATGCAAAGTACTACATCTGGGCAATAAAAATGAAAAAAGCATATATAGAATGGGAGGAATAGGGCTAAGTGACAGCACATGTGAAAAAGACTTGGGTATACTAATAGATCACAGACTGAATATGAGTCAACAGTGTGATGCAGCAGCAAAAAAGGCAAATGCAGTTCTAGGATGTATTAACAGAAGCATACAGTCTAGATCACGTGAAGTCATTATTTCCCTCTACTCCTCTTTGGTCAGACCTCATCTGGAATATTGTGTCCAGTTTTGGGCACCACATTTTAAAAAAGACATCGACAAACTGGAGCAAGTTCAGAAAAGAGCGACCAGAATGGTGACCGGTCTGCAAACCCTGTCTTATGAGGAAAGGTTGCAGGATTTGGGAATGTTTAGTTTGCAAAAGAGAAGACTGAGAGGAGACTTAATTGCTGTCTACAAATATCTAAAGGGCTGTCACATTGTAGAAGGCTCAACTTTATTCTCATTTGCACAAGGAAAGACTAGAAGCAATGGGATGAAACTGAATGGGAGGAGACACAGATTAGATATTAGAAAAAACTTTTTGACAGTTAGAGTGATCAATGAGTGGAACAGGCTGCCACGAGAAGTTGTGAGTTCTCCTTCAATGGAAGTCTTCAAACAGAGGCTGGACAGACATCTGACTGGGATGATTTAGCGAATCCTGCTTTGAGCAGGGGGTTGGACCAGATGGCCCAGGAGGTCCCTTCCAACTCTACGATTCTATGATTCTATGATTCATTTGATGAGGCTTCCGGAGATGTGGAGGGGTTCTTCAAGGACTTTGAGCAGCAGTGTGCTGTGATGGAAGTGCCCCACTCTAGCTGGATGCGTTTGTTAGTGGGGCTCCTGAACGGAAGCATGGCGGAGGCTTACCGAACCGTTGACGCACAGCGGAATCGGGATTATAACATTGTAAAGCAGACTATCCTGAATTACCATGCTATCACCCCAGACTCATATAGGGCCAAGTTCCGAGACCTCCCATGCACCACAGGGGGATCGTTTAAGATGTATGCACATAAGATGTCCCAGGCATGTCGGAGATGGCTGGAAGCAGAAAACGTCTTTACTATGGAAGATGTTATACAGGCGTTCCTTATAGAACAATTTCTTGCCAAGTGCCCTGCAGAGGTATGGGAATGGGTCCGGGAGCGCACGCCGTGTACCGTGGATAGAGCTGCAGCCCTGGCTGATGAAGCCCTTACTATCCGACCGCAATGGAGGAGGCTTCTGGACAATGAACCACGGCCTGCTCCCGCGCCCCGTCCCCCTCAGATTATATCTGCCCTTCCACCTAGTCGCAAGCCGCTGACTATCAAGCCTCCCAATCCTGGGTCCCAACAGTTCCGACCATGACCTGGGGGTGTCACAGAGAGGAGATGTTATGTGTGTGGGCAACCTGGACATTTGCAGTTTGGATGTCCCTCAAGGATTCGGAGGGAGCCCCACGCAGCCCCACCTCATCCAGTGCATCTGGTGCACTCCATCCTGCCTGAGGAAGAGCTACCACCATCCCCACCAGAGTGGACCACTGACCACGGCACCATAGATACTCCTCCTGGAGTGTACGGACTTCAGCCTCTGTCCTTTGGCTACCCAGAGCAACGGCAACGCCACCTGCAGGATGTCTTAATTGATGGATACAAAGTGTCAGGATTTAGAGACATGGGGGCATTTCTGACTATCGCTGACACCCGTGTGGTTCGACCCGAGGCAATTCACCAGGGTGCAGGAATTCCCATTGTCTTGGCGGGGGGTGTCCGCAAATATATACAGCGAGCTTTGGTGCGTTTGGTTTATGGTTTTGGAGAAAAACTGTGCTGGATTGGAGTTATGGGAGGACTTCCTGCAGATATCCTCCTTGGGAACGACATTGGGGAGTTACAGTGTCATTTTGTGAGAGCAGTCACCCGACTACAGGCCCTTCAAGCACCACAACATCCGGACCCCACTGAGGAGCAATCTGTTTGGCCAGAAGGTCCGTGGGCCTCTCACTCTTCTGAGAGAACAATTGGAGGGAGATATCGCAGACATTGGAATGCCCATCATTCTCTACGTTCTAGAGTTTAGAGTTCAGAGATCGTCTCACCCAGCTAGTGGCTAATGATCAACAGCAAATGGCCCAGTCCAGTCAAGACACCTGGTATGACCGTAACGCCAGGACCCGGGAATTTATGGAAGGACATCAAGTGCTTATAATTATTGCAACCCCTGCCACTGAACAAGGAACTATAAACGACTGAGCAATGTGGACTATAGTGAGCAGGCCAGAGGTCTGTGTAGACATCATGGCGTGCTCACTTATTATGAGGGGGGAGAGGTTGTGATGGTGTGATATGCTATATGGATAATATTTTGTGTATATTGCTATTTCACTGATTTGCATAGTGTTAATCTTGATGCTTGTATGTCTGCAGCCTGACTTTTATCTATGACTCTTGATGACCCCCTGTAGTGTCATAATCCCCCAGGCACCTTTTGTCAAGTCTGGGAGGCCTGAAAACCGCCAAACCGGTTTGACTCTGCCTGGACATAATGAGGGGGCTGGGGAGGACAGGGGCTGGGCAAGTCAGTTGCTGTGTGCAGAGCATGGTGTGAAGACAGGACTTCAGAGAGAAAGAAGAATATATGGAACATGTTATCACCTTCAGCTGGATTTTGGACTCTCATCTCCCTGGACATGTTATACTGATACTGGACTGCATTCTTATTCTGGACTATCTTATCCTTTGTGTGGTGGACTGAATATGGACCTTTTCGTATTTTTGCCTGAATAAAGGTCGTGGAATTGTTCACTCTTCGCTTGCTCTGTTGATTGTGTGATACCAGAGAAGGACCCCGTGACAATATGTATGTTGCATGCATGTAGTATATATGTAGTATGCATGTTGCATGTAGTAAATATGTATGTTGCATGCATGTGGTATATATGTGGTATGCATGTTGCATGCATGTAGTATATATGTAGTATGCATGTTGCATGTAGTAAATATGTATGTTGCATGCATGTGGTATATATGTTTTATGTATGTATGTTGCATGCATGTAGTATATATGTGGTATATATGTAGTATGCATGTTGCATGCATGTAGTATATATGTAGTATGCATGTAGTATATATGTGGTATGTATGTAGTATGTATGTATGTTGCATGCATGTAGTATATATGTAGTATGTATGTTGCATGTATATATGTATGTTGCATGCATGTAGTAAAAATGTGGTATATATGTAGTATGCATGTTGCATGCATGTAGTATATATGTTGTATATATGTATGTTGCATGCATGTGGTATATATGTAGTATGCATTTAGTATATATGTAGTATATATGTATGTTGCATGCATGTAGTATATATGTGGTATATATGTAGTATGCATGTAGTATATATGTATGTTGCATGCATGTAGTATATATGTTGTATATGTGTATGTTGCATGCAAGTAGTGTATATGTTGTATATGTGTATGTTGCATGCATGTAGTATATATGTAGTATGCATGTATGTTACATGCATGTAGTATATATGCAGTATATATGTAGTATATATGTAGTATGCATGTTGCATGCATGTAGTATATATGTAGTATATATGTATGTTGCATGCATGTAGTATATATGTAGTATGCATGTTGCATGCATGTAGTATATATGTTGTATAAGTGTATGTTGCATGCATGTGGTATACATGTAGTATGTATGTTGCATGCATGTAGTATATATGTGGTATATATGTAGTATATATGTATGTTGCATGCATGTAGTATATATGTTGTATAAGTGTATGTTGCATGTAGTATATATGTTGTATATATGTATGTTGCATGCATGTAGTATATATGTGGTATATGTGTAGTAAGCATGTTGCATGCATGTAGTATATATGTTGTATATATGTATGTTGCATGCATGTGGAATATATGTAGTATGCATGTAGTATATATGTAGTATATATGTGGTATAAATGTAGTATGCATGTTGCATGCATGTAGTATATATGTAGTATGTGTGTTGCATGCATGTAGTATATATGTGGTATATATGTAGTATGTATGTTGCATGTAGTATACATGTAGTATGTATGTAACATGTATGTAGTATATATGTGGTATATAGTATGTATGTTGCATCCATGTGGCATATATGTAGCATGAATGTAGTATATATGTAGTATGTATGTTGCATGCATGTAGTATATACAGTTGTGATCAAAAGTATTGACACCCCTGCAATTCTGTCAGATAATACTCAGTTTCTTCCTGAAAATGATTGCAAACACAAATTCTTTGGTATTAACTTCATTTAATTTGTCTTAACGGAAAAAACACAAAAGAGAATGAAGCAAAAAGCAAAACATTGATCATTTCACACAAAACTCCAAAAATGGGCCGGACAAAAGTATTGGCACCCTCAGCCTAATACTTGGTTGCACAACCTTTGGCCAAAATAACTGCGACCAACCGCTTCCGGTAACCATCAATGAGTTTCTTACAATGCTCTGCTGGAATTTTAGACCATTCTTCTTTGGCAAACTGCTCCAGGTCCCTGATATTTGAAGGGTGCCTTCTCCACACTGCCATTTTTAGATCTCTCCACAGGTGTTCTATGGGATTCAGGTCTGGACTCATTGCTGGCCACCTTAGATGTCTCCAGTGCTTTCTCTCAAACCATTTTTTAGCGCTTTTCGAAGTGTGTTTTGGGTCATTGTCCTGCTGGAAGACCCATGACCTCTGAGGGAGACCCAGCTTTCTCACACTGGGCCCTACATTATGCTGCAAAATTTGTTGGTAGTCTTCTGACTTCATAATGCCATGCACACGGTCAAGCAGTCCAGTGCCAGAGGCAGCAAAGCAACCCCAAAACATCAGGGAACCTCCGCCATGTTTGACTGTAGGGACCGTGTTCTTTTCTTTGAATGCCTCTTTTTTTCTCCTGTAAACTCTATGTTGATGCTTTTGCCCTAAAAGCTCTACTTTTGTCTCATCTGACCAGAGAACATTCTTCCAAAACGTTTTATGCTTTTCCAGGTAAGTTTTGGCAAACTCCAGCCTGGCTTTTTTATGTCTGGGGGTAAGAAGTGGGGTCTTCCTGGGTCTCCTACCATACAGTCCCTTTTCATTCAGATGCCGACAGATAGTACGGGTTGACACTGTTGTACCCTCGGACTGCAGGGCAGCTTGAACTTGTTTGGATGTTAGTCGAGGTTCTTTATCCAACATCCGCACAATCTTGTGTTGAAATCTCTTGTCAATTTTTCCTTTCCGTTCACATCTAGGGAGGTTAGCCACAGTGCCATGGGCTTTACACTTCTTGATGACACTGCACACGGTAGACACAGGAACATTCAGGTCTTTGGAGATGGACTTGTAGCCTTGAGATTGCTCATGCTTCCTCACAATTTGGTGTCTCAAGTCCTCAGACAGTTCTTTGGTCTTCTTTCTTTTCTCCATGCTCAATGTGGTACACACAAGGACACAGGACAGAGGTTGAGTCAACTTTAATCCATGTCAACTGGCTGCAAGTGTGATTTAGTTATTGCCAACACCTGTTAGGTGCCACAGGTAAGTTACAGGTGCTGTTAATTACACAATTAGAGAAGCATCACGTGATTTTTCCAACAGTGCCAATACTTTTGTCCACCCTCTTTTTTATGTTTGGTGTGGAATTATATCCAATTTGGCTTTAGGACAATTCTTTTTGTGTTTTTTCATTTAAGACAAATTAAATGAAGATAATAATACCAAAGAATTTGTGTTTGTAATCATTATCAGGAAGAAACTGAGTATTATCTGACAGAATTGCAGGGGTGTCAATACTTTTGGCCACAACTGTATGTGGTATATACAGTATGTAGTATGCATGTAGTATATATGTGGTATATATGTAGTAATAATAATAATCTTTATTTTTATATAGCGCTAACATATTCCGCAGCGCTTTACAGTTTTGCACACACATTATCATCACTGTCCCCGATGGGGCTCACAATCTAAATACCCTATTAGTATGTCTTTAGAGTGTGGGAGGAAACCGGAGTACCCGGAGGAAACCCACGCAAACACGGGGAGAACATACAAACTCCTTGCAGATGTTGTCCTTGGTGGGATTTGAACCCAGGACCCCAGCGCTGCAAGGCTGCAGCGCTAACGACTGAGCCACCGTGCCGCCCCATATAGTATGTATGTATGTTGCATTCATGTAGTATATATGTAGTATGCATGTTGCATGTAGTATATATGTACACTCACTGGCCACTTTATTAGGTACACCTGTCCAACTGTGTGTTAAGACTTAATTTCTAATCAGCCAATCACATGGCGGCAACTCAGTGCATTTAGGCATGTAGACATGGTCAAGACAATCTCCTGCAGTTCAAACCGAGCATCAGTATGGGGAAGAAAGGTGATTTGAGTGCCTTTGAACGTGGCATGATTGTTGGTGCCAGAAGGGCTGGTCTGAGAATTTCAGAAACTGCTGATCTACTGGGATTTTCACGCACAACCATCTCTAGGGTTTACAGAGAATGGTCCGAAAAAGAAAAAAAATCCAGTGAGCGGCAGTTCTGTGGCCGGAAATGCCATGTTGATGCCAGAGGTCAGAGGAGAATGGGCAGACTGGTTCGAGCTGATAGAGAGGCAACAGTGACTCAAATTGCCACCCGTTACAACCAAGGTAGGCAGAAGAGCATCTCTGAACGCACAGTGCGTCGAACTTTGAGGCAGATGGGCTACAGCAGCAGAAGACCACACTGGGTACCACTCCTCTCAGCTAAGAACAGGAAACTGAGGCTACAATTTGCACAAGCTCATCGAAATTGGACAGTAGAAGATTGGAAAAACGTTGCCTGGTCTGATGAGTCTCGATTTCTGCTGCGACATTCGGATGGTAGGGTCAGAATTTGGCGTAAACAACATGAAAGCATGGATCCATCCTGCCTTGTATCAACGGTTCAGGCTGGTGGTGGTGGTGTCATGGTGTGGGGAATTTTTTCTGGGCACTCTTTGGGCCCCTTGGTACCAATTGAGCATCGTTGCAACGCCACAGCCTACCTGAGTATTGTTGCTGACCATGTCCATCCCTTTATGACCACAATGTACCCAACATCTGATGGCTACTTTCAGCAGGATAATGCGCCATGTCATAAAGCTCGAATCATCTCAGATTGGTTTCTTGAACATGACAATGAGTTTACTGTACTCAAATGGCCTCCTCAGTCACCAGATCTCAATCCAATAGAGCATCTTTGGGATGTGGTGGAACGGGAGATTCGCATCAGGGATGTGCAGCCGACAAATCTGCGCCAACTGTGTGATGCCATCATGTCAATATGGTCCAAAATCTCTGAGGAATGCTTCCAGCACCTTGTTGAATCTCTGCCACGAAGAATTGAGGCAGTTCTGAAGGCAAAAGGGGGTCCAACCCCTTACTAGCATGGTGTACCTAATAAAGTGGCCAGTGAGTGTATGTTGCATGTTGTGGTATATATGTAGTATGCATGTTGCATGCATGTAGTATGTATGTGGTATGTATGTTGCATGTAGTAAATATGTATGTTGCATGCATGTAGTATATATGTGGTATATGTGTAGTAAGCATGTTGCATGCATGTAGTATATATGTAGTATGCATGTAGTATATATGTAGTATAAATGTAGTATGCATGTTGCATGCATGTAGTATATATGTAGTATGTGTGTTGCATGCATGTAGTATATATGTGGTATATATGTAGTATGTATGTTGCATGTAGTATATATGTAGTATGTATGTTGCATGTAGTATACATGTAGTATGTATGTAACATGTATGTAGTATATATGTGTGTTGCATGCATGTAGTATATATGTGGTATAAATGTAGTATGCATGTTGCATGCATGTAGTATATATGTAGTATGTGTGTTGCATGCATGTAGTATATATGTGGTATATATGTAGTATGTATGTTGCATGTAGTATACATGTAGTATGTATGTAACATGTATGTAGTATATATGTGGTATATAGTATGTATGTTGCATCCATGTGGCATATATGTAGCATGAATGTAGTATATATGTAGTATGTATGTTGCATGCATGTAGTATATACAGTTGTGATCAAAAGTATTGACACCCCTGCAATTCTGTCAGATAATACTCAGTTTCTTCCTGAAAATGATTGCAAACACAAATTCTTTGGTATTAACTTCATTTAATTTGTCTTAACGGAAAAAACACAAAAGAGAATGAAGCAAAAAGCAAAACATTGATCATTTCACACAAAACTCCAAAAATGGGCCGGACAAAAGTATTGGCACCCTCAGCCTAATACTTGGTTGCACAACCTTTGGCCAAAACAACTGCGACCAACCGCTTCCGGTAACCATCAATGAGTTTCTTACAATGCTCTGCTGGAATTTTAGACCATTCTTCTTTGGCAAACTGCTCCAGGTCCCTGATATTTGAAGGGTGCCTTCTCCACACTGCCATTTTTAGATCTCTCCACAGGTGTTCTATGGGATTCAGGTCTGGACTCTTTGCTGGCCACCTTAGAAGTCTCCAGTGCTTTCTCTCAAACCATTTTTTAGCGCTTTTCGAAGTGTGTTTTGGGTCATTGTCCTGCTGGAAGACCCATGACCTCTGAGGGAGACCCAGTTTTCTCACACTGGGCCCTACATTATGCTGCAAAATTTGTTGGTAGTCTTCAGACTTCATAATTCCATGCACACGGTCAAGCAGTCCAGTGCCAGAGGCAGCAAAGCAACCCCAAAACATCAGGGAACCTCCGCCATGTTTGACTGTAGGGACCGTGTTCTTTTCTTTGAATGCCTCTTTTTTCTCCTGTAAACTCTATGTTGATGCCTTTGCCCAAAAAGCTCTACTTTTGTCTCATCTGACCAGAGAACATTCTTCCAAAACGTTTTATGCTTTTCCAGGTAAGTTTTGGCAAACTCCAGCCTGGCTTTTTTATGTCTGGGGGTAAGAAGTGGGGTCTTCCTGGGTCTCCTACCATACAGTCCCTTTTCATTCAGATGCCGACGGATAGTACGGGTTGACACTGTTGTCCCCTCGGACTGCAGGGCAGCTTGAACTTGTTTGGATGTTAGTCGAGGTTCTTTATCCAACATCCGCACAATCTTGCGTTGAAATCTCTTGTCAATTTTTCCTTTCCGTTCACATCTAGGGAGGTTAGCCACAGTGCCATGGGCTTTACACTTCTTGATGACACTGCGCACGGTAGACACAGGAACATTCAGGTCTTTGGAGATGGACTTGTAGCCTTGAGATTGCTCATGCTTCCTCACAATTTGGTTTCTCAAGTCCTCAGACAGTTCTTTGGTCTTCTTTCTTTTCTCCATGCTCAATGTGGTGCACACAAGGACACAGGACAGAGGTTGAGTCAACTTTAATCCATGTCAACTGGCTGCAAGTGTGATTTAGTTATTGCCAACACCTGTTAGGTGCCACAGGTAAGTTACAGGTGCTGCTAATTACACAAATTAGAGAAGCATCACATGATTTTTCCAACAGTGCCAATACTTTTGTCCACCCTCTTTTTTATGTTTGGTGTGGAATTATATCCAATTTGGCTTTAGGACAATTCTTTTTGTGTTTTTTCATTTAAGACAAATTAAATGAAGATAATAATACCAAATAATTTGTGTTTGCAATCATTTTCAGGAAGAAACTGAGTATTATCTGACAGAATTGCAGGGGTGTCAATATTTTTGGCCACAACTGTATGTGGTATATACAGTATGTAGTATGCATGTAGTACATATGTTGTATGCATGTAGTATATATGTGGTATATATGTAGTAATAATAATAATCTTTATTTTTATATAGCGCTAACATATTCCGCAGCGCTTTACAGTTTTGCACACACATTATCATCACTGTCCCCGATGGGGCTCACAATCTAAATACCCTATTAGTATGTCTTTAGAGTGTGGGAGGAAACCGGAGTACCCGGAGGAAACCCACGCAAACACGGGGAGAACATACAAACTCCTTGCAGATGTTGTCCTTGGTGGGATTTGAACCCAGGACCCCAGCGCTGCAAGGCTGCAGCGCTAACGACTGAGCCACCGTGCCGCCCCATATAGTATGTATGTATGTTGCATTCATGTAGTATATATGTAGTATGCATGTTGCATGTAGTATATATGTACACTCACTGGCCACTTTATTAGGTACACCTGTCCAACTGTGTGTTAAGACTTAATTTCTAATCAGCCAATCACATGGCGGCAACTCAGTGCATTTAGGCATGTAGACATGGTCAAGACAATCTCCTGCAGTTCAAACCGAGCATCAGTATGGGGAAGAAAGGTGATTTGAGTGCCTTTGAACGTGGCATGATTGTTGGTGCCAGAAGGGCTGGTCTGAGAATTTCAGAAACTGCTGATCTACTGGGATTTTCACGCACAACCATCTCTAGGGTTTACAGAGAATGGTCCGAAAAAGAAAAAAAATCCAGTGAGCGGCAGTTCTGTGGCCGGAAATGCCTTGTTGATGCCAGAGGTCAGAGGAGAATGGGCAGACTGGTTCGAGCTGATAGAATGGCAACAGTGACTCAAATTGCCACCCGTTACAACCAAGGTAGGCAGAAGAGCATCTCTGAACGCACAGTGCGTCGAACTTTGAGGCAGATGGGCTACAGCAGCAGAAGACCACACTGGGTACCACTCCTCTCAGCTAAGAACAGGAAACTGAGGCTACAATTTGCACAAGCTCATCGAAATTGGACAGTAGAAGATTGGAAAAACGTTGCCTGGTCTGATGAGTCTCGATTTCTGCTGCGACATTCGGATGGTAGGGTCAGAATTTGGCGTAAACAACATGAAAGCATGGATCCATCCTGCCTTGTATCAACGGTTCAGGCTGGTGGTGGTGGTGTCATGGTGTGGGGAATTTTTTCTTGGCACTCTTTGGGCCCCTTGGTACCAATTGAGCATCGTTGCAACGCCACAGCCTACCTGAGTATTGTTGCTGACCATGTCCATCCCTTTATGACCACAATGTACCCAACATCTGATGGCTACTTTCAGCAGGATAATGCGCCATGTCATAAAGCTCGAATCATCTCAGATTGGTTTCTTGAACATGACAATGAGTTCACTGTACTCAAATGGCCTCCTCAGTCACCAGATCTCAATCCAATAGAGCATCTTTGGGATGTGGTGGAACGGGAGATTCGCATCAGGGATGTGCAGCCGACAAATCTGCGCCAACTGTGTGATGCCATCATGTCAATATGGTCCAAAATCTCTGAGGAATGCTTCCAGCACCTTGTTGAATCTCTGCCACGAAGAATTGAGGCAGTTCTGAAGGCAAAAGGGGGTCCAACCCGTTACTAGCATGGTGTACCTAATAAAGTGGCCAGTGAGTGTATGTTACATGTTGTGGTATATATGTAGTATGCATGTTGCATACATGTAGTATATATGTTGCATGCATGTGGTATATGTTGTATATATGTATGTTGCATGCATGTAGTATATATGTGGTATAATTTAAGATTCAAAGATTCAAAGAAGCTTTATTGGCAGGACTAAATACACATTAGTTTTGCCAAAGCAGGTGTACAGAAGGGAATAGGGATAGGGACTGTAGGGATGTTGGGAAGTGGCTGTAGGAAAGGTGGATGGGGCAGATCCAGGATGGGGCTATAGAAGTCCATGGCATAGGGAAGGTGGATGGGGGCAGATCCAGGATGAGGCTATAGAAGTCCAAGGCATAGGGAAGGTGGATGGGGGCAGATCCAGGATGAGGCTATAGAAGTCCATGGCATAGGGAAGGTGGATGGGGGCAGATCCAGGATGGGGCTATAGAAGTCCATGGCATAGGGAAGGTGGATGGGGGCAGATCCAGGATGAGGCTATAGAAGTCCATGGCATAGGGAAGGTGGATGGGGGCAGATCCAGGATGAGGCTATAGAAGTCCATGGCATAGGGAAGGTGGATGGCGGCATGGGGGCAGATCCAGGATGAGGCTATAGAAGTCCATGGCATAGGGAAGGTGGATGGGGGATTGGGGCATATCCAGGGTGGGGGCCATAGAAGTCCATGGCATATCATAGTTCTCTTTCTCGCAGTCTATGGCATTCGCTCACATATTGCGCTGCTATCTCCACTGCTCTCTCTTCTTCCCCCAGCAGGATATATGTTTCTCTTCCTCCTTCATGGTGGTGAAATCCGGGAAGAGATGTGAGAGTCTCCTGAAGTGAGTGTCCCTCACTGCTGAGTACTTGGAGCAGTGTAGCAGGAAGTGGGTCTCATCCTCCAGGGCCTCCTGGTCACAGTGTTGGCACAGTCTTTCCTCCCTGGGCTTGTAGCTCTGCCTGTGTCGGCCGGATTCGATGGCCAGACTGTGGGCGCTGAGTCTATACCGGCTCAGGATCTTGCGGTCTCTGGGGTCCTGGAGTTTCTCCAGGTATGGAGCCAGTCTGTAGTCTCTCTGTAGACTCTGGTACATGGTCAGTTTCTGTGAGCTGATGATGTCATTCTTCCAGTCACTTACGTACCTCTCCTGGCCTTCGTCTACCATCTTCCTGATTCCGGCTTTTGTCAGGTTGTTGTGATTGGTTTTCTGGTCAGGTTGGGTTTGGGTGAGCTGTTCCGAGGGTCCTGGTTTTTCTGTTTCCCCTACATGTGTCAGGGCTTTATGGTGATGGGAGCTTGGATTGCTCCTACGTAGGTGAGCCCGGAATGACAGTGCCCTCTTTAGAACCGTTAGGTGTAGAGGGAATCTGCCCAGCTCGGCCCGGCAAGCACTGTTGGAGGTGCTCCGATGGACTTGGAGAAGGTGCTTGCAGAATTCCAGGTGGAATATTTCTGTTGGGCTTGAATCCCACCTTGACCAGTCTGGGTAGGTGTGAGGACCCCAGACTTCGCTGCCATACAGGAGGATTGGGGCGATGATAGAGTCGAAGATTTTTAACCAGACCCTCCTGGTGGCTTCAGATGGTAGAGTTTCCTTCGGATGGCATAGAAGGTTTTGCATGCCTTGTCTTTCAGGGTATATATGTAGTATGCATGTAGTATATATGTATGTTGCATGTAGTATATATGTTGTATATATGTATGTTGCATGCATGTGGTATGTAGTATGCATGTAGTATATATGTATGTTGCATGTAGTATATATGTTGTATATATGTATGTTGCATGCATATGGTATATATGTAGTATGCATGTAGTATATATGTAGTATTCATGTTGCATGTAGTATATATGTAGTAAATATGTATGTTCCATGCATGTAGTTTATATGTGGTATATATGTAGTGTGCATGTAGTATATATGTATGTTGCATGCATGTAGTATATATGTAGTATATATGTAGTATGTATGTTGCATATAGTATATATGTTGTATATATGCATGTAGTATATATGTAGTATATATGTAATATGCATGTTGCATGCATGTGGTATATATGTAGTATATATGTAGTATGTATGTATGTTGCATGAATGTAGTATATATGTGGTATGTATGTATGTTGTATGAATGTAGTATATATGTAGCATGTATGTAGTATGTAGTATGTATTTTTTTTTTTTTTGTACATTCAACACATTAGCCGGATGATGGGACTACTACTGTCCCATCATTGGCTAATGTGTCAATCACCGTCATGGTAGCAGGCATCGCCCGATAGGACTTGTAGTCCCATCGGACGATCCTGCACAGACCCCCGCAGCCTGCACAGACCCCCGGAAAGTCGGTACAGACCCCCGGCAGGCCGCACAGACCCCCGGACAGTCGGTACAGACCACCGACAGGCCGGCACAGCACCCCGGCAGGCCGGTACAGACCCCCGCAGCCTGCACAGACCCCCGGACAGTCGGTACAGACCACCGGCAGGCCGACACAGCCCCCGGCAGTCCGCACAGACTCCCAGGTAGTCGGCACAGACCCCCGGAAGGTCCGTACACACCCCCGAGAGGCTGTACAAGGACAGAAAAGGGTTTTTCTTATTCCGATACCGGAAGTCCCATAGACTTGAACGGGACTTCCGGTATCGGAATCGGCGATACCCGATACTTTTTTCGTATCGGGCCGATACCATCCGATCCGATATTTTAGGTATCGGATGGTATCGCTCAACACTACTCTTCACCCTTGGGTGCTGGGTTTTTTTTCGTGGCCAAGAAAGATGGTTCATTAAGGCCTTGTATTGACTATCGTTCCCTCAACAAAATTACTGTTAAATATCAGTATCCGTTACCCCTGATTTCTGATCTATTCTCCAGAGTTAAAGTTGCTTGCTGGTTTACTAAGCTTGACCTCAGGGGGGCGTATTATCTTATTTGCATCAAGCATGAGGATGAATGGAAGACGGCGTTTAATACTCCGGAGGGACATTTTGAGTACCTGGTGATGCCTTTTGGGCTCACTAATGCCCCTTCTGTCTTCCAATCCTTCATGAATGATATTTTCCGGGACTTTGTGGATAAGTTTTTGATCATCTATCCGGATGATATTTTGATCTTTTCCAGGGATTGGGATTCTCATGTGGAACATGTTCGGACTGTGTTCCGGATTTTGAGGGAGAATTCCCTGTATGTTAAGGGATCGAAGTGCCTTTTTGGTGTACAGAGGATTTCATTTTTGGGATTTATTTTGTCTCCGTCAACTATTGAAATGGACCCGGCCAAGGTACAGGCCATTTACAATTGGGTTCAGCCCACTTCTTTTAACCTCTCCAGAAGTTTTGGGTTTTGCTAATTTTTATCGTAAATATATAGCTAATTTTTCTGGTATTGCCAAACCACTGACTGATCTGACCAAGAAGGGTGCTGATATGCTGAATTGGTCTTCAGAGGCTGTTTCGGCCTTTCAGGAGCTGATGTGGAGGTTCACTTCTGCTCTGGTTTTGCGGCAACCTGATGTCTCACTTCCTTTTCAGGTAGAGGTAGACGCTTCAGAGATTGGTGCAGGAGCTGTTTTGTCCCAAAAAGATCCGGTGACATCTAAAATGAATCCCTGTGCCTTCTTTTCCCGAAAGTTCTCCCATCTGAACGCAACTATGATGTGGGGAATCGGGAATTGTTAGCCATGAAATGGGCATTTGAAAAGTGGAGACATTGGTTGGAGGGAGCTAGACATCAAGTTGTGGTCCTCACTGACCACAAGAATTTGATTTACCTTGAGTCGGCCAAACGCTTGAATCCTAGACAGGCTAGGTGGGCCTTGTTTTTTACGCGTTTTGATTTTGTGGTGTCCTTTCTTCCAGGCACTAAGAATGTTAAGGCAGATGCTCTTTCTAGGAGTTTCTTTGCTGATTCTCCTATTGTGACCAAGCCTACTACCATCTTAGGTGAGGGGGTAGTTCTTTCTGCCATCTCGCCCGAATTGAGACGTGCTCTGGAAGAATTTCAGGAGGACAAGCCTGAACGATGTCCTATGGGAAAGTTGTATGTTCCTGACCAGTGGAGGAAAAGAGTGATGTTTGAAGTTCACTGCTCCGCATTGGCTGGTCATCCAGGTATTTTTGGTACCAGAGATTTGGTGAGTCGGTCTTTTTGGTGGCCCGCCTTATCTCGTGATGTCAGGAATTTTGTGCAGTCCTGTGAGACTTGTTCCCGGTCTAAACCCTGTTCTCGCTCTAGTGGGTTGTTGATGCCCTTGCCGGTGCCCAAGAGGCCATGGACCCATATTTCAATTGATTTTATTTCTGATCTTCCTGTCTCTCAGAGAATGACTATTATCTGAGTGATTTGTGATAGATTCTCTAAGATGGTCCATCTTGTACCATTCCCAAAGTTGCCATCTTCCTCAGAGTTGGTACCCTTGTTTTTACAACAGGTGGTTCGGTTGCATGGGATTCCTGAGAACATTGTATCGGACAGAGGAGTTCAGTTTCTTTCCAGATTCTGGAAAGCTTTTTGTTCCAAGCTGGGAATTCAGTTGTCCTTCTCCTCTGCGTTTCACCCTCAGACCAATGGGCAGACGGAGAGAACAAACCAGACTTTGGAGTCCTATTTGAGATGTTTTATATCTGCTGATCAGGATGATTATGTCTCATTTGTATCGGACAGAAGAGTTCAGTTTCTTTCCAGATTCTGGAAAGCTTTTTGTTCCAAGCTGGGAATTCAGTTGTCCTTCTCCTCTGCGTTTCACCCTCAGACCAATGGGCAGACGGAGAGAACAAACCAGACTTTGGAGTCCTATTTGAGATGTTTTATATCTGCTGATCAGGATGATTATGTCTCATTTTTGCCCTTTGCCGAATTCGCTTTAAATAATAGAGCTAGTTCTGCAACCTTGATGTCGCCCTTTTTCTGTAACTTTAGGTTTCATCCTCGATTTTCTTCAGGGCAGGTGGAATCTTCAGCCTGCCCAGGTGTGGACACTGTGGTAGAGAGAATGCAACAGATTTGGGACCAAGTGGTGGATAAGTTGTCTCGCTCCCAGGAAAAGGCCCAGCGGTTTTCCAACCGGCATAAGACCATTGGTCCCCAGTTTAAAGTGGGTGATATGGTTTGGTTGTCATCAAAGAATATCTATATGAAGGTGACTTCTCCAAAGTTCAAGCCAAGATTTATTGGACCGTACAAGGAGATTCTTAATCCGGTTTCTTTTCGATTGGCTCTTCCTGTTACGTTTAAGATTCATAACTAGTGTTGAGCGATACCATCCAATATCCTAAAATATCGGATCGGATGGTATCGGCCCGATACGAAAAAAGTATCGGGTATCGCCGATTCCGATACCGGAAGTCCCATTCAAGTCTATGGAACTTCCGGTATCGGAATAAGAAAAACCCTTTTCTGTCCTTGTACAGCCTCTCGGGGGGGTGTACGGACCTTCCGGGGGTCTGTGCCGACTGCCCGGGGGTCTGTGCGGACTGCCGGTGGTCTGTGCTGGCCTACCGGTGGTCTGTACCGACTGTCCGGGTGTCTGTGCAGGCTGCGGGGGGCTGTGCCGGCCTGCCGGTGGTCTGTACCGACTGCCCGGGGGTCTGTGCGGACTGCCGGGGGGGCTGTGCCGGCCTGCCGGTGGTCTGTGCCGACTGCCCGGGGGTCTGTGCTGACTGCCGGTGGTCTGTGCCGGCCTGCCGGTGGTCTGTACCGACTGTCTGGGTGTCTGTGCAGGCTGCGGGGGGCTGTGTCGGCCTGCCGGTGGTCTGTACCGACTGCCCGGGGGTCTGTGCGGACTGCCGGGGGGCTGTGCCGGCCTGCCAGTGGTCTGTGCCAACTGTCCGGGGGTCTGAGCAGACTGCGGGGGTCTGTGCAGGATCGTCCGATGGGACTACAAGTACCATCGGGCGATGCCTGCTACCATGACGGTGATTGACACATTAGCCAATGATGGGACAGTAGTAGTCCCATCATCCGGCCTATGTGTTGAATGTAAGAAAAAAAAAAAAATACATACTACATACATACTACATACATGCAACATACAGTTGTGGCCAAAAGTATTGACACCCCTGCAATTCTGTCAGATAATACTCAGTTTCTTCCTGAAAATTATTGCAAACACAAATTCTTTGGTATTATTATCTTCATTTAATTTGTCTTAAATGAAAAAACACAAAAAGAATTGTCCTAAAGCCAAATTGGATATAATTCCACACCAAACATAAAAAAGAGGGTGGACAAAAGTATTGGCACTGTTCGAAAAATCATGTGATGCTTCTCTAATTTGTGTAATTAACAGCCCCTGTAACTTACCTGTGGCACCTAACAGGTGTTGGCAATAACTAAATCACACTTGCAGCCAGTTGACATGGATTAAAGTTGACTCATCCTCTGTCCTGTGTCCTTGTGTGTACCACAGTGAGCATGGAGAAAAGAAAGAAGACCAAAGAACTGTCTGAGGACTTGAGAAGCCAAATTGTGAGGAAGCATGAGCAATCTCAAGGCTACAAGTCCATCTCCAAAGACCTGAATGTTCCTGTGTCTACCGTGCGCAGTGTCATCAAGAAGTGTAAAGCCCATGGCACTGTGGCTAACCTCCCTAGATGTGGACGGAAAAGAAAAATTGACAAGAGATTTCAACGCAAGATTGTGCGGATGTTGGATAAAGAACCTTGACTAACATCCAAACAAGTTCAAGCTGCCCTGCAGTCCGAGGGTACAACAGTGTCAACCCGTACTATCTGTCGGCGTCTGAATGAAAAGGGCCTGTATGGTAGGAGACCCAGGAAGACCCCACTTCTTACCCCGAGACATAAAAAAGCCAGGCTGGAGTTTGCCAAAACTTACCTGAAAAAGCCTAAAACGTTTTGGAAGAATGTTCTCTGGTCAGATGGGACAAAAGTAGAGCTTTTTGGGCAAAGGCATCAACATAGAGTTTACAGGAGAAAAAAGAGGCATTCAAAGAAAAGAACACGGTCCCTACAGTCAAACATGGCGGAGGTTCCCTGATGTTTTGGGGTTGCTTTGCTGCCTCTGGCACTGGACTGCTTGACCGTGTGCATGGCATTATGAAGTCTGAAGACTACCAACAAATTTTGCAGCATAATGTTAGGCCCAGTGTGAGAAAGCTGGGTCTCCCTCAGAGGTCATGGGTCTTCCAGCAGGACAATGACCCAAAACACACTTCAAAAAGCACTTGAAAATGGTTTGAGAGAAAGCACTGGAGACTTCTAAGGTGGCCAGCAATGAGTCCAGACCTGAATCCCATAGAACACCTGTGGAGAGATCTAAAAATGGCAGTTTGGAGAAGGCACCCTTCAAATATCAGGGACCTGGAGCAGTTTTCCAAAGAAGAATGGTTTAAAATTCCAGCAGAGCATTGTAAGAAACTCATTGATCGTTACCGGAAGCGGTTGGTCGCAGCTATTTTGGCTAAAGGTTGTGCAATCAAGTATTAGGCTGAGGGTGCCAATACTTTTGTCTGGCCCATTTTTGGAGTTTTGTGTGAAATGATCAATGTTTTGCTTTTTGCTTCATTCTCTTTTGTGTTTTTTCATTTAAGACAAATTAAATCAAGATAATACCAAAGAATTTGTGTTTGCAATCATTTTCAGTAAGAAACTGAGTATTATCTGACAAAATTGCAGGGGTGTCAATACTTTTGGCCACAACAGTATATACTACATGCATGCAACATACATACATACTACATATATATATACATATATGAGGGGTGTTCACACTGGGATGCAATGAGAGGGTGCTGGCCAGCCCGCCTAATCGAATAGTAGGGGCGTTATTAATAGGCTGTGAACCAGACACCATGCATTCCCCTTGTGTGAACGGTACCCTATGCGGACCTTCGTTGTGCAATTGTATACTGGGCAGTCACCCCCTCCAGGAATGGGTATGTGGAGAGTGGCTGTTAATCTGGTATTTTGCACCTGTGTTGCTGACATCTTGCTATATGGGCTGGCTGCACCCTGTAGTGCATTTGTTCTAGACCTGGGCAGGTAAGTGTTGCTGCCTTTTTGCTTGTTGTTATAAATGAATTTTTGAAGACCTGAGTCTTCTTCTTCAATGGCTTTGCTATTTAGTTTACATATATACCACATGCATGCAACATGCATACTACATATATACTACATGCATGCAACATACATATATACTACATACAATACACTCATACAATACATACATACATATAGACATACAGTACATATAACATAGAGTACATACTCACCATCACTTGTCACTTTGATCCCCGAAGCCATTGTCATCTATGGAATAAATATTAAAATAACAAAGCACCAATATACTCACCCCTGATCCGCAGAAGTCCACGGGTGTCCCACGATGATCTTGCGTGGAGAACAGCAGCATCAGCTAATGCTACCATTCTCTACGGGCTCCAGGAAACCAGTGTCGGGAGGTAGGTATCCTTCCGCACTGTATTCCTCCGCCACTGTAAAAAACAGTCTCATTTTATGGCATTGCTGTGTGAGAAATACCCCACGCAACTTTTGCCATAAAGTGAGACTAGGGACTTTTTTTTTTTTTCTTTACAGTGGCGGAGGAATACAGGGCGGAAGGATACCTACCTCCCGACTCTGGTTTCCTGGAGCCCGTAGAGAACGGTAGCATCAGCTGATACTGCTGTTCTCCACGCAAGATCGTCGTGGGACACCCGTGGACTTCTGCGGATCAGGGGTGAGTTTATTGTTTGTTTGTTATTTTAATATTTATTCCATAGATGACAATGGCTTCGGGGATCAAAGTGACAAGTGATGGTGAGTATTTACTCTATGTTATATGTACTGTATGTCTATATGTATGTATTGAATGAATGTATTGTATGTAGTATATATGTATGTTGCATGCATGTAGTATATATGTAGTATATATGTAGTATGCATGTTGCATGCATGTGGTATATGTGTAGTATGCATGTTGCATGCATGTAGTATATATGTATGTTGCATTCATGTAGTATATATGTAGTATGCATGTTGCATGCATGTGGTATATATGTAGTATGTATGTTGCATGTAGTATATATGTATTATATATATATATGTTGCATGCATGTAGTATATATGTGGTATATATGTAGTATATATGTATGTTGCATGCATGTAGTATATATGTGGTATATATAGTATGCATGTTGCATGCATGTGGTATATATGTAGTATGTATGTTGCATGCATGTAGTATATATGTATGTTGCATGCATATAGTATATATGTGGTATATATGTAGTATGTATGTTGCATGCATGTAGTATATACAGTCATATGTAAAAGTTTGGGCACCCCTATTAATGTTAACCTTTTTTCTTTATAACAATTTTGGTTTTTGCAACAGCTATTTCAGTTTCACATATCTAATAACTGATGGACTCAGTTATATTTCTGGATTCAAATGAGGTTTATTGTACTAACAGAAAATGTGCAATCTGCATTTAAACAAAATTTGACCGGTGCAAAAGAATGGGCACCCTTATCATTTTCTTGATTTGAACACTCCTAACTACTTTTTACTGACTTCCTGAAGCACTAAATTGGTTTTGTAACCTCATTGAGCTTTGAACTTCATAGCCAGGTGTATCAAATCATGAGAAAAGGTATTTAAAGTGGCCACTTGCAAGTAGTTCTATGTGATTCTCCTATGAAGAGTGGCATCATGGGCTCCTCAAAACAACTCTCAAATGATCTGAAAACAAAGATTATTCAACATAGCTTTTCAGGGGAAGGATACAAAAAGTTGTCTCAGAGATTTAACCTGTCAGTGTCCACTGTGAGGAACATAGTAAGGAAATGGAAGAACACAGGTACAGTTCTTGTTAAGCCCAGAAGTGGCAGGCCAAGAAAAATATCAGAAAGGCAGAGAAGAAGAATGGTGAGAACAGTCAAGGACAATCCACAGACCACCTCCAAAGACCTGCAGCATCATCTTGCTGCAGAAGGTGTCACTGTGCATCGGTCAACAATACAGCGCACTTTGCACAAGGAGAAGCTGTGTGGGAGAGTGATGCGAAAGAAGCCGTTTCTGCAAGCACGCCACAAACAGAGTCGCCTGAGGTCTGCAAAAGCACATTGGGACAAGCCAGTTACATTTTGGAAGAAGGTCCTGTGGACTGATGAAACAAAGATTGAGTTGTTTGGTCATACAAAAAGGCGTTATGCATGCGCTGTATTGTTGACCGATGCACAGTGACACCATCTGCAGCAAGATGATGCTGCCGGTCTTTGGAGGTGGTCTGTGGATTGTCCTTGACTGTTCTCACCATTCTTCTTCTCTGCCTTTCTGATATTTTTCTTGGCCTGCCACTTCTGGGCTTAACAAGAACTGTACCTGTGTTCTTCCATTTCCTTACTATGTTCCTCACAGTGGAAACTGACAGGTTAAATCTCTGAGACAACTTTTTGTATCCTTCCCCTGAAAAGCTATGTTGAATAATCTTTGTTTTCAGATCATTTGAGAGTTGTTTTGAGGAGCCCATGATGCCACTCTTCATAGGAGAATCAAATAGGAGAACTACTTGCAAGTGGCCACTTTAAATACCTTTCCTCATGATTTGATACACCTGGCTATGAAGTTCAAAGCTCAATGAGGTTACAAAACCAATTTAGTGCTTCAGGAAGTCAGTAAAAAGTAGTTAGGAGTGTTCAAATCAAGAAAATGATAAGGGTGCCCATACTTTTGCACCGGTCAAATTTTGTTTAAATGCAGATTGCACATTTTCTGTTAGCACAATAAACCTCATTTGAATCCAGAAATATAACTGAGTCCATCAGTTATTAGATATATGAAACTGAAATAGCTGCTGCAAAAACCAAAATTGTTATGAAGAAAAAAGGTTAACATTAATAGGGGTGCCCAAACTTTTACATATGACTGTATGTGGTATATATGTAGTATACATGTAGTATGTATGTTGCATGTAGTATATATGTATGTTGCATGCATGTAGTATATATGTAGTATGCATGTTGCATGTGGTATATATGTAGTATGTATATATGTTGCATGCATGTAGTATATATGTAGTATGTAGCATGCATGTAGTATATATGTATGTTGCATGCATGTAGTATATATGTAGTATGCATGTTGCATGTAGTATATATGTATGTTGCATGCATGTAGTATATAAGTAGTATATATGTAGTATGCATGTTGCATGCATGTGGTATATATGTAGTATGCAAGTTGCATGCATGTAGTATATATGTTGTATGTATTATATATGTTGTATATATGTATGTTGCATGCATGTGGTATATATGTAGTATGTATGTATGTTGCATGCATGTAGTATGCATGTTGCATGTAGTATATATGTATGTTGCATGCATGTAGTATATATGTGGTATATATGTAGTATGCATGTTGCATGCATGTGGAATATATGTAGTATGTATGTATGTTGCATGCATGTAGTATGTATGTAGCATTTATGTAGTATGTATGTAGCATGTAGTATGCATGTAGTATGATTTTTTTTTTTTTTACATTCAACACATAGGCCGGATGATGGGACTACTACTGTCCCATCATTGGCTAATGTGTCAATCACCGTCATGGTCCCATCGGACGATTCCTGCACAGACCCCCGCAGCCTGCACAGACCCCCGGACAGTCGGCACAGCCCCTCGGCAGGCCAGCACAGCCCCCCGGCAGGCCGGTACAGACCCCCGGCAGGCCGCTCAGACCCCCGGACAGTCGGTACAGACCACTGGCAGGCCGGCACAGCCCCCCGGCAGGCCGGTACAGACCCCCGGCAGTCCGCTCAGACTCCCGGGCAGTCGGTACAGACCCCCGGCAGTCCGCTCAGACCACCGGACAGTCGGTACAGACCACCGGCAGGCCGGCACAGCCCCCCTGGCAGGCCGGTACAGACCCCCGGGCAGTCGGCACAGACCCCCGGGCAGTCGGCACAGACCCCCGGGCAGTCGGCACAGACCACCGGCAGGCCGGCACAGCTCCCCGGAAGGCCGGTACAGACCCCCGGGCAGCCGGCACAGACCACCGGGAGGCCGGTACGGACCCCCGGCAGTCCGCACAGACCCCCGGGCAGTCCGCACAGACCCCCGACAGGCCGGTACAGAACACCGGGCAGTCGGCATAGACCCCCCCGGAAGGCCCGAACTGACGGCGCATCATGATGCGCACAGACCGCGCATCATGATGACGTCATTTCGGCTGCCAATCAGAGCCACAGCAGTGGCTCTTTGCATTATGGGAACTTCTGATTCCGATATCCGATATTGAAAAAATATCGGTACTCGGTATCGGAATTCCGATACAGCGAATATCGGCCGATACCCAATATTTGCAGTATCGGAATGCTCAACACTATTCATAAAGTCGCTGTTGAAGAGGTTTGTTGAGCCAGTATATGGCTATGGTGGCACCTCCTGACCCTGTATTGGTTAAAGGTAATGTGGAATATGAGGTAGAGAAAATACTGGATTCTCGTCTGGCTAGACAGAGACTCCAGTATTTGGTCAAGTGGAAGGGTTATGGCCAGGAGGACAATTCTTGGGTCTCTGCCTCTGATATTCATGCCAATAGATTGGTTCGTGCTTTTCATCGGGCCCATCCTGATCGGCCTGGTGGCGTGGATGAGGGTTCGGTGACCCCTCCTCAAGGGGAGGGTACTGTTGTGAACTCATTTTCTGGTTTACCTCTGGCTTCTGGTGAGGGTTATGGAGCTGGCTGTTCTGACAGAGAAGTCATGAGTTCTCTATCTGGACTCCCTCTGTTGGTGACAAGAGGTAATGAAGCTGATCTAAATGGCAGAGACCTGCCACCTGAGGAGGAGGACTGCGATTGGACATCAGGAGTCTCTGACTGGATTTAAGGCAGCCGACTCCCTATTTTCTTGCTGGTGATTTCTCCTGCCTGGGGCTTCTGTTTTCCAGTTTGGTTCCTGCCTTCTCAAGCTAAGTTTTGCTCTGCTATTGTTCATATGAGTTTTGGTCTAGTTTACTTAGTTTTTTGTGTTCGGCCAGCCCCGGCTGGGGCTGTGCTGAATTTCCATTCTTGTCTCTGATTATTTCAGTTTCTTTTTGTCCCTGATCAGTTGATCTCTTTTTGCTCTGTCTTCAGAATATACCTGAGTGCTGATATAGGGAATTGAAGTCTAGCGACTTCAGGGTTTTTTCTATCAGACGTGTTGGACATCTTTTTGGCAGGGTTTTTGCGTGATTGCAGACAACAGCTTTTCTATCCTGTCCTTTTTAGTTAGCTTGGGCCCCATCGTTTGCTCAGCCTATCTTTCTATCTTTGTTTGTGTTTTCATCTTGTTTCACTGACAATACATGTTGGGGGCTGTCCATTGCTTTGGGGTCTGCTCTGGGGCAGTTTAGATTTCCCCTTTTCTTTCTTTAGGCTTATTTAGTTCTCCGGCTCTGACGAGGCGTCTAGGATCATCGTAGGAATGCTCCGCGGCTACTGCTAGTTGTGTGGATAGGATCAGGGGTCTGCAATCCGCTAGTTACCAACCTCTCCGGTTTTCTGGGCTTAGCTTGCTTTTTGTTTTTCCTCCTTGGTGACTCATTCATAACAGTGACAGGTATCCTGATCGGCGTCCGGTGCGGAACCGGCCTAGGGCACGTTAGGAGTGTGAGGGACACTGACTCAGGGGAGTACAGGAGGTCTCCACGTCCCCGTTGCCTATTGCAGGGCCCACCATTGTAACTATTTCCCCTTCCCCCGTGTCTTGTTGTTTCAGTTACCGGCCTGCGGGTCGTGTCTCACAGGACTGTCCATGTGACACATAGACACTTAGATCAGAGTGAGTAATAGGGCCACAGACACCCAGATCAGAGTAATAGGGCCACAGACACTCAGATCAGAGTATTAGGGCCAGAGACACCCAGTTCAGAGTAATAGGGCCAGAGACACTCAGATCAGAGTAATAGGGCCACATACACCCAGATCAGAGTAATAGGGCCACAGACACCCAGATCAGAGTAATAGGGCCACAGACACTCAGATCAGAGTAATAGGGCCACAGACACTCAGATCAGAGTAATAGGGCCACATACACCCAGATCAGAGTAATAGGGCCACAGACACCCAGATTAGAGTAATAGGGCCACAGACACTCAGATCAGAGTAATAGGGCCACAGACACTCAGATCAGAGTAATAGGGACACATACACCCAGATCAGAGTAATTGGGCCACATACACCCAGATCAGAGTAATAGGGCCACAGACACCCAGATCAGAGTAATAGAGCCACAGACACCGAGATCAGAGTAATAGGGCCACAGACACCCAGATCAGAGTAATAGGGCCACAGACACCCAGATCAGAGTAATAGGAGCACAGACACCGAGATCAGAGTAATAGCTCCACAGACACCCAGATCAGAGTAATAGGGCCACAGACACCCAGATCAGAGTAATAGGGCCACAGACACCCAGATCAGAGTAATAGGGCCACAGACACCCAGATCAGAGTAATAGGAGCACAGACACCGAGATCAGAGTAATAGGGCCACAGACACCCAGATCAGAGTAATAGGGCCACAGACACCCAGATCAGAGTAATAGCTCCACAGACACCCAGATCAGAGTAATAGGGCCACAGACACCCAGATCAGAGTAATAGGGCCACAGACACCCAGATCAGAGTAATAGCTCCACAGACACCCACATCAGAGTAATAGGGCCACAGACACCCAGATCAGAGTAATAGCTCCACAGACACCCAGATCAGAGTAATAGGGCCACAGACACCCACATCAGAGTAATAGGGCCACAGACACCCACATCAGAGTAATAGGGCCACATCTCATCACAAAGAAACAGCAATTTTTCTGTGAAATGAGTCTTTCCTGCAATTCTGTGTATGTGAGTAGTTGATAAAGCTGTAGAATTGACGTCCCGGAGACTGCAATAATTATTTTCTGTGGCTGAGATACAGCTAAGATATACATCATTGTACCGTGTTAGCCAGTAGATAGAAGAGTATTTATAATTGAGAGTCCTCAGTGGTTGATACCTTTTAATGGCGAACTGAAAAGATGGTGACACATTGCAGCTTTCGAGACGCCTCAGGTCTCTTCATCAGGCAAAGACTAATACAACATCTGAAGAATCACATATTATACACAGCACAGAAATAATGAAAAGACAAGTGACGTGAAGGGGAATAGATCTGTTCCTGATGAGGGTTAAACTTCACTGTCAAACTGATGAGTCATTAATATGATTATCAATTTTATTAAGTAATTCATATTATATTTCTATTTTTAGTGCCAAAACTCAACCTAATGATGATGATCGTGAAGCAGTGAAGGATTTTATGACGAATTGTGTGAAGATGACCGGTAGGTGATAAATGGCCGCTCGGTGCGGAGAGAAGAGCAGAAACCTGCACACGTTATAAGTTATAGATTTATATGAAGAAACGACATTTATAAGATTCATGTGAACTACAGAACTGAGCGGCTCCAAAACCAACTGGAGAATAATAGACTTTATATAATGTATCAAGAAGTAAGTCCGGGATAATAATGTCTGTACTGTAAGTGATCAGAGATTGGTGATCCAGGTGACAAACATAACCAACCCATACAGCGCACCCCTTATACAGCGCCATCCTCAGCGCACCCCTTATACAGCGCCATCCTCAGCGCACCCCTTATACAGCGCCATCCTCAGCACACCCCTTATACAGCGTCATCCTCAGTGCACCCCTTATACAGCGTCATCCTCAGCCCACCCCTTATACAGTGCCATCCTCAGTGCACCCCTTATACAGCGTCATCCTCAGTGCACCCCTTATACAGCGTCATCCTCAGCACACCCCTTATACAGCGTCATCCTCAGTGCTCCCCTTATACAGTGCCATCCTCAGTGCACCCCTTATACAGCGCCATCCTCAGTGCACCCCTTATACAGCGTCATCCTCAGCCCACCCCTTATACAGTGCCATCCTCAGTGCACCCCTTATACAGCGTCATCCTCAGTGCACCCCTTATACAGCGTCATCCTCAGCACACCCCTTATACAGCGTCATCCTCAGTGCTCCCCTTATACAGCGTCATCCTCAGTGCACCCCTTATACAGCGTCATCCTCAGCACACCCCTTATACAGCGTCATCCTCAGCACACCCCTTATACAGCGTCATCCTCAGTGCACCCCTTATACAGCGTCATCCTCAGCACACCCCTTATACAGCGTCATCCTCAGTGCACCCCTTATACAGCGTCATCCTCAGCACACCCCTTATACAGCGTCATCCTCAGTGCACCCCTTATACAGCGACATCCTCAGTGCACCCCTTATACAGTGTCATCCTCAGCGCACCCCTTATACAGCGTCATCCTCAGTGCACCCCTTATACAGCGTCATCCTCAGCGCACCCCTTATACAGTGCCATCCTCAGTGCACCCCTTATACAGCGCCATCCTCAGCCCACCCCTTATACAGTGCCATCCTCAGTGCACCCCTTATACAGCGTCATCCTCAGTGCACCCCTTATACAGCGTCATCCTCAGCACACCCCTTATACAGCGTCATCCTCAGTGCTCCCCTTATACAGTGCCATCCTCAGTGCACCCCTTATACAGCGTCATCCTCAGTGCACCCCTTATACAGCGTCATCCTCAGCACACCCCTTATACAGCGTCATCCTCAGTGCACCCCTTATACAGTGTCATCCTCAGCGCACCCCTTATACAGCGTCATCCTCAGTGCACCCCTTATACAGCGTCATCCTCAGCGCACCCCTTATACAGTGCCATCCTCAGTGCACCCCTTATACAGCGCCATCCTCAGCCCACCCCTTATACAGTGCCATCCTCAGTGCACCCCTTATACAGCGTCATCCTCAGTGCACCCCTTATACAGCGTCATCCTCAGCACACCCCTTATACAGCGTCATCCTCAGTGCTCCCCTTATACAGTGCCATCCTCAGCACACCCCTTATACAGCGTCATCCTCAGTGCACCCCTTATACAGCGTCATCCTCAGCACACCCCTTATACAGCGTCATCCTCAGTGCACCCCTTATACAGCGACATCCTCAGTGCACCCCTTATACAGTGTCATCCTCAGCGCACCCCTTATACAGCGTCATCCTCAGTGCACCCCTTATACAGCGTCATCCTCAGCGCACCCCTTATACAGTGCCATCCTCAGTGCACCCCTTATACAGCGCCATCCTCAGCCCACCCCTTATACAGTGCCATCCTCAGTGCACCCCTTATACAGCGTCATCCTCAGCACACCCCTTATACAGCGTCATCCTCAGCGCACCCCTTATACAGTGCCATCCTCAGTGCACCCCTTATACAGCGTCATCCTCAGTGCACCCCTTATACAGCGTCATCCTCAGCGCACCCCTTATACAGTGCCATCCTCAGTGCACCCCTTATACAGCGCCATCCTCAGCCCACCCCTTATACAGTGCCATCCTCAGTGCACCCCTTATACAGCGTCATCCTCAGTGCACCCCTTATACAGCGTCATCCTCAGCACACCCCTTATACAGTGTCATCCTCAGCCCACCCCTTATACAGTGCCATCCTCAGTGCACCCCTTATACAGCGTCATCCTCAGTGCACCCCTTATACAGCGTCATCCTCAGCACACCCCTTATACAGCGTCATCCTCAGTGCTCCCCTTATACAGTGTCATCCTCAGCACACCCCTTATACAGTGCCATCCTCAGTGCACCCCTTATACAGCGTCATCCTCAGCACACCCCTTATACAGTGCCATCCTCAGTGCACCCCTTATACAGCGTCATCCTCAGTGCACCCCTTATACAGCGTCATCCTCAGCACACCCCTTATACAGCGTCATCCTCAGCACACCCCTTATACAGCGTCATCCTCAGTGCACCCCTTATACAGCGTCATCCTCAGCACACCCCTTATACAGCGTCATCCTCAGTGCACCCCTTATACAGTGCCATCCTCAGTGCTCCCCTTATACAGCGTCATCCTCAGCACACCCCTTATACAGTGCCATCCTCAGTGCACCCCTTATACAGCGTCATCCTCAGTGCACCCCTTATACAGCGTCATCCTCAGCACACCCCTTATACAGCGTCATCCTCAGCACACCCCTTATACAGCGTCATCCTCAGTGCACCCCTTATACAGCGTCATCCTCAGCACACCCCTTATACAGCGTCATCCTCAGTGCACCCCTTATACAGCGTCATCCTCAGCACACCCCTTATACAGCGTCATCCTCAGTGCACCCCTTATACAGCGACATCCTCAGTGCACCCCTTATACAGTGTCATCCTCAGCGCACCCCTTATACAGCGTCATCCTCAGTGCACCCCTTATACAGCGTCATCCTCAGCGCACCCCTTATACAGTGCCATCCTCAGTGCACCCCTTATACAGCGCCATCCTCAGCCCACCCCTTATACAGTGCCATCCTCAGTGCACCCCTTATACAGCGTCATCCTCAGTGCACCCCTTATACAGCGTCATCCTCAGCACACCCCTTATACAGCGTCATCCTCAGTGCTCCCCTTATACAGTGCCATCCTCAGTGCACCCCTTATACAGCGTCATCCTCAGTGCACCCCTTATACAGCGTCATCCTCAGCACACCCCTTATACAGCGTCATCCTCAGTGCACCCCTTATACAGCGTCATCCTCAGCACACCCCTTATACAGCGTCATCCTCAGTGCACCCCTTATACAGCGTCATCCTCAGCACACCCCTTATACAGCGTCATCCTCAGCACACCCCTTATACAGCGTCATCCTCAGCACACCCCTTATACAGTGTCATCCTCAGCGCACCCCTTATACAGTGCCATCCTCTGCACACCCCTTATACAGTGCCATCCTCTGCACACCCCTTATACAGTGCCATCCTCTGCACACCCCTTATACAGCGTCATCCTCAGTGCACCCCTTATACAGTGTCATCCTCAGTGCACCCCTTATACAGCGTCATCCTCAGTGCACCCCTTATACAGTGTCATCCTCAGTGCACCCCTTATACAGTGTCATCCTCAGTGCACCCCTTATACAGTGTCATCCTCAGTGCACCCCTTATACAGTGTCATCCTCAGTGCACCCCTTATACAGCGTCATCCTCAGCACACCCCTTATACAGCGTCATCCTCAGCACACCCCTTATACAGTGTCATCCTCAGCGCACCCCTTATACAGTGCCATCCTCTGCACACCCCTTATACAGTGCCATCCTCTGCACACCCCTTATACAGTGCCATCCTCTGCACACCCCTTATACAGCGTCATCCTCAGTGCACCCCTTATACAGTGTCATCCTCAGTGCACCCCTTATACAGCGTCATCCTCAGTGCACCCCTTATACAGTGTCATCCTCAGTGCACCCCTTATACAGTGTCATCCTCAGTGCACCCCTTATACAGTGTCATCCTCAGCGCATCCCTTATACAGTGTCATCCTCAGTGCACCCCTTATACAGCGTCATCCTCAGTGCACCCCTTATACAGTGTCATCCTCAGCGCATCCCTTATACAGTGCCATCCTCAGTGCTCCCCTTATACAGCGTCATCCTCAGCGCACCCCTTATACAGTGCCATCCTCAGTGCACCCCTTATACAGTGTCATCCTCAGCGCATCCCTTATACAGCGCCATCCTCAGTGCACCCCTTATACAGTGTCATCCTCAGTGCACCCCTTATACAGTGTCATCCTCAGTGCACCCCTTATACAGTGTCATCCTCAGCGCATCCCTTATACAGTGTCATCCTCAGTGCACCCCTTATACAGTGTCATCCTCAGTGCTCCCCTTATACAGCGTCATCCTCAGCACACCCCTTATACAGCGCCATCCTCAGTGCACCCCTTATACAGTGTCATCCTCAGCGCACCCCTTATACAGCGTCATCCTCAGTGCTCCCCTTATACAGCGTCATCCTCAGTGCACCCCTTATACAGTGTCATCCTCAGCGCATCCCTTATACAGTGTCATCCTCAGTGCACCCCTTATACAGTGTCATCCTCAGTGCACCCCTTATACAGTGTCATCCTCAGCGCATCCCTTATACAGTGTCATCCTCAGTGCACCCCTTATACAGTGTCATCCTCAGTGCTCCCCTTATACAGCGTCATCCTCAGCACACCCCTTATACAGCGCCATCCTCAGTGCACCCCTTATACAGTGTCATCCTCAGTGCACCCCTTATACAGTGTCATCCTCAGCGCACCCCTTATACAGTGCCATCCTCAGTGCTCCCCTTATACAGCGTCATCCTCAGCGCACCCCTTATACAGTGCCATCCTCAGTGCTCCCCTTATACAGCGTCATCCTCAGCACACCCCTTATACAGCGCCATCCTCAGCACACCCCTTATACAGAGCCATCCTCAGTGCACCCCTTATACAGAGCCATCCTCAGTGCACCCCTTATACAGTGTCATCCTCAGTGCACCCCTTATACAGCGTCATCCTCAGCACACCCCTTATACAGCGTCATCCTCAGCACACCCCTTATACAGAGCCATCCTCAGTGCACCCCTTATACAGTGCCATCCTCAGTGCACCCCTTATACAGCGCCATCCTCAGCACACCCCTTATACAGCGCCATCCTCAGCACACCCCTTATACAGCGCCATCCTCAGCACACCCCTTATACAGCGCCATCCTCAGCACACCCCTTATACAGCGCCATCCTCAGCACACCCCTTATACAGAGCCATCCTCAGTGCACCCCTTATACAGTGCCATCCTCAGTGCACCCCTTATACAGCGCCATCCTCAGCACACCCCTTATACAGCGCCATTCTCAGCACACCCCTTATACAGCGCCATCCTCAGCACACCCCTTATACAGCGCCATCCTCAGCACACCCCTTATACAGAGCCATCCTCAGTGCACCCCTTATACAGAGCCATCCTCAGTGCACCCCTTATACAGTGTCATCCTCAGTGCACCCCTTATACAGCGTCATCCTCAGCACACCCCTTATACAGCGTCATCCTCAGCACACCCCTTATACAGAGCCATCCTCAGTGCACCCCTTATACAGAGCCATCCTCAGTGCACCCCTTATACAGCGCCATCCTCAGCACACCCCTTATACAGCGTCATCCTCAGCACACCCCTTATACAGCGCCATCCTCAGCACACCCCTTATACAGAGCCATCCTCAGTGCACCCCTTATACAGTGCCATCCTCAGTGCACCCCTTATACAGCGTCATCCTCAGCACACCCCTTATACAGCGCCATCCTCAGTGCACCCCTTATACAGCGCCATCCTCAGCACACCCCTTATACAGCGTCATCCTCAGCACACCCCTTATACAGCGTCATCCTCAGCACACCCCTTATACAGAGCCATCCTCAGTGCACCCCTTATACAGTGCCATCCTCAGTGCACCCCTTATACAGCGTCATCCTCAGCACACCCCTTATACAGCGCCATCCTCAGCACACCCCTTATACAGAGCCATCCTCAGTGCACCCCTTATACAGTGCCATCCTCAGCGCTCCCCTTATACAGCGTCATCCTCAGCACACCCCTTATACAGCGCCATCCTCAGCGCACCCCTTATACAGAGCCATCCTCAGTGCACCCCTTATACAGAGCCATCCTCAGTGCACCCCTTATACAGCGTCATCCTCAGTGCACTCCTTATACAGTGCCATCCTCAGTGCACCCCTTATACAGCGTCATCCTCAGCACACCCCTTATACAGTGTCATCCTCAGTGCACTCCTTATACAGTGCCATCCTCAGTGCACCCCTTATACAGCGTCATCCTCAGCACACCCCTTATACAGCGTCATCCTCAGTGCACCCCTTATACAGCGTCATCCTCAGCACACCCCTTATACAGCGCCATCCTCAGCACACCCCTTATACAGAGCCATCCTCAGTGCACCCCTTATACAGTGCCATCCTCAGCGCTCCCCTTATACAGCGTCATCCTCAGCACACCCCTTATACAGCGCCATCCTCAGCGCACCCCTTATACAGAGCCATCCTCAGTGCACCCCTTATACAGAGCCATCCTCAGTGCACCCCTTATACAGTGCCATCCTCAGTGCACCCCTTATACAGCGTCATCCTCAGTGCACCCCTTATACAGCGTCATCCTCAGCACACCCCTTATACAGCGCCATCCTCAGCACACCCCTTATACAGAGCCATCCTCAGTGCACCCCTTATACAGAGCCATCCTCAGTGCACCCCTTATACAGCGCCATCCTCAGCGCACCCCTTATACAGTGTCATCCTCAGTGCACCCCTTATACAGCGCCATCCTCAGTGCACCCCTTATACAGTGTCATCCTCAGTGCACCCCTTATACAGCGTCATCCTCAGCACACCCCTTATACAGCGCCATCCTCAGCACACCCCTTATACAGAGCCATCCTCAGTGCACCCCTTATACAGAGCCATCCTCAGTGCACCCCTTATACAGCGCCATCCTCAGCGCACCCCTTATACAGTGCCATCCTCAGTGCACCCCTTATACAGCGTCATCCTCAGTGCACCCCTTATACAGCGTCATCCTCAGCACACCCCTTATACAGCGCCATCCTCAGCACACCCCTTATACAGAGCCATCCTCAGTGCACCCCTTATACAGAGCCATCCTCAGTGCACCCCTTATACAGCGCCATCCTCAGCGCACCCCTTATACAGTGTCATCCTCAGTGCACCCCTTATACAGTGCCATCCTCAGTGCACCCCTTATACAGTGTCATCCTCAGTGCACCCCTTATACAGCGTCATCCTCAGCACACCCCTTATACAGCGCCATCCTCAGCACACCCCTTATACAGAGCCATCCTCAGTGCACCCCTTATACAGAGCCATCCTCAGTGCACCCCTTATACAGCGCCATCCTCAGCGCACCCCTTATACAGTGTCATCCTCAGTGCACCCCTTATACAGCGCCATCCTCAGTGCACCCCTTATACAGTGTCATCCTCAGTGCACCCCTTATACAGTGTCATCCTCAGTGCACCCCTTATACAGTGTCATCCTCAGTGCACCCCTTATACAGTGTCATCCTCAGTGCACCCCTTATACAGAGCCATCCTCAGTGCACCCCTTATACAGAGCCATCCTCAGTGCACCCCTTATACAGTGCCATCCTCAGTGCACCCCTTATACAGCGTCATCCTCAGCACACCCCTTATACAGTGTCATCCTCAGTGCACCCCTTATACAGCGTCATCCTCAGCACACCCCTTATACAGCGCCATCCTCAGCACACCCCTTATACAGAGCCATCCTCAGTGCACCCCTTATACAGCGCCATCCTCAGTGCACCCCTTATACAGTGTCATCCTCAGTGCACCCCTTATACAGCGCCATCCTCAGCGCACCCCTTATACAGTGCCATCCTCAGTGCTCCCCTTATACAGCGTCATCCTCAGTGCACCCCTTATACAGCGTCATCCTCAGCACACCCCTTATACAGTGTCATCCTCAGTGCACCCCTTATACAGTGCCATCCTCAGTGCACCCCTTATACAGCGTCATCCTCAGCACACCCCTTATACAGCGTCATCCTCAGCACACCCCTTATACAGTGCCATCCTCAGTGCTCCCCTTATACAGCGTCATCCTCAGTGCACCCCTTATACAGCGTCATCCTCAGCGCATCCCTTATACAGTGTCATCCTCAGTGCACCCCTTATACAGTGCCATCCTCAGTGCTCCCCTTATACAGCGCCATCCTCAGCACACCCCTTATACAGCGCCATCCTCAGCACACCCCTTATACAGTGTCATCCTCAGCACACCCCTTATACAGTGTCATCCTCAGCACACCCCTTATACAGTGTCATCCTCAGCACACCCCTTATACAGCGTCATCCTCAGCACACCCCTTATACAGCGTCATCCTCAGCACACCCCTTATACAGTGTCATCCTCAGCACACCCCTTATACAGCGTCATCCTCAGCACACCCCTTATACAGTGTCATCCTCAGCGCACCCCTTATACAGCGCCATCCTCAGCACACCCCTTATACAGTGTCATCCTCAGCACACCCCTTATACAGTGTCATCCTCAGCACACTCCTTATACAGTGTCATCCTCAGCACACCCCTTATACAGTGTCATCCTCAGCACACCCCTTATACAGCGTCATCCTCAGCACACCCCTTATACAGTGTCATCCTCAGCGCACCCCTTATACAGTGTCATCCTCAGCACACCCCTTATACAGTGTCATCCTCAGCACACCCCTTATACAGTGTCATCCTCTGCACACCCCTTATACAGCGTCATCCTCAGCACACCCCTTATACAGTGTCATCCTCAGCACACCCCTTATACAGTGTCATCCTCAGCACACCCCTTATACAGTGTCATCCTCAGCACACCCCTTATACAGCGCCATCCTCAGCACACCCCTTATACAGCGTCATCCTCAGCACACCCCTTATACAGCGTCATCCTCAGCACACCCCTTATACAGTGTCATCCTCAGTGCACCCCTTATACAGCGCCATCCTCAGCACACCCCTTATACAGCGTCATCCTCAGCACACCCCTTATACAGTGTCATCCTCAGCACACCCCTTATACAGCGCCATCCTCAGCACACCCCTTATACAGTGTCATCCTCAGCACACCCCTTATACAGTGTCATCCTCAGTGCACCCCTTATACAGCGCCATCCTCAGCACACCCCTTATACAGCGTCATCCTCAGCACACCCCTTATACAGTGTCATCCTCAGCACACCCCTTATACAGCGCCATCCTCAGCACACCCCTTATACAGTGTCATCCTCAGCACACCCCTTATACAGTGTCATCCTCAGCACACCCCTTATACAGTGTCATCCTCAGCACACCCCTTATACAGCGTCATCCTCAGCACACCCCTTATACAGTGTCATCCTCAGCACACTCCTTATACAGTGTCATCCTCAGCACACCCCTTATACAGTGCCATCCTCAGCACACCCCTTATACAGCGTCATCCTCAGCACACTCCTTATACAGTGTCATCCTCAGCACACTCCTTATACAGTGTCATCCTCAGCACACCCCTTATACAGCGCCATCCTCAGCACACCCCTTATACAGCGTCATCCTCAGCACACTCCTTATACAGTGTCATCCTCAGCACACCCCTTATACAGTGTCATCCTCAGCACACTCCTTATACAGTGTCATCCTCAGCACACCCCTTATACAGTGTCATCCTCAGCACACCCCTTATACAGCGTCATCCTCAGCACACTCCTTATACAGTGTCATCCTCAGCACACTCCTTATACAGTGTCATCCTCAGCACACTCCTTATACAGTGTCATCCTCAGCACACCCCTTATACAGTGTCATCCTCAGCACACCCCTTATACAGCGTCATCCTCAGCACACCCCTTATACAGTGTCATCCTCAGTGCACCCCTTATACAGCGCCATCCTCAGCGCACCCCTTATACAGTGTCATCCTCAGTGCACCCCTTATACAGCGCCATCCTCAGCACACCCCTTATACAGCGTCATCCTCAGCACACCCCTTATACAGTGTCATCCTCAGCTCACCCCTTATACAGCGCCATCCTCAGCACACCCCTTATACAGCGTCATCCTCAGCACACCCCTTATACAGTGTCATCCTCAGCACACCCCTTATACAGTGTCATCCTCAGCACACCCCTTATACAGTGTCATCCTCAGTGCACCCCTTATACAGTGTCATCCTCAGCACACCCCTTATACAGCGCCATCCTCAGCACACCCCTTATACAGCGTCATCCTCAGCACACCCCTTATACAGCGTCATCCTCAGCACACCCCTTATACAGTGTCATCCTCAGTGCACCCCTTATACAGCGCCATCCTCAGCACACCCCTTATACAGCGCCATCCTCAGCACACCCCTTATACAGCGCCATCCTCAGCACACCCCTTATACAGCGTCATCCTCAGCACACCCCTTATACAGTGTCATCCTCAGCACACCCCTTATACAGCGTCATCCTCAGCACACCCCTTATACAGTGTCATCCTCAGCACACCCCTTATACAGTGTCATCCTCAGCACACCCCTTATACAGTGTCATCCTCAGCACACTCCTTATACAGCGTCATCCTCAGCACACCCCTTATACAGTGCCATCCTCAGCACACCCCTTATACAGCGTCATCCTCAGCACACCCCTTATACAGTGTCATCCTCAGCACACTCCTTATACAGTGTCATCCTCAGCACACCCCTTATACAGCGTCATCCTCAGCACACCCCTTATACAGCGTCATCCTCAGCACACCCCTTATACAGTGTCATCCTCAGTGCACCCCTTATACAGCGTCATCCTCAGCACACCCCTTATACAGCGTCATCCTCAGCACACCCCTTATACAGTGTCATCCTCAGCACACCCCTTATACAGCGCCATCCTCAGCACACCCCTTATACAGCGTCATCCTCAGCACACCCCTTATACAGTGTCATCCTCAGCACACCCCTTATACAGCGTCATCCTCAGCACACCCCTTATACAGTGTCATCCTCAGCGCACCCCTTATACAGTGTCATCCTCAGCACACCCCTTATACAGTGTCATCCTCAGCACACCCCTTATACAGCGTCATCCTCAGCACACCCCTTATACAGCGTCATCCTCAGCACACCCCTTATACAGTGTCATCCTCAGCGCACCCCTTATACAGTGTCATCCTCAGCACACCCCTTATACAGTGTCATCCTCAGCACACCCCTTATACAGTGTCATCCTCAGCACACCCCTTATACAGCGTCATCCTCAGTGGACCCCTTATACAGTGTCATCCTCAGTGCACCCCTTATACAGCGCCATCCTCAGCGCACCCCTTATACAGCGTCATCCTCAGTGCACCCCTTATACAGTGCCATCCTCAGTGCACCCCTTATACAGTGTCATCCTCAGCACACCCCTTATACAGTGTCATCCTCAGCACACCCCTTATACAGTGTCATCCTCAGCACACCCCTTATACAGCGCCATCCTCAGCGCACCCCTTATACAGCGTCATCCTCAGTGCACCCCTTATACAGTGTCATCCTCAGTGCACCCCTTATACAGAGCCATCCTCAGTGCACCCCTTATACAGTGTCATCCTCAGCACACCCCTTATACAGTGTCATCCTCAGCACACCCCTTATACAGTGTCATCCTCAGCACACCCCTTATACAGTGTCATCCTCAGCACACCCCTTATACAGTGCCATCCTCAGTGCACCCCTTATACAGTGTCATCCTCAGTGCACCCCTTATACAGCGTCATCCTCAGCACACCCCTTATACAGCGTCATCCTCAGCACACCCCTTATACAGTGTCATCCTCAGTGCTCCCCTTATACAGCGTCATCCTCAGTGCACCCCTTATACAGCGTCATCCTCAGCGCATCCCTTATACAGCGTCATCCTCAGTGCACCCCTTATACAGTGCCATCCTCAGTGCTCCCCTTATACAGCGCCATCCTCAGCACACCCCTTATACAGTGTCATCCTCAGCACACCCCTTATACAGTGTCATCCTCAGTGCACCCCTTATACAGTGCCATCCTCAGTGCACCCCTTGTACAGCGCCATCCTCAGCACACCCCTTATACAGTGTCATCCTCAGCACACCCCTTATACAGTGTCATCCTCAGCACACCCCTTATACAGTGTCATCCTCAGCACACCCCTTATACAGCGTCATCCTCAGCACACCCCTTATACAGTGTCATCCTCAGCGCACCCCTTATACAGCGCCATCCTCAGCACACCCCTTATACAGCGTCATCCTCAGCACACCCCTTATACAGTACCATCCTCAGTGCACTCCTTATACAGCGTCATCCTCAGCACACCCCTTATACAGTGTCATCCTCAGCGCACCCCTTATACAGTGTCATCCTCAGCACACCCCTTATACAGCGTCATCCTCAGCACACCCCTTATACAGTGTCATCCTCAGCGCACCCCTTATACAGTGTCATCCTCAGCACACCCCTTATACAGCGCCATCCTCAGCACACCCCTTATACAGCGTCATCCTCAGCACACCCCTTATACAGTGTCATCCTCAGCACACCCCTTATACAGCGTCATCCTCAGCACACCCCTTATACAGTGTCATCCTCAGTGGACCCCTTATACAGTGTCATCCTCAGTGCACCCCTTATACAGCGCCATCCTCAGCGCACCCCTTATACAGCGTCATCCTCAGTGCACCCCTTATACAGTGTCATCCTCAGTGCACCCCTTATACAGAGCCATCCTCAGTGCACCCCTTATACAGTGTCATCCTCAGCACACCCCTTATACAGTGTCATCCTCAGCACACCCCTTATACAGTGTCATCCTCAGCACACCCCTTATACAGCGCCATCCTCAGCGCACCCCTTATACAGCGTCATCCTCAGTGCACCCCTTATACAGTGTCATCCTCAGTGCACCCCTTATACAGCGCCATCCTCAGTGCACCCCTTATACAGTGTCATCCTCAGCACACCCCTTATACAGTGTCATCCTCAGCACACCCCTTATACAGTGTCATCCTCAGCACACCCCTTATACAGTGCCATCCTCAGTGCACCCCTTATACAGTGTCATCCTCAGTGCACCCCTTATACAGCGTCATCCTCAGCACACCCCTTATACAGCGTCATCCTCAGCACACCCCTTATACAGTGTCATCCTCAGTGCTCCCCTTATACAGCGTCATCCTCAGTGCACCCCTTATACAGCGTCATCCTCAGCGCATCCCTTATACAGCGTCATCCTCAGTGCACCCCTTATACAGTGCCATCCTCAGTGCTCCCCTTATACAGCGCCATCCTCAGCACACCCCTTATACAGTGTCATCCTCAGCACACCCCTTATACAGTGTCATCCTCAGTGCACCCCTTATACAGTGCCATCCTCAGTGCACCCCTTGTACAGCGCCATCCTCAGCACACCCCTTATACAGTGTCATCCTCAGCACACCCCTTATACAGTGTCATCCTCAGCACACCCCTTATACAGTGTCATCCTCAGCACACCCCTTATACAGTGTCATCCTCAGTGCACCCCTTATACAGTGTCATCCTCAGCACACCCCTTATACAGCGCCATCCTCAGCACACCCCTTATACAGTGTCATCCTCAGCACACCCCTTATACAGTGTCATCCTCAGCACACCCCTTATACAGTGTCATCCTCAGTGCACCCCTTATACAGTGTCATCCTCAGCGCACCCCTTATACAGTGCCATCCTCAGCACACCCCTTATACAGTGTCATCCTCAGCACACCCCTTATACAGCGCCATCCTCAGCACACCCCTTATACAGCGTCATCCTCAGCACACCCCTTATACAGTGTCATCCTCAGTGCACCCCTTATACAGTGTCATCCTCAGTGCACCCCTTATACAGTGTCATCCTCAGCGCACCCCTTATACAGTGTCATCCTCAGCACACCCCTTATACAGTGTCATCCTCAGCACACCCCTTATACAGCGCCATCCTCAGCACACCCCTTATACAGTGTCATCCTCAGCACACCCCTTATACAGTGTCATCCTCAGTGCACCCCTTATACAGTGTCATCCTCAGTGCACCCCTTATACAGTGTCATCCTCAGTGCACCCCTTATACAGTGTCATCCTCAGCGCACCCCTTATACAGTGTCATCCTCAGCACACCCCTTATACAGCGCCATCCTCAGCACACCCCTTATACAGTGTCATCCTCAGCACACCCCTTATACAGTGTCATCCTCAGTGCACCCCTTATACAGTGTCATCCTCAGTGCACCCCTTATACAGTGTCATCCTCAGCGCACCCCTTATACAGTGTCATCCTCAGCACACCCCTTATACAGTGTCATCCTCAGCACACCCCTTATACAGCGCCATCCTCAGCACACCCCTTATACAGCGTCATCCTCAGCACACCCCTTATACAGTGTCATCCTCAGCACACCCCTTATACAGCGCCATCCTCAGCACACCCCTTATACAGCGTCATCCTCAGCACACCCCTTATACAGTGTCATCCTCAGCACACTCCTTATACAGTGTCATCCTCAGCACACCCCTTATACAGCGTCATCCTCAGCACACCCCTTATACAGCGTCATCCTCAGCACACCCCTTATACAGCGTCATCCTCAGCACACCCCTTATACAGTGTCATCCTCAGCACACCCCTTATACAGTGTCATCCTCAGCACACTCCTTATACAGTGTCATCCTCAGCACACCCCTTATACAGTGTCATCCTCAGTGCACCCCTTATACAGTGTCATCCTCAGCACACCCCTTATACAGCGTCATCCTCAGCACACCCCTTATACAGCGTCATCCTCAGCACACCCCTTATACAGTGTCATCCTCAGCACACCCCTTATACAGCGCCATCCTCAGCACACCCCTTATACAGCGTCATCCTCAGCACACCCCTTATACAGTGTCATCCTCAGCACACCCCTTATACAGCGTCATCCTCAGCACACCCCTTATACAGTGTCATCCTCAGCGCACCCCTTATACAGTGTCATCCTCAGTGCACCCCTTATACAGTGTCATCCTCAGTGCACCCCTTATACAGCGCCATCCTCAGCGCACCCCTTATACAGCGTCATCCTCAGTGCACCCCTTATACAGTGTCATCCTCAGTGCACCCCTTATACAGAGCCATCCTCAGTGCACCCCTTATACAGTGCCATCCTCAGCACACCCCTTATACAGTGTCATCCTCAGCACCCCCCTTATACAGTGTCATCCTCAGCACACCCCTTATACAGCGCCATCCTCAGCGCACCCCTTATACAGCGTCATCCTCAGTGCACCCCTTATACAGTGTCATCCTCAGTGCACCCCTTATACAGAGCCATCCTCAGTGCACCCCTTATACAGTGTCATCCTCAGCGCACCCCTTATACAGTGTCATCCTCAGCACCCCCCTTATACAGTGTCATCCTCAGCACACCCCTTATACAGCGCCATCCTCAGCGCACCCCTTATACAGCGTCATCCTCAGTGCACCCCTTATACAGTGTCATCCTCAGTGCACCCCTTATACAGAGCCATCCTCAGTGCACCCCTTATACAGTGTCATCCTCAGCGCACCCCTTATACAGTGTCATCCTCAGCACACCCCTTATACAGTGTCATCCTCAGCACACCCCTTATACAGTGTCATCCTCAGCACACCCCTTATACAGTGCCATCCTCAGTGCACCCCTTATACAGTGTCATCCTCAGCACACCCCTTATACAGCGCCATCCTCAGCACACCCCTTATACAGCGTCATCCTCAGCACACCCCTTATACAGCGTCATCCTCAGCACACCCCTTATACAGTGTCATCCTCAGTGCACCCCTTATACAGTGTCATCCTCAGCACACCCCTTATACAGCGCCATCCTCAGCACACCCCTTATACAGCGTCATCCTCAGCACACCCCTTATACAGTGTCATCCTCAGCACACCCCTTATACAGCGCCATCCTCAGCACACCCCTTATACAGCGTCATCCTCAGCACACCCCTTATACAGTGTCATCCTCAGCACACTCCTTATACAGTGTCATCCTCAGCACACCCCTTATACAGTGTCATCCTCAGCACACCCCTTATACAGTGTCATCCTCAGCACACCCCTTATACAGCGCCATCCTCAGCACACCCCTTATACAGCGTCATCCTCAGCACACCCCTTATACAGTGTCATCCTCAGCACACCCCTTATACAGCGCCATCCTCAGCACACCCCTTATACAGCGTCATCCTCAGCACACCCCTTATACAGCGTCATCCTCAGCACACCCCTTATACAGTGTCATCCTCAGTGCACCCCTTATACAGCGTCATCCTCAGCGCACCCCTTATACAGCGTCATCCTCAGCACACCCCTTATACAGCGCCATCCTCAGCACACCCCTTATACAGCGTCATCCTCAGCACACCCCTTATACAGTGTCATCCTCAGCACACTCCTTATACAGCGCCATCCTCAGCACACCCCTTATACAGCGTCATCCTCAGTGCACCCCTTATACAGCGTAATCCTCAGCACACCCCTTATACAGCGTCATCCTCAGCACACCCCTTATACAGTGTCATCCTCAGCACACCCCTTATACAGCGTCATCCTCAGCACACCCCTTATACAGCGTCATCCTCAGTGCACCCCTTATACAGCGTCATCCTCAGTGCACCCCTTATACAGCGTCATCCTCAGCACACCCCTTATACAGCGTCATCCTCAGTGCACCCCTTATACAGCGCCATCCTCAGTGCACCCCTTATACAGTGTCATCCTCAGCACACCCCTTATACAGTGTCATCCTCAGCACACCCCTTATACAGTGCCATCCTCAGCACACCCCTTATACAGAGCCATCCTCAGCACACCCCTTATACAGAGCCATCCTCAGTGCACCCCTTATACAGCGCCATCCTCAGTGCACCCCTTATACAGTGTCATTCTCAGTGCTCCCCTTATACAGCGCCATCCTCAGTGCACCCCTTATACAGTGCCATCCTCAGCGCACCCCTTATACAGTGCCATCCTCAGCGCACCCCTTATACAGTGCCATCCTCAGCACACCCCTTATACAGAGCCATCCTCAGTGCACCCCTTATACAGTGTCATCCTCAGCGCACCCCTTATACAGTGCCATCCTCAGCACACCCCTTATACAGTGCCATCCTCAGCACACCCCTTATACAGAGCCATCCTCAGTGCACCCCTTATACAGCGCCATCCTCAGTGCACCCCTTATACAGTGTCATTCTCAGTGCTCCCCTTATACAGCGCCATCCTCAGTGCACCCCTTATACAGTGCCATCCTCAGCGCACCCCTTATACAGCGCCATCCTCAGCGCACCCCTTATACAGTGCCATCCTCAGCACACCCCTTATACAGAGCCATCCTCAGTGCACCCCTTATACAGCGCCATCCTCAGTGCACCCCTTATACAGTGTCATTCTCAGTGCTCCCCTTATACAGCGCCATCCTCAGTGCACCCCTTATACAGCGTCATCCTCAGCACACCCCTTATACAGCGCCATCCTCAGCACACCCCTTATACAGCGCCATCCTCAGCACACCCCTTATACAGTGCCATCCTCAGCGCACCCCTTATACAGTGCCATCCTCAGCGCACCCCTTATACAGTGCCATCCTCAGCGCACCCCTTATACAGTGCCATCCTCAGCACACCCCTTATACAGAGCCATCCTCAGTGCACCCCTTATACAGTGTCATTCTCAGTGCTCCCCTTATACAGCGCCATCCTCAGTGCACCCCTTATACAGTGCCATCCTCAGTGCTCCCCTTATACAGCGCCATCCTCAGCACACCCCTTATACAGCGCCATCCTCAGCACACCCCTTATACAGAGCCATCCTCAGTGCACCCCTTATACAGTGTCATCCTCAGCACACCCCTTATACAGTGTCATTCTCAGTGCTCCCCTTATACAGCGCCATCCTCAGTGCACCCCTTATACAGCGTCATCCTCAGCACACCCCTTATACAGCGCCATCCTCAGCACACCCCTTATACAGCGCCATCCTCAGCACACCCCTTATACAGTGTCATCCTCAGTGCACCCCTTATACAGTGCCATCCTCAGCGCACCCCTTATACAGTGCCATCCTCAGCGCACCCCTTATACAGTGCCATCCTCAGCACACCCCTTATACAGAGCCATCCTCAGTGCACCCCTTATACAGAGCCATCCTCAGCGCACCCCTTATACAGAGCCATCCTCAGTGCACCCCTTATACAGAGCCATCCTCAGCACACCCCTTATACAGTGTCATCCTCAGCGCACCCCTTATACAGTGTCATCCTCAGCACACCCCTTATACAGAGCCATCCTCAGCGCACCCCTTATACAGTGCCATCCTCAGCACACCCCTTATACAGAGCCATCCTCAGTGCACCCCTTATACAGTGCCATCCTCAGCGCACCCCTTATACAGTGTCATCCTCAGCGCACCCCTTATACAGTGTCATCCTCAGTGCACCCCTTATACAGTGTCATCCTCAGTGCACCCCTTATACAGTGCCATCCTCAGCGCACCCCTTATACAGTGCCATCCTCAGCGCACCCCTTATACAGTGCCATCCTCAGCGCACCCCTTATACAGTGCCATCCTCAGCGCACCCCTTATACAGTGCCATCCTCAGCGCACCCCTTATACAGTGCCATCCTCAGCACACCCCTTATACAGAGCCATCCTCAGTGCACCCCTTATACAGTGTCATCCTCAGCGCACCCCTTATACAGTGCCATCCTCAGCGCACCCCTTATACAGTGCCATCCTCAGCGCACCCCTTATACAGTGCCATCCTCAGCGCACCCCTTATACAGTGCCATCCTCAGCACACCCCTTATACAGAGCCATCCTCAGTGCACCCCTTATACAGTGCCATCCTCAGCGCACCCCTTATACAGTGTCATCCTCAGTGCACCCCTTATACAGTGTCATCCTCAGTGCACCCCTTATACAGTGTCATCCTCAGTGCACCCCTTATACAGTGTCATCCTCAGTGCACCCCTTATACAGTGCCATCCTCAGCGCACCCCTTATACAGTGCCATCCTCAGCGCACCCCTTATACAGTGTCATTCTCAGTGCTCCCCTTATACAGCGCCATCCTCAGTGCACCCCTTATACAGTGTCATCCTCAGCGCACCCCTTATACAGAGCCATCCTCAGTGCACCCCTTATACAGAGCCATCCTCAGCACACCCCTTATACAGTGTCATCCTCAGCGCACCCCTTATACAGTGTCATCCTCAGCACACTCCTTATACAGTGTCATCCTCAGCGCACCCCTTATACAGTGTCATCCTCAGTGCACCCCTTATACAGTGTCATCCTCAGCACACTCCTTATACAGTGTCATCCTCAGCGCACCCCTTATACAGTGTCATTCTCAGTGCTCCCCTTATACAGCGCCATCCTCAGTGCACCCCTTATACAGTGTCATCCTCAGCGCACCCCTTATACAGAGCCATCCTCAGTGCACCCCTTATACAGAGCCATCCTCAGCGCACCCCTTATACAGTGTCATCCTCAGCACACTCCTTATACAGTGTCATCCTCAGTGCACCCCTTATACAGTGTCATCCTCAGCACACTCCTTATACAGTGTCATCCTCAGCACACCCCTTATACAGTGTCATCCTCAGCACACTCCTTATACAGTGCCATCCTCAGTGCACCCCTTATACAGAGCCATCCTCAGCGCACCCCTTATACAGTGCCATCCTCAGCGCACCCCTTATACAGTGCCATCCTCAGCACACCCCTTATACAGAGCCATCCTCAGTGCACCCCTTATACAGTGCCATCCTCAGCGCACCCCTTATACAGTGTCATCCTCAGTGCACCCCTTATACAGTGTCATCCTCAGTGCACCCCTTATACAGTGTCATCCTCAGTGCACCCCTTATACAGTGTCATCCTCAGTGCACCCCTTATACAGTGCCATCCTCAGCGCACCCCTTATACAGTGCCATCCTCAGCGCACCCCTTATACAGTGCCATCCTCAGCACACCCCTTATACAGAGCCATCCTCAGTGCACTCCTTATACAGTGTCATCCTCAGTGCACCCCTTATACAGTGTCATCCTCAGCGCACCCCTTATACAGAGCCATCCTCAGCGCACCCCTTATACAGTGTCATCCTCAGTGCTCCCCTTATACAGCGCCATCCTCAGTGCACTCCTTATACAGTGCCATCCTCAGCGCACCCCTTATACAGTGCCATCCTCAGCGCACCCCTTATACAGTGCCATCCTCAGCACACCCCTTATACAGAGCCATCCTCAGTGCACCCCTTATACAGTGTCATCCTCAGTGCACCCCTTATACAGTGCCATCCTCAGCGCACCCCTTATACAGTGCCATCCTCAGCGCACCCCTTATACAGTGCCATCCTCAGCACACCCCTTATACAGAGCCATCCTCAGTGCACTCCTTATACAGTGTCATCCTCAGTGCACCCCTTATACAGTGTCATCCTCAGCGCACCCCTTATACAGCGCCATCCTCAGCACACCCCTTATACAGCGCCATCCTCAGCACACCACTTATACAGCGCCATCCTCAGCACACCCCTTATACAGTGTCATCCTCAGCGCACCCCTTATACAGTGTCATCCTCAGCGCACCCCTTATACAGTGTCATCCTCAGTGCTCCCCTTATACAGTGTCATCCTCAGTGCACTCCTTATACAGTGTCATCCTCAGCGCACCCCTTATACAGAGCCATCCTCAGCGCACCCCTTATACAGTGTCATCCTTAGCGCACCCCTTATACAGTGCCATCCTCAGCACACCCCTTATACAGAGCCATCCTCAGCGCACTCCTTATACAGTGTCATCCTCAGCGCACCCCTTATACAGTGCCATCCTCAGTGCTCCCCTTATACAGTGTCATCCTCAGTGCTCCCCTTATACAGTGTCATCCTCAGCACACCCCTTATACAGTGTCATCCTCAGTGCTCCCCTTATACAGTGTCATCCTCAGTGCACTCCTTATACAGTGTCATCCTCAGCGCACCCCTTATACAGAGCCATCCTCAGCGCACCCCTTATACAGTGTCATCCTTAGCGCACCCCTTATACAGTGCCATCCTCAGCACACCCCTTATACAGAGCCATCCTCAGCGCACTCCTTATACAGTGTCATCCTCAGTGCACCCCTTATACAGTGTCATCCTCAGCGCACCCCTTATACAGTGCCATCCTCAGTGCACTCCTTATACAGTGTCATCCTCAGTGCTCCCCTTATACAGTGTCATCCTCAGTGCTCCCCTTATACAGCGCCATCCTCAGTGCACTCCTTATACAGTGTCATCCTCAGTGCACCCCTTATACAGTGTCATCCTCAGTGCTCCCCTTATACAGTGTCATCCTCAGTGCACTCCTTATACAGTGCCATCCTCAGTGCACTCCTTATACAGTGTCATCCTCAGTGCTCCCCTTATACAGTGTCATCCTCAGTGCTCCCCTTATACAGTGTCATCCTCAGTGCACTCCTTATACAGTGTCATCCTCAGTGCACCCCTTATACAGAGCCATCCTCAGCGCACCCCTTATACAGTGTCATCCTTAGCGCACCCCTTATACAGCGTCATCCTCAGTGCACCCCTTATACAGCGTCATCCTCAGTGCACCCCTTATACAGCGCCATCCTCAGCACACCCCTTATACAGCGCCATCCTCAGTGCACCCCTTATACAGAGCCATCCTCAGCGCACTCCTTATACAGTGTCATCCTCAGCGCACCCCTTATACAGCGTCATCCTCAGTGCTCCCCTTATACAGTGTCATCCTCAGTGCTCCCCTTATACAGTGTCATCCTCAGTGCACTCCTTATACAGTGTCATCCTCAGCACACCCCTTATACAGTGTCATCCTCAGTGCACCCCTTATACAGCGCCATCCTCAGTGCACCCCTTATACAGTGTCATCCTCAGCACACCCCTTATACAGCGTCATCCTCAGTGCTCCCCTTATACAGTGTCATCCTCAGTGCTCCCCTTATACAGCGTCATCCTCAGTGCTCCCCTTATACAGTGTCATCCTCAGTGCTCCCCTTATACAGTGTCATCCTCAGTGCACTCCTTATACAGTGTCATCCTCAGTGCACCCCTTATACAGAGCCATCCTCAGCGCACCCCTTATACAGTGTCATCCTCAGCACACCCCTTATAGAGCGCCATCCTCAGCACACCCCTTATACAGTGTCATCCTCAGCACACCCCTTATACAGCGCCATCCTCAGCGCACTCCTTATACAGTGTCATCCTCAGTGCACCCCTTATACAGTGTCATCCTCAGTGCACTCCTTATACAGTGCCATCCTCAGTGCTCCCCTTATACAGTGTCATCCTCAGCGCACCCCTTATACAGTGTCATCCTCAGTGCACCCCTTATACAGTGTCATCCTCAGCGCACCCCTTATACAGTGTCATCCTCAGTGCACCCCTTATACAGCGTCATCCTCAGCGCACCCCTTATACAGCGCCATCCTCAGCGCACCCCTTATACAGTGTCATCCTCAGTGCTCCCCTTATACAGTGTCATCCTCAGCGCACTCCTTATACAGTGTCATCCTCAGCACACCCCTTATACAGTGTCATCCTCAGTGCACTCCTTATACAGTGCCATCCTCAGTGCATCCCTTATACAGTGTCATCCTCAGTGCACCCCTTATACAGTGTCATCCTCAGTGCACCCCTTATACAGCGCCATCCTCAGTGCACCCCTTATACAGTGCCATCCTCAGCACACCCCTTATACAGTGTCATCCTCAGTGCACCCCTTATACAGCGTCATCCTCAGCGCACCCCTTATACAGCGCCATCCTCAGCGCACCCCTTATACAGTGTCATCCTCAGCGCACCCCTTATACAGTGTCATCCTCAGCACACCCCTTATACAGCGCCATCCTCAGTGCACTCCTTATACAGCGTCATCCTCAGTGCACTCCTTATACAGTGCCATCCTCAGTGCACCCCTTATACAGCGTCATCCTCAGCGCACCCCTTATACAGCGCCATCCTCAGCGCACCCCTTATACAGTGTCATCCTCAGTGCTCCCCTTATACAGTGTCATCCTCAGCGCACTCCTTATACAGTGTCATCCTCAGCACACCCCTTATACAGTGTCATCCTCAGTGCACTCCTTATACAGTGCCATCCTCAGTGCACCCCTTATACAGTGTCATCCTCAGTGCACCCCTTATACAGCGCCATCCTCAGTGCACCCCTTATACAGTGCCATCCTCTGCACACCCCTTATACAGTGTCATCCTCAGTGCACCCCTTATACAGCGTCATCCTCAGCGCACCCCTTATACAGCGCCATCCTCAGCGCACCCCTTATACAGTGTCATCCTCAGCGCACCCCTTATACAGTGTCATCCTCAGCACACCCCTTATACAGCGCCATCCTCAGTGCACCCCTTATACAGTGCCATCCTCAGTGCTCCCCTTATACAGTGTCATCCTCAGCGCACCCCTTATACAGTGTCATCCTCAGTGCACCCCTTATACAGCGTCATCCTCAGCGCACCCCTTATACAGCGCCATCCTCAGCGCACCCCTTATACAGTGTCATCCTCAGTGCTCCCCTTATACAGTGTCATCCTCAGCGCACCCCTTATACAGTGTCATCCTCAGTGCTCCCCTTATACAGTGTCATCCTCAGCGCACCCCTTATACAGCGCCATCCTCAGCGCACCCCTTATACAGTGTCATCCTCAGCACACCCCTTATACAGTGTCATCCTCAGCACACCCCTTATACAGCGCCATCCTCAGTGCACTCCTTATACAGCGCCATCCTCAGTGCTCCCCTTATACAGTGTCATCCTCAGTGCTCCCCTTATACAGTGTCATCCTCAGTGCACTCCTTATACAGTGCCATCCTCAGTGCTCCCCTTATACAGTGCCATCCTCAGTGCACCCCTTATACAGCGCCATCCTCAGTGCTCCCCTTATACAGTGTCATCCTCAGTGCTCCCCTTATACAGTGTCATCCTCAGTGCACTCCTTATACAGCGCCATCCTCAGTGCTCCCCTTATACAGTGTCATCCTCAGTGCTCCCCTTATACAGTGTCATCCTCAGCGCACCCCTTATACAGCGCCATCCTCAGTGCACCCCTTATACAGTGTCATCCTCAGTGCACCCCTTATACAGTGTCATCCTCAGTGCACCCCTTATACAGCGCCATCCTCAGCGCACCCCTTATACAGCGCCATCCTCAGCACACCCCTTATACAGTGTCATCCTCAGCACACCCCTTATACAGTGTCATCCTCAGCGCACTCCTTATACAGTGTCATCCTCAGTGCACCCCTTATACAGTGTCATCCTCAGTGCACCCCTTATACAGTGTCATCCTCAGTGCACCCCTTATACAGCGCCATCCTCAGCGCACCCCTTATACAGCGCCATCCTCAGCACACCCCTTATACAGTGTCATCCTCAGCACACCCCTTATACAGTGCCATCCTCAGTGCACCCCTTATACAGCGCCATCCTCAGCGCACCCCTTATACAGTGTCATCCTCAGCACACCCCTTATACAGCGCCATCCTCAGCACACCCCTTATACAGCGCCATCCTCAGCGCACCCCTTATACAGCGCCATCCTCAGCGCACCCCTTATACAGCGCCATCCTCAGCACACCCCTTATACAGTGCCATCCTCAGCGCACCCTTTACACAGCGCCATCCTCAGCGCACCCCTTATACAGTGTCATCCTCAGCACACCCCTTATACAGCGCCATCCTCAGCACACCCCTTATACAGCGCCATCCTCAGCACACCCCTTATACAGTGTCATCCTCAGCGCACTCCTTATACAGCGCCATCCTCAGTGCACCCCTTACACAGCGCCATCCTCAGCGCACCCCTTATACAGTGTCATCCTCAGTGCATCCCTTATACAGCGCCATCCTCAGTGCTCCCCTTATACAGTGTCATCCTCAGTGCTCCCCTTATACAATGTCATCCTCAGCGCACCCCTTATACAGAGCCATCCTCAGTGCACCCCTTATACAGAGCCATCCTCAGCACACCCCTTATACAGCGCCATCCTCAGCGCACCCCTTATACAGTGCCATCCTCAGTGCACCCCTTATACAGCGCCATCCTCAGCGCACCCCTTATACAGTGTCATCCTCAGTGCACCCCTTATACAGAGCCATCCTCAGCACACCCCTTATACAGCGCCATCCTCAGCGCACCCCTTATACAGTGCCATCCTCAGTGCACCCCTTATACAGCGCCATCCTCAGCGCACCCCTTATACAGTGTCATCCTCAGTGCTCCCCTTATACAGCGCCATCCTCAGTGCATCCCTTATACAGCGCCATCCTCAGTGCTCTCCTTATACAGTGTCATCCTCAGTGCTCCCCTTATACAATGTCATCCTCAGCGCACCCCTTATACAGTGTCATCCTCAGCGCACCCCTTATACAGAGCCATCCTCAGTGCACCCCTTATACAGTGCCATCCTCAGCGCACCCCTTATACAGTGCCATCCTCAGCACACCCCTTATACAGCGCCATCCTCAGCACACCCCTTATACAGCGCCATCCTCAGCACACCCCTTATACAGCGCCATCCTCAGCACACCCCTTATACAGAGCCATCCTCAGTGCACCCCTTATACAGAGCCATCCTCAGCACACCCCTTATACAGCGCCATCCTCAGCACACCCCTTATACAGCGCCATCCTCAGCACACCCCTTATACAGCGCCATCCTCAGCACACCCCTTATACAGTGCCATCCTCAGTGCACCCCTTATACAGTGTCATCCTCAGCACACCCCTTATACAGTGTCATCCTCAGCACACCCCTTATACAGTGCCATCCTCAGCACACCCCTTATACAGTGTCATCCTCAGCACACCCCTTATACAGTGCCATCCTCAGCACACCCCTTATACAGTGCCATCCTCAGCACACCCCTTATACAGTGTCATCCTCAGCACACCCCTTATACAGTGCCATCCTCAGCACACCCCTTATACAGTGTCATCCTCAGCACACCCCTTATACAGTGCCATCCTCAGCACACCCCTTATACAGTGTCATCCTCAGCACACCCCTTATACAGTGTCATCCTCAGCGCACTCCTTATACAGTGTCATCCTCAGCACACCCCTTATACAGAGCCATCCTCAGTGCACCCCTTATACAGTGTCATCCTCAGTGCTCCCCTTATACAGCGCCATCCTCAGCGCACCCCTTATACAGCGCCATCCTCAGTGCATCCCTTATACAGCGCCATCCTCAGTGCTCCCCTTATACAGTGTCATCCTCAGTGCTCCCCTTATACAATGTCATCCTCAGCGCACCCCTTATACAGTGTCATCCTCAGCGCACCCCTTATACAGAGCCATCCTCAGTGCACCCCTTATACAGTGCCATCCTCAGCGCACCCCTTATACAGTGCCATCCTCAGCACACCCCTTATACAGCGCCATCCTCAGCACACCCCTTATACAGCGCCATCCTCAGCACACCCCTTATACAGCGCCATCCTCAGCACACCCCTTATACAGAGCCATCCTCAGTGCACCCCTTATACAGAGCCATCCTCAGCGCACCCCTTATACAGCGCCATCCTCAGCACACCCCTTATACAGCGCCATCCTCAGCACACCCCTTATACAGTGTCATCCTCAGCACACCCCTTATACAGTGTCATCCTCAGCGCACTCCTTATACAGTGTCATCCTCAGCACACCCCTTATACAGTGCCATCCTCAGCACACCCCTTATACAGAGCCATCCTCAGTGCACCCCTTATACAGTGTCATCCTCAGTGCTCCCCTTATACAGCGCCATCCTCAGCGCACCCCTTATACAGTGCCATCCTCAGTGCACCCCTTATACAGCGCCATCCTCAGCACACCCCTTATACAGTGCCATCCTCAACACACCCCTTATACAGAGCCATCCTCAGTGCACCCCTTATACAGTGCCATCCTCAGCGCACCCCTTATACAGTGCCATCCTCAGCACACCCCTTATACAGTGCCATCCTCAGCACACCCCTTATACAGAGCCATCCTCAGTGCACCCCTTATACAGTGTCATCCTCAGTGCACCCCTTATACAGTGTCATCCTCAGTGCACCCCTTATACAGTGTCATCCTCAGCACACCCCTTATACAGTGCCATCCTCAGTGCACCCCTTATACAGTGTCATCCTCAGTGCTCCCCTTATACAGCGCCATCCTCAGTGCACCCCTTATACAGTGTCATCCTCAGCGCACCCCTTATACAGTGCCATCCTCAGCACACCCCTTATACAGAGCCATCCTCAGCACACCCCTTTTACAGCGCCATCCTCAGCACACCCCTTATACAGCGCCATCCTCAGCACACCCCTTATACAGAGCCATCCTCAGCACACCCCTTATACAGCGCCATCCTCAGCACACCCCTTATACAGCGCCATCCTCAGCACACCCCTTATACAGTGTCATCCTCAGCACACCCCTTATACAGTGTCATCCTCAGCGCACTCCTTATACAGTGTCATCCTCAGCACACCCCTTATACAGTGCCATCCTCAGTGCACCCCTTATACAGTGTCATCCTCAGTGCTCCCCTTATACAGCGCCATCCTCAGTGCACCCCTTATACAGTGTCATCCTCAGCGCACCCCTTATACAGAGCCATCCTCAGCACACCCCTTATACAGTGCCATCCTCAGCACACCCCTTATACAGTGTCATCCTCAGCACACCCCTTATACAGAGCCATCCTCAGTGCACCCCTTATACAGTGTCATCCTCAGTGCTCCCCTTATACAGCGCCATCCTCAGTGCACCCCTTATACAGTGTCATCCTCAGCGCACCCCTTATACAGAGCCATCCTCAGCACACCCCTTATACAGTGCCATCCTCAGCACACCCCTTATACAGAGCCATCCTCAGTGCACCCCTTATACAGTGTCATCCTCAGTGCTCCCCTTATACAGCGCCATCCTCAGTGCACCCCTTATACAGTGTCATCCTCAGCGCACCCCTTATACAGTGCCATCCTCAGTGCTCCCCTTATACAGTGTCATCCTCAGTGCTCCCCTTATACAGCGCCATCCTCAGTGCACTCCTTATACAGTGTCATCCTCAGCGCACCCCTTATACAGTGTCATCCTCAGCACACCCCTTATACAGTGTCATCCTCAGCACACCCCTTATACAGAGCCATCCTCAGCGCATCCCTTATACAGAGCCATCCTCAGCGCATCCCTTATACAGTGTCATCCTCAGCGCACCCCTTATACAGCGCCATCCTCAGCGCACTCCTTATACAGTGTCATCCTCAGTGCTCCCCTTATACAGAGCCATCCTCAGCGCATCCCTTATACAGAGCCATCCTCAGCGCATCCCTTATACAGCGCCATCCTCAGCGCACCCCTTATACAGTGTCATCCTCAGTGCTCCCCTTATACAGAGCCATCCTCAGCGCACCCCTTATACAGCGCCATCCTCAGCGCACCCCTTATACAGCGCCATCCTCAGCGCACCCCTTATACAGTGTCATCCTCAGTGCTCCCCTTATACAGAGCCATCCTCAGCGCATCCCTTATACAGAGCCATCCTCAGCGCATCCCTTATACAGTGTCATCCTCAGCGCACCCCTTATACAGCGCCATCCTCAGCGCACTCCTTATACAGTGTCATCCTCAGTGCACCCCTTATACAGTGTCATCCTCAGTGCACCCCTTATACAGTGTCATCCTCAGCGCACCCCTTATACAGCGCCATCCTCAGCGCACTCCTTATACAGTGTCATCCTCAGTGCACCCCTTATACAGCGCCATCCTCAGCGCACTCCTTATACAGTGTCATCCTCAGTGCACCCCTTATACAGTGTCATCCTCAGTGCTCCCCTTATACAGTGTCATCCTCAGCGCACCCCTTATACAGTGTCATCCTCAGCGCACCCCTTATACAGCGCCATCCTCAGCGCACTCCTTATACAGTGTCATCCTCAGTGCACCCCTTATACAGTGTCATCCTCAGTGCTCCCCTTATACAGTGTCATCCTCAGCGCACCCCTTATACAGTGTCATCCTCAGTGCTCCCCTTATACAGTGTCATCCTCAGCGCACCCCTTATACAGCGCCATCCTCAGTGCACTCCTTATACAGTGTCATCCTCAGTGCACCCCTTATACAGTGTCATCCTCAGTGCTCCCCTTATACAGTGTCATCCTCAGCGCACCCCTTATACAGTGTCATCCTCAGTGCTCCCCTTATACAGTGTCATCCTCAGCGCACCCCTTATACAGCGCCATCCTCAGTGCACTCCTTATACAGTGTCATCCTCAGCACACCCCTTATACAGCGCCATCCTCAGCGCACTCCTTATACAGTGTCATCCTCAGCACACCCCTTATACAGTGTCATCCTCAGCGCACCCCTTATACAGAGCCATCCTCAGTGCACTCCTTATACAGTGTCATCCTCAGCACACCCCTTATACAGCGCCATCCTCAGCGCACTCCTTATACAGTGTCATCCTCAGTGCACCCCTTATACAGCGTCATCCTCAGTGCTCCCCTTATACAGTGTCATCCTCAGCGCACCCCTTATACAGTGTCATCCTCAGTGCTCCCCTTATACAGTGTCATCCTCAGCGCACCCCTTATACAGCGCCATCCTCAGCGCACCCCTTATACAGTGTCATCCTCAGTGCTCCCCTTATACAGTGTCATCCTCAGCGCACCCCTTATACAGCGCCATCCTCAGTGCACCCCTTATACAGTGTCATCCTCAGCGCACCCCTTATACAGTGTCATCCTCAGTGCTCCCCTTATACAGTGTCATCCTCAGCGCACCCCTTATACAGCGCCATCCTCAGCGCACCCCTTATACAGTGTCATCCTCAGTGCTCCCCTTATACAGTGTCATCCTCAGCGCACCCCTTATACAGCGCCATCCTCAGCGCACTCCTTATACAGTGTCATCCTCAGTGCACCCCTTATACAGCGTCATCCTCAGTGCTCCCCTTATACAGTGTCATCCTCAGCGCACCCCTTATACAGTGCCATCCTCAGTGCTCCCCTTATACAGTGTCATCCTCAGCACACCCCTTATACAGTGCCATCCTCAGCGCACCCCTTATACAGCGCCATCCTCAGTGCTCCCCTTATACAGTGTCATCCTCAGCGCACCCCTTATACAGAGCCATCCTCAGCGCACCCCTTATACAGTGCCATCCTCAGCACACCCCTTATACAGCGCCATCCTCAGCACACCCCTTATACAGTGTCATCCTCAGCGCACTCCTTATACAGTGTCATCCTCAGTGCACCCCTTATACAGCGCCATCCTCAGCGCACCCCTTATACAGTGTCATCCTCAGTGCATCCCTTATACAGCGCCATCCTCAGTGCTCCCCTTATACAGTGTCATCCTCAGCGCACCCCTTATACAGTGTCATCCTCAGCGCACCCCTTATACAGTGTCATCCTCAGCACACCCCTTATACAGCGCCATCCTCAGTGCACCCCTTATACAGAGCCATCCTCAGCACACCCCTTATACAGTGTCATCCTCAGCGCACCCCTTATACAGTGTCATCCTCAGCACACTCCTTATACAGTGTCATCCTCAGTGCACCCCTTATACAGCGTCATCCTCAGCGCACCCCTTATACAGTGTCATCCTCAGCACACCCCTTATACAGTGTCATCCTCAGCACACCCCTTATACAGTGTCATCCTCAGCACACCCCTTATACAGCGCCATCCTCAGTGCACCCCTTATACAGTGTCATCCTCAGCACACCCCTTATACAGCGCCATCCTCAGTGCACTCCTTATACAGAGCCATCCTCAGCACACCCCTTATACAGCGCCATCCTCAGCACACCCCTTATACAGTGTCATCCTCAGTGCACCCCTTATACAGTGTCATCCTCAGCACACCCCTTATACAGTGTCATCCTCAGTGCACCCCTTATACAGTGTCATCCTCAGCACACCCCTTATACAGCGCCATCCTCAGCACACCCCTTATACAGCGCCATCCTCAGCGCACCCCTTATACAGTGCCATCCTCAGCGCACCCCTTATACAGAGCCATCCTCAGTGCACCCCTTATACAGCGCCATCCTCAGCACACCCCTTATACAGCGCCATCCTCAGCGCACCCCTTATACAGTGTCATCCTCAGCGCACCCCTTATACAGAGCCATCCTCAGTGCACCCCTTATACAGAGCCATCCTCAGCACACCCCTTATACAGCGCCATCCTCAGCACACCCCTTATACAGCGCCATCCTCAGCACACCCCTTATACAGAGCCATCCTCAGCACACCCCTTATACAGCGCCATCCTCAGCACACCCCTTATACAGTGCCATCCTCAGTGCACCCCTTATACAGTGTCATCCTCAGCACACCCCTTATACAGCGCCATCCTCAGCGCACCCCTTATACAGCGCCATCCTCAGTGCACCCCTTATACAGCGCCATCCTCAGCACACCCCTTATACAGCGCCATCCTCAGTGCACCCCTTATACAGCGCCATCCTCAGCACACCCCTTATACAGCGCCATCCTCAGTGCACCCCTTATACAGCGCCATCCTCAGCACACCCCTTATACAGCGCCATCCTCAGTGCACCCCTTATACAGCGTCATCCTCAGTGCTCCCCTTATACAGTGTCATCCTCAGCGCACCCCTTATACAGTGTCATCCTCAGTGCTCCCCTTATACAGTGTCATCCTCAGCGCACCCCTTATACAGTGCCATCCTCAGCGCACCCCTTATACAGTGCCATCCTCAGTGCTCCCCTTATACAGTGTCATCCTCAGTGCTCCCCTTATACAGTGTCATCCTCAGCGCACCCCTTATACAGAGCCATCCTCAGCGCACCCCTTATACAGTGTCATCCTCAGCACACCCCTTATACAGCGCCATCCTCAGCACACCCCTTATACAGCGCCATCCTCAGCACACCCCTTTTACAGCGCCATCCTCAGCGCACCCCTTATACAGTGTCATCTTCAGTGCATCCCTTATACAGCGTCATCCTCAGCACACCCCTTATACAGTGTCATCCTCAGTTCTCCCCTTATACAATGTCATCCTCAGCGCACCCCTTATACAGTGTCATCCTCAGCGCACCCCTTATACAGCGCCATCCTCAGCACACCCCTTATACAGTGTCATCCTCAGCGCACTCCTTATACAGTGTCATCCTCAGTGCACCCCTTATACAGCGCCATCCTCAGCGCACCCCTTATACAGTGTCATCCTCAGTGCATCCCTTATACAGCGCCATCCTCAGTGCTCCCCTTATACAGTGTCATCCTCAGTGCTCCCCTTATACAATGTCATCCTCAGCGCACCCCTTATACAGCGCCATCCTCAGCGCACCCCTTATACAGTGTCATCCTCAGTGCATCCCTTATACAGTGCCATCCTCAGTGCTCCCCTTATACAGCGTCATCCTCAGTGCTCCCCTTATACAGTGTCATCCTCAGTGCTCCCCTTATACAATGTCATCCTCAGCGCACCCCTTATACAGTGTCATCCTCAGCGCACCCCTTATACAGAGCCATCCTCAGTGCACCCCTTATACAGAGCCATCCTCAGCACACCCCTTATACAGCGCCATCCTCAGCACACCCCTTATACAGCGCCATCCTCAGCACACCCCTTATACAGTGTCATCCTCAGCACACCCCTTATACAGTGTCATCCTCAGCGCACTCCTTATACAGTGTCATCCTCAGCGCACCCCTTATACAGTGCCATCCTCAGTGCTCCCCTTATACAGTGTCATCCTCAGTGCTCCCCTTATACAGTGTCATCCTCAGCGCACCCCTTATACAGAGCCATCCTCAGCGCACCCCTTATACAGTGTCATCCTCAGCGCACCCCTTATACAGAGCCATCCTCAGTGCACCCCTTATACAGAGCCATCCTCAGCACACCCCTTATACAGCGCCATCCTCAGCACACCCCTTATACAGCGCCATCCTCAGCACACCCCTTATACAGTGTCATCCTCAGTGCACCCCTTATACAGTGTCATCCTCAGCGCACTCCTTATACAGTGTCATCCTCAGTGCACTCCTTATACAGCGCCATCCTCAGCCCACCCCTTATACAGTGTCATCCTCAGTGCACCCCTTATACAGTGTCATCCTCAGTGCATCCCTTATACAGCGCCATCCTCAGTGCTCCCCTTATACAGTGTCATCCTCAGTGCTCCCCTTATACAGTGTCATCCTCAGCACACCCCTTATACAGTGCCATCCTCAGCCCACCCCTTATACAGTGTCATCCTCAGCGCACCCCTTATACAGTGTCATCCTCAGCGCACTCCTTATACAGTGCCATCCTCAGTGCACTCCTTATACAGTGCCATCCTCAGTGCACTCCTTATACAGTGCCATCCTCAGCGCACCCCTTATACAGTGTCATCCTCAGCGCACCCCTTATACAGAGCCATCCTCAGTGCACCCCTTATACAGCGCCATCCTCAGCACACCCCTTATACAGCGCCATCCTCAGCACACCCCTTATACAGTGTCATCCTCAGCGCACTCCTTATACAGCGCCATCCTCAGCACACCCCTTATACAGCGCCATCCTCAGCCCACCCCTTATACAGCGTCATCCTCAGCACACCCCTTATACAGTGTCATCCTCAGCGCACCCCTTATACAGTGTCATCCTCAGCGCACTCCTTATACAGTGCCATCCTCAGTGCACTCCTTATACAGTGCCATCCTCAGCGCACCCCTTATACAGTGTCATCCTCAGCGCACCCCTTATACAGAGCCATCCTCAGTGCACCCCTTATACAGAGCCATCCTCAGCGCACCCCTTATACAGAGCCATCCTCAGTGCTCCCCTTATACAGCGTCATCCTCAGCACACCCCTTATACAGTGCCATCCTCAGCCCACCCCTTATACAGTGTCATCCTCAGCGCACCCCTTATACAGTGCCATCCTCAGCGCACCCCTTATACAGTGTCATCCTCAGCGCACTCCTTATACAGTGCCATCCTCAGTGCACTCCTTATACAGTGCCATCCTCAGTGCACTCCTTATACAGTGCCATCCTCAGTGCACTCCTTATACAGTGCCATCCTCAGCACACCCCTTATACAGCGTCATCCTCAGCACACCCCTTATACAGTGCCATCCTCAGCCCACCCCTTATACAGTGTCATCCTCAGCGCACCCCTTATACAGTGCCATCCTCAGTGCACCCCTTATACAGTGCCATCCTCAGCACACCCCTTATACAGCGTCATCCTCAGCACACCCCTTATACAGTGCCATCCTCAGCCCACCCCTTATACAGTGTCATCCTCAGCGCACCCCTTATACAGTGCCATCCTCAGCGCACCCCTTATACAGTGTCATCCTCAGCGCACTCCTTATACAGTGCCATCCTCAGTGCACTCCTTATACAGTGCCATCCTCAGTGCACTCCTTATACAGTGCCATCCTCAGTGCACTCCTTATACAGTGCCATCCTCAGCGCACCCCTTATACAGTGTCATCCTCAGCGCACCCCTTATACAGTGTCATCCTCAGTGCACCCCTTATACAGTGCCATCCTCAGCGCACCCCTTATACAGTGTCATCCTCAGCGCACCCCTTATACAGTGTCATCCTCAGTGCACCCCTTATACAGCGCCATCCTCAGTGCACCCCTTATACAGAGCCATCCTCAGCGCACCCCTTATACAGCGCCATCCTCAGCACACCCCTTATACAGCGCCATCCTCAGCACACCCCTTATACAGTGTCATCCTCAGCGCACTCCTTATACAGCGCCATCCTCAGCACACCCCTTATACAGCGCCATCCTCAGCCCACCCCTTATACAGTGTCATCCTCAGTGCACCCCTTATACAGCGCCATCCTCAGCGCACCCCTTATACAGTGTCATCCTCAGTGCATCCCTTATACAGTGTCATCCTCAGTGCATCCCTTATACAGTGCCATCCTCAGCCCACCCCTTATACAGCGCCATCCTCAGTGCATCCCTTATACAGTGCCATCCTCAGCACACCCCTTATACAGCGCCATCCTCAGCACACTCCTTATACAGTGCCATCCTCAGTGCATCCCTTATACAGTGCCATCCTCAGCACACTCCTTATACAGTGTCATCCTCAGTGCACCTCTTATACAGCGCCATCCTCAGTGCATCCCTTATACAGTGTCATCCTCAGTGCACCCCTTATACAGTGTCATCCTCAGTGCACCCCTTATACAGTGTCATCCTCAGTGCACCCCTTATACAGTGTCATCCTCAGCGCACCCCTTATACAGCGCCATCCTCGGCACACCCCTTATACAGTGTCATCCTCAGTGCATCCCTTATACAGTGCCATCCTCAGCACACCCCTTATACAGCGCCATCCTCAGCACACTCCTTATACAGTGTCATCCTCAGTGCACCTCTTATACAGCGCCATCCTCAGTGCATCCCTTATACAGTGCCATCCTCAGCACACTCCTTATACAGCGTCATCCTCAGCACACCCCTTATACAGCGCCATCCTCAGCACACCCCTTATACAGTGCCATCCTCAGTGCATCCCTTATACAGTGCCATCCTCAGCACACTCCTTATACAGTGTCATCCTCAGTGCACCTCTTATACAGCGCCATCCTCAGTGCATCCCTTATACAGTGCCATCCTCAGCACACTCCTTATACAGCGTCATCCTCAGCACACCCCTTATACAGCGCCATCCTCAGCACACTCCTTATACAGTGCCATCCTCAGTGCATCCCTTATACAGTGCCATCCTCAGCACACTCCTTATACAGTGTCATCCTCAGTGCACCCCTTATACAGCGTCATCCTCAGTGCACCCCTTATACAGCGCCATCCTCAGCGCACCCCTTATACAGTGTCATCCTCAGTGCACCCCTTATACAGTGTCATCCTCAGTGCACCCCTTATACAGCGCCATCCTCAGCGCACCCCTTATACAGTGTCATCCTCAGTGCACCCCTTATACAGCGCCATCCTCAGCGCACCCCTTATACAGTGTCATCCTCAGTGCACCCCTTATACAGTGCCATCCTCAGTGCACCCCTTATACAGTGTCATCCTCAGTGCATCCCTTATACAGTGCCATCCTCAGCACACTCCTTATACAGTGTCATCCTCAGTGCACCCTTTATACAGCGCCATCCTCAGCGCACCCCTTATACAGTGTCATCCTCAGTGCACCCCTTATACAGTGCCATCCTCAGTGCACCCCTTATACAGTGTCATCCTCAGCACACCCCTTATACAGCGCCATCCTCAGCGCACCCCTTATACAGTGCCATCCTCAGTGCACCCCTTATACAGTGTCATCCTCATTGCATCCCTTATACAGTGCCATCCTCAGTGCTCCCCTTATACAGTGTCATCCTCAGTGCACCCCTTATACAGTGCCATCCTCAGTGCACCCCTTATACAGTGCCATCCTCAGTGCACCCCTTATACAGTGTCATCCTCAGCACACCCCTTATACAGCGCCATCCTCAGCGCACCCCTTATACAGTGCCATCCTCAGTGCACCCCTTATACAGTGTCATCCTCATTGCATCCCTTATACAGTGCCATCCTCAGTGCTCCCCTTATACAGTGTCATCCTCAGTGCACCCCTTATACAGAGCCATCCTCAGCGCACCCCTTATACAGTGTCATCCTCAGTGCACCCCTTATACAGTGTCATCCTCAGTGCACCCCTTATACAGTGCCATCCTCAGTGCACCCCTTATACAGTGTCATCCTCAGTGCATCCCTTATACAGTGTCATCCTCAGCACACTCCTTATACAGCGCCATCCTCAGTGCACCCCTTATACAGTGCCATCCTCAGTGCACTCCTTATACAGCGCCATCCTCAGTGCACCCCTTATACAGTGCCATCCTCAGTGCACCCCTTATACAGTGTCATCCTCAGTGCATCCCTTATACAGTGTCATCCTCAGTGCACCCCTTATACAGTGTCATCCTCAGTGCACCCCTTATACAGTGTCATCCTCAGTGCATCCCTTATACAGTGTCATCCTCAGCACACTCCTTATACAGCGCCATCCTCAGTGCATCCCTTATACAGTGCCATCCTCAGTGCACTCCTTATACAGCGCCATCCTCAGTGCATCCCTTATACAGTGCCATCCTCAGTGCACCCCTTATACAGTGCCATCCTCAGTGCACCCCTTATACAGTGTCATCCTCAGTGCATCCCTTATACAGTGTCATCCTCAGCACACTCCTTATACAGCGCCATCCTCAGTGCATCCCTTATACAGTGCCATCCTCAGTGCACCCCTTATACAGTGCCATCCTCAGTGCACCCCTTATACAGTGTCATCCTCAGTGCATCCCTTATACAGTGCCATCCTCAGTGCACTCCTTATACAGCGCCATCCTCAGTGCACCCCTTATACAGTGCCATCCTCAGTGCACCCCTTATACAGTGTCATCCTCAGTGCATCCCTTATACAGTGTCATCCTCAGCACACCCCTTATACAGTGTCATCCTCAGTGCACCCCTTATACAGTGTCATCCTCAGTGCATCCCTTATACAGTGTCATCCTCAGCACACTCCTTATACAGCGCCATCCTCAGTGCATCCCTTATACAGTGCCATCCTCAGTGCACTCCTTATACAGCGCCATCCTCAGTGCATCCCTTATACAGTGCCATCCTCAGTGCACCCCTTATACAGTGCCATCCTCAGTGCACCCCTTATACAGTGTCATCCTCAGTGCATCCCTTATACAGTGTCATCCTCAGCACACTCCTTATACAGCGCCATCCTCAGTGCACCCCTTATACAGTGTCATCCTCAGTGCACCCCTTATACAGTGTCATCCTCAGCACACCCCTTATACAGTGTCATCCTCAGCGCACCCCTTATACAGTGTCATCCTCAGTGCACCCCTTATACAGCGTCATCCTCAGTGCACCCCTTATACAGCGCCATCCTCAGCGCACCCCTTATACAGTGTCATCCTCAGCACACCCCTTATACAGTGCCATCCTCAGCTCACCCCTTATACAGTGCCATTGTTCATCATCTATATGCCTGGATCGTTATTGTTACAGCAGTGCGGGGAACATCCATGTTTCTTCCTATTTGACACATTAATGTGATCATTTACTAAACCATGATTACATGTGCAAACAAAATTCGGATTGGAGCATCGGTCTAGATAAGAGCAGATAACATGTGTGATCCCCTGAAAACAGATATCTTTATTAAGCACTCTTTAAAGTTGGAGTTTTAATTGTCCCAAAACAGACAGCAAACACATATATGTAGATGTGGCGGTCCTGCCGGTTCAGTCGCCACAGAGGAGTCGTACTCCGCTCACAGGTAAGGGAGGGATGCTACTCAGGACTTACTTGCATCCAACACCAGGTCTCTCTAGGCCACGGGGAGCTGGGTATAGGGTGTGGGCTGAGAAAGCAGAGAAGGAGGGGACTGAAAGAGCAAGGATCTCGTCTGTGGACTAAAGAGAAGTGAGAGACAGTAAGAGGAAGTGAGTGAGAAGGGGTCCTAGGGGCACGGGTAGTGAATAGGGTTGAGATTTCCGATACCACAAGTATCGGGTATCGGCCGATATTAGCTGTATCGGAATTCCGATACCGATATCCGATAGTTTTTCAATATCGGTATCGGAAGTTCCCATCTGATTGGCTGCCGAAATGACGTCATCATGATGCGCCGTCAGTTCGGGCCTTCCGGGGGATCTGTGCCGGCCTGCTAGGGATCTGTGCCGACTGTCCGGGGGGTCTGTGCCGGCCTGCTAGGGGTCTGTGCCGACTGTCCGGGGGTCTGTGCCGGCCTGCGGGGGTCTGTGCAAGCATCGTCCGATGGGACTACAAGTCCATCGAGCGATGCCTGCTACAATGACAGTGATTGACACATTAGCCATTGATGGGACAGTAGTAGTCCCATCATCCGGCTAATGTGTTGAATGTAAAAAAAAATAAAAAATTACATACTACATACATGCCACGTACAATACATACGTAGACATACAGTACATATAACAGAGTACATACTCACCATCACTTGTCACCTTGATCCCCGAAGCCAGTGTCATCTGAGGAATAAATATTAAAATAACAAACCAACAATATACTTACCCCTGATCCGCAGAAGTCCACGAGTGTGTCCCACGACGATCTTGGGTAGAGAACAGCAGCATCAGCTGATGCTACCGTTCTCTATGGGCTCCAGGAATCCAGTGACGGGAGGTAGGTATCCTTCTGCACTGTATTCCTCCGCCAATTTAAAAAGAAAAGTCCCTAGTCTCACTTTATGGTAAAAGCTGTGTCAGAAATTTCCCATGTATGTAGTTTATAGTATGTATGTAGCATGTAGTATGTATGTAGCAAGTATGTTGCATGTATGTAGTATGTATGTAGCATGCAATTTTTTTTTTTTTTTACATTCAACACATTAGCCAGATGATGGGACTACTACTGTCCCATCATTGGCTAATGTGTCAATCACCGTCATGGTAGCAGGCATCGCCCGATGGGACTTGTAGTCCCATCAGACGATGCCTGCACAGCCCCCCATACAGTCGGCACAGACCCCCCGTACAGTCGGCACAGACCCCCCGTACAGTCGGCACAGACCCCCCGACAGGCCGGCACAGACCCCCCGGCAGGCCGGCACAGACCCCCCGGCAGGCCGGCACAGACCACCGGAAGGCCCGTACAGACCCCCGAGAGGCTGTACAAGGACAGGAAAGGGTTTTGCTTATTCCGATTCCGGAAGTCCCATAGACTTGAATGGGACTTCCGGTATCGGAATCGGCGATACCCGATACTTTTTTTTAGATCGGACGATACCATCCGATATGATATTTTTAAGTATCGGGCGGTATCGCTCAACCCTAGTAGTGAAAAATCCACCTGTGGGGCCCGCATCCACACCTGTTATGAGCTCGTTTTTTCCTGCACCTTTGATGTCCGATGAACTCCCTCTGCTGGTGAAAGGAGGTAGTAAAACTGACTTGGATGGGAAGAACCTGTCATCTGAAAAGCTGGAGTGTGATTGGACATCCGGAATTTCTGAGTGGATATAAGGCCGCCGACGCCCTATAGAGTTGCTGGTGATCCTCTCTGCTCTGAGCTCTGGCCTCCAGTTTAGTCCTGTCTTCTAAAGCTAAGTTTTTTCTCTGCTTTAGTTCCTTGAGATTTTGTCTGGTTTACTTAGTGTTTGTGTTCAGCCAGCCCTTGCTGGGACTGGCTGAACTCCATTTTTGTCTCTGATCAGTTGATCTCTTTGCTCTGTTTTCAGAACATACCTGAGTGCTGATATAGTATTTTTGAAGTCTAGCGACTTCAGGGCTTTTTCTATCAGACGTGTTGGACATGATTTTTGGCAAGGTTTTTGCGTGATTGCAGACAGTTGCTTTTCTTTCCTGTCCTATCTAGTTAGTTGGGCCCCATCGTTTGCTCAGCCTGTCTTTCTGTCTGTGTCTGTGTTTTCATCTGTTTTCACCGTCAATACATGTTGGGGGCTGTCTTTTGCTTTGGGGTCTGCTCTGGGGCAGTTTAGATTTCCCCTTTCTTTCTTTAGGTTTATTTAGTCCTCCGGCTGTGAACGAGGGGTCTAGGACCACCGTAGGAACCCCCCACGGCTACTGCTAGTTGTGGTGAATATGATCAGGGGGCCTGCAATCCGCTAGTTACCAACCTCTCAGGTTTTCTGGACTTAGCATGTATTTTTGTTTTCTCCTCTTCCGGTGACTCATTCATAACAGAATCACCAGCTATACCGCAGATTCTAGGGTACTCAATAGCAGGAGAGAATTGTAAAAAAAAAAAAAAAAAAGGTGTCAATTTTTTTTTTGTGTATATTTTCTCCTCTTTTTCTCTGGGGCCGTAGGAGGAATTTTCTTAATGGAGATTAAGCAATTGTCTGATCGTGTGGAGCAGCTCGCGGCTGAGGTGCGGGGAATTTCCGCCTATCTTGCTCATTCACATGCTGCTGAACCAAAGATTCCTACTCCTGATGTGTTTTTTGGGGAGCGGTCTAAATTTTTGAATTTTAAGAATAATTGTAAATTATTTCTTAATACAAAATTCTTCTAGCTAATTTATAGCAAAAGAAACGAGTATTTAGAAAAAATGTAGAAACAATTTTATTGAAATGCATTACATATTAAACAGAGTTTCCCACTATACAGGTAACCAAGGGGTTAATCCAAGAATGAATAGTACAGACAATAAAAAATTAGCTGAAAACATATAATGTCTACATACAGGCTTCCCAAAATATATCAATGTAGGCATATAAATGCAAATTGTCCGCTATATAAATGAGCTCATAACATAATACGGCCCCATATAAAGTGCAAACAGTGCTTGCGCAAATGAAACTAATCACTACACTAATAATATCGTTTCACATAATCTTCCAGTGCCGCCAATTAAGCCATACAAACTGGATAGTACAATTTAAATAAGCCCATTGCAAATGGACAACGATATCATACTGAACGCTGTACTTACATCTAATATGTAATGGAGGATTCCCCAAACCTGCCGCCCCAACGCGCGTTTCACCGCTTCTTCCTCACTGTTTGCACTTTATATGGGGCCGTATTATGTTATGAGCTCATTTATATAGCGGACAATTTGCATTTATATGCCTACATTGATATATTTTGGGAAGCCTGTATGTAGACATTATGTTTTCAGCTAATTTTTTATTGTCTGTACTATTCATTCTTGGATTAACCCCTTGGTTACCTGTATAGTGGGAAACTCTGTTTAATATGTAATACATTTCAATAAAATTGTTTCTACATTTTTTTCTAAATACTCGTTGTTTCTTTTGCTATAAATTAGCTAGAAGAATTTTGTATTATGGCATTGTATCTGGAGTTAAAGAGGTGATATTGTTATATCCACTATTTTTGGGGAATATTTGTGATAAATTATTTCTTGCCTTGAAGCCTAATTCATCGGGGAACTCTGCGCAGCAGTTTAAAATTGTCATCTCTTTGCTGCGCGGCGATCCCCAGGATTGGGCGTTTTCTTTGACACCTGATGATCCTATTCTAACTAATGTGGACGCATTTTTTCAAGCCTTGGGGTTTTTGTATGATGAACCTAATGCTATTGATCAGGCTGAGAAAGCCCTGTTGGCATTGAGCCAGGGTCAGGATTCTGCAGAGTTATACTGTCAAAAATTCCGAAAGTGGGCGGTCCTTACTACATGGAATGATGGTGCCTTGGCAGCTCTCTTTCGGAAGGGTTTGTCAGAAGCCGTAAAAGATACTATGGTGGGATTTCCTGTTCCCTCTGGTCTTGATGATTCTATGTCATTAGCCATTCAGGTTGATCGGCGTTTACGTGAACGTAAAAGTACACGAGAAATATTGCCACCTGTTGAACAAATGTCTGAACCTATGCAATGTGATAGAGTTTTTTCTAGGGCGCAACGTCAGGAGTTCAGAAGGCGTAATAAGCTGTGTTTTTTCTGTGGAGACGCCTCTCATGATTTCTGCCTGCCCTAAACGAGAGAAACGTTTTGCACACACATTTGCTGTGGGTGGTGTTCAACCTAAGTTTCTTCTGGCAATTACTCTGATCTGCTCCCTGTCCACATTTTCCACGAAGGCTTTTGTGGATTCGGGAGCGACTCTGAACCTGATGGACTTGGATTTTGCTAAACGTTGTGGGTTTCCTATGACACCTCTGTGGACGCCTATCCCTTTGAGGGTTATTGATGCTACTCCTTTGGCGAAGAATAAACCTCATTTTTGGACCCAGGTGGTAATGCGGGTCGCCCCAGACCATCAAGAAAATTGCTGATTTTTGTTGTTGCATAATTTGCTTGATACTATTGTTCTGGGATTTCCCTGGTTGCAAAATCATAATCCAGTGTTGGATTGGAAATCTGTGTCTGTGGTGAGGTGGGGTTGTCGGTGTGCCCTTAGTGACGCTCCTGTTTTCTCCACCTCTCCTCAGTCTCATGATGTTCCTGACTATTTGGCTGATTTTTATGATGTATTTAGTGAGAATGAGTCTGCGTCTTTGCCTCATCATAGGAGTTATGACTGTGCAATTGAGCTGAACCCAGGGTGTAAATTTCCCAAGGGTCGTCTTTTCAATTTATCTGTACCCGAGCACGAGGCTATGCGATCTTATATTAAGGAGTCATTGGAGAAGGGTCATATTAGACCATCCTCTTCACCCTTGGGTGCTGGGTTTTTTTTTCGTGGCCAAGAAAGATGGGTCATTAAGGCCTTGTATTGACTATCGTTCCCTCAACAAAATTACTGTTAAATATCAGTATCCGTTACCCCTGATTTCTGATCTATTCTCCAGAGTTAAAGGTGCCTGCTGGTTTACCAAACTTGACCTCAGGGGGGCGTATAATCTTATTCGCATTAAGCATGGGGATGAATGGAAGACGGCGTTTAATACTCCGGAGGGACATTTTGAGTACCTGGTGATGCCTTTTGGGCTCACTAATGCCCCTTCTGTCTTCCAGTGCTTCATCAATGATATTTTCCGGGACTTTGTGGATAAATTTTTGATCATCTATCTGGATGATATTTTGATCTTTTCCAGGGATTGGGACTCTCATGTGGAACATGTTCGGACTGTGTTCCGGATTTTGAGGGAGAATTCCCTGTATGTTAAGGGATCGAAATGCCTTTTTGGTGTACAGAGGATTTCATTTTTGGGATTTATTTTGTCTCCATCAACTATTGAAATGGACCCGGCCAAGGTACAGGCCATTTATGATTGGGTTCAGCCCACTTCTTTGAAGGCCCTCCAGAAGTTTTTGGGTTTTGCTAATTTTTATCGTAAATTTATAGCTAATTTTTCTGGTATTGCCAAACCATTGACTGATTTGACTAAGAAGGGTGCTGATGTGCTGAATTGGTCTCCAGAGGCTGTTTCTTCCTTTCAGGAGCTGAAGTGGAGGTCCACTTCTGCTCCGGTTTTGCGGCAACCTGATGTCTCACTCCCGTTTCAGGTAGAGGTGGACGCTTCTGAGATTGGTGCAGGAGCTGTTCTATCCCAAAAAGATCCTGTAACATCTAAAATGAATCCCTGTGCTTTCTTTTCCCGAAAATTCTCCCCATCCGAACGCAACTATGATGTGGGGAATCGGGACCTGTTAGCCATGAAATGGGCATTTGAGGAGTGGAGACATTGGTTGGAGGGAGCTAAACATCAAGTCGTGGTCCTTACTGACCACAAGAATTTGATTTACCTTGAGTCGGCCAAACGCTTGAATCCTAGAAAGGCTAGGTGGGCCTTGTTTTTCACACGTTTTGATTTTGTGGTCTCTTTTCTTCCTGGCACTAAGAAAGTCAAGGCAGACGCCCTCTCTAGGAGTTTCTTTGCTGATTCTCCTATTGTGACCAAGCCTGCTACCATCTTAGGTGAGGGGGTAGTTCTTTCTGCCATCTCGCCCAATTTGAGACGTGCTCTGGAGGAGTTTCAGGAGGAAAAACCTGAGCGTTGTCCCATTGGAAAATTGTATGTTCCTGACAAGTGGAGGAAGAGAGTAATGTCTGAAGTTCATTGCTCCGCATTGGCTGGTCATCCAGGTATTTTTGGTACTAGAGATTTGGTGAGTCGGTCTTTTTTGGTGGCCCGCCTTGTCCCGGGATGTCAGGAATTTTATGCAGTCCTGTGGGACTTGCTCTCGGTCTAAACCTTGTTCTCGCTCTAGTGGGTTGTTGATGCCTTTGCCGGTGCCCAGGAGGCCATGGACCCATATTTCAATGGATTTTATTTCTGATATGCCTGTCTCTCAGAGAATGACTGTTATTTGGGTGATTTGTGATAGATTCTCTAAGATGGTCCATCTTGTACCACTCCCTAAGTTGCCATCTTCGTCAGAGTTGGTGCCCTTGTTTTTGCAACAGGTTGTTCGCTTACATGGGATTCCTGAGAACATTGTATCTGACAGAGGAGTTCAGTTTATTTCTAGATTTTGGAGGACTTTTTGTTCCAAGCTGGGAATTCAGTTGTCCTTCTCTGCGTTTCACCCTCAGACCAATGGGCAGACGGAGAGAACAAACCAGACTTTGGAGTCTTATTTGAGATGTTTTATTTCTGCTGATCAGGATGATTGGGTTTCATTTTTGCCTTTGGCCGAATTTGCTTTAAATAATAGAGCTAGTTCTGCCACTTTGATGTCACCTTTTTTTTTGTAACTTTGGGTTTCATCCTCGATTCTCTTCAGGGCAGGTGGAGTCTTCTGCCTGCCCAGGTGTTGACTCTGTGGAGGAGAGAATGCACCAGATCAGGGACCAAGTGGTGGATAAGTTGTCTCTCTCCCAGGAAAAGGCCCAGCGGTTTTCCAACCGGCATAGGACCATTGGTCCCCGGTTTAAGGTGGGTGATATGGTTGGTTGTCATCAAAGAATATCTCTATGAAGGTGGCTTCTCCAAAGTTTAAACCTAGATTTATTGGACCTTACAAGATTTTGGAGATTCTTAATCCGGTCTCTTTTCGATTGGCTCTTCCTGTTACATTCAAGATCCATAACGTGTTTCATAAGTCTCTGTTAAAGAGGTTTGTTGAGCCAGTAGTTCCTGTGGTGGCACCTCCTGACCCTGTATTGGTTGAAGGTAATGTGGAATGTGAGGTTGAGAAGATACTGGATTCTCGTCTGGCTAGACGGAGACTCCAGTATTTGGTTAAGTGGAAGGGTTATGGCCAGGAGGATAATTCTTGGGTCTCTGCATCCGATATTCATGCCGAGAGATTGGTTCGTGCTTTTCATCGGTCCCATCCTGATCGCCCTGGTAGCGTGGATGAGGGTTCGGTGACCCCTCCTCAAGGGGGAGGTCATGTTATGAGCTCATTTTTTCCTGCACCTTTGATGTCCGATGAACTCCCTCTGCTGGTGAAAGGAGGTAGTAAAACTGACTTGGATGGGAAGAACCTGTCATCTGAAAAGCTGGAGTGTGATTGGACATCCGGAATTTCTGAGTGGATATAAGGCCGCCGACGCCCTATAGAGTTGCTGGTGATCCTCTCTGCTCTGAGCTCTGGCCTCCAGTTTAGTCCTGTCTTCTAAAGCTAAGTTTTTGCTCTGCTTTTGTTCCTTGAGATCTTGTCTGGTTTACTTAGTGTTTGTGTTCAGCCAGCCCTTGCTGGCACTGTCTGAACTCCTTTTTTGTCTCTGATTCATCTGTTTTCACCGTCAATACATGTTGGGGGCTGTATTTTGCTTTGGGGTCTGCTCTGGGGCAGTTTAGATTTCCCCTTTCTTTCTTTAGGTTTATTTTGTCCTCCGGCTCTGAACGAGTGGTCTAGGATGATTTTAGGAACCCCCCACGGCTACTGTTAGTTGTTGTGAATAGGATCAGGGGTCTGCAATCCGCTAGTTACCAACCTCTCAGGTTTTCTGGACTTAGCTTGTATTTTTGCTTTCTCCTCCTCCGGTGACTCATTCATAACACACACCGGCTGTAGTCGGGTGGAGGGACCAGGTCACAGTTAGGGGACCAGCCCTGGACTAGGGAAGAAACTAAGTGCTCAGCTAGGTAACCAGTGGTTGCAGTATCTGCATGTGCTGCAGCCACATCCAACACATTCGCTAAAACGGCAGCCGGATAGGATCAAGGGGACCTAGAGCATGTCGCCCAACAAGATCTGGGGCGGCTGGCCTGGGACACTGTTTGAAGGTGCAGGGCAGGAGAGGCGGGAGCCAGCGCAGTGAGATGGCCAGGAAAGGAACATAGGAAGGGGGTTCTTTCAAAGTGTACCCCAAGTTACCTGAGAGTTGTCTGGACCACAGACCCAGAGGACACAGCACACCCCGACTGGGGATTGTAACTGGAAGAACTGTGAGTAAAAGTGTTAAGACTGCACTCCCCTGTGTCCTCTGACTTATTTACAGCATCACTTGCTTAGCACCACGACCATCATCATCATCTTTTTCACCTATAACTGCGCTGGGACTTAGCTCTACCCATGGAGAGCTGTCAGAACACAAGCACAGAAAATGAACAGGTCAGTAAGACCCTGTTCACACCACCCAAGATCTAAGACACAGAAAAAACGCACAAACGTGTATAAATACTCTGTTGTAAAATATATGTAATAGTAAGCAGCAAGTGCTAGTAAAAGATGTTAACAAAACCAGGGTATTTTGTTGATGTTTTTTTGCAAAAAAATGTACGCTAAGCCACTCCACCACGTCACGATAACCCTTCTCGGAGCAGTTCTATCTAATATATTTAAAACCTGAACATGTGAACAATACCATCATGAGCAGGGTTCAGAAAGATGCTGCCCGGTATGGGCTCGCTGGGCAAAATGGCTTTTTATGCATGTCCCAAAAGAGAGAGGCGGGGATCTCCCAAGGCTTGCATAAGCAAGAAATCAATAGATTCAAAACACATGACACATGCACAGAAAATGAACAGGTCACTGTTCACACCACCCAAGAACTAAGACACAGAAAAAACACACAGTATAGTAAACGTGCATAAATACTCTGTTGTAAAACATATGTAACAGTAACCAGCAAAGTGCTAGCAAAAGATGTTAACAAAGCCAGGGTATTTTGTTGATACGTTTTTTTTTTTTTTTTTTCAGGTTTTAAATATATTAGATAGGACTGCTCCGAGAAGGGTATACCGTGACGTGGTGGAGTGGCTTAGCGTACATTTTTTTGCAAATAAACGTATCAACAAAATACCCTGGTTTTGTTATCATCTTTTACTAGCACTTGCTGCTTACTATTACATATATTTTACAGCAGAGAATTTATGCACGTTTGTCATACTGTGTGTTTTTTCTGTGTCTTAGTCCATGAAGAGCTGTAACAACTCTGCTGCGTCGCCATCAGCCTCAGCGGCCTCCTCAAGCAGTGTTGGCTATCACCTTCCTTGCCGAACACCACAGGTGGCGTCGCGAATCATCTCATATAAACTTTATTACTCCTTTATTATTACCCCCATTTTTCATTGGACTCCCAGGGCTACAGACGGGGTCACTGCTGCAGTGACATATCCCCTGAAGGCACTACCAGCTCGGTACAGAGTTCCCCGGCCCTAGGGGGTGCTGCATAGAAAATTAATCAACAGAACAAAAAGTGCAGATGATCTAACACAGCCCTAGTGAGGGTCCTATTCTCAGCTCCTGCCTGCCAGCGGAGGCTGGCGCCCTATATGTAGCGACAGTGGCCCCACGCTTCTCGGTGCCTTGTTGACCCTCAACAGCCCTAACAATGACACATAGCAGAAAAAACAGGACAGGTCTTATAATACTCAACAATAATAATCACCTAAATCATCGCCCCAACTCAGGGACTGCGGGATAATAATCACCACACTGGTAATAATAACACATGGATATACCACGAATAATGCTCATCCAAGTCATTGAGCAAGATGTCCACTCTGCCCATCAGACAGGCTCCAAGATAAACCCTCATTGATCAAGCAGTTATTATCCAGACTAATGAGGAGGATATTAACAGGACAGATGTAAACCAATGTAGGTAAGGCAGTGCTCATCCAGACTGAAGGTTGGGCTCGGCCATATTGCCTCAATGCGTTTGTCCCTTTGGCTCGTCGGGAGGCTTCGTATAGATGGCAGGTCATAATGATGGCTGATGTTGCAGGAGTCGGTACATAAGTATCAAGCAGGGTAAGGCAGTTTACTGTCACGGACTTCTCTATCTCGGTTTTGGAACCTCCAGTGATGGCTACACACGCTCTTTGACTTCATCTGTTGCCATAGCTACAGAATCATTAATTGTTGACACTTCCTTATGATCCTGCTGTTACATTATCATATTCATTGACCTGTGCTGGTGATTTGGAATTTTTTGGTATCAGTTTTATTGCTCCTGGTATTTGGCAGTGGGTAATTGAACATACCAACCTCACTATTGTGACTGACATATGTTGATTAATACTGAGGGTCGGCTATTTCAGGGCCTACCAATACACTTTATCTTTTCCTCTTATCATAGGGCTAATAGTGCCTGGATCCCCTTCCCTGCCGCACCTCAAGCTCACTAGACATCTTTGAGCCTGTTTCAGAAGAAGAAGTTTCCAAGCTCCTTGCTTCTGCTCGGCCTACAACCTGCAACAGTGACCCTATTCCTTCACAGCTCCTGCAGTCTCTCACCAGTGGTCACCACTCACCTGACTAAAATATTTAACCTCTCTCTTTCTTCAGGTATATTTCCCTCCTCATTTAAACATGCCATCATAACCCCTTTACTTAAAAAGCCATCCCTGGACCAGAACTGCACTGCTAACTACAGACCTGTCTCTAACCTTTCCTTCATCTCTAAACTCCTGGAACGCTTGGTCCACTCCCGTCTAATCCGCTATCTCTCGGATAACTCTCTTCTCGACCCCTTACAATCTGGTTTCCGCTCTTTACACTCTACTGAAACTGCCCTCACTAAAGTCTCTACTGACTTAATAACAGCTAAATTGAAAGGTCATTGCTCCCTGCTGATTCTCCTGGATCTCTCTGCCGCATTTGACACTGTGGATCATCAGCTCCTCCTCACTATGCTCCGCTCTATAGGCCTCAAGGACACAGCCCTCTCCTGGTTCTCCTCCTACCTCTCTGACCGCTCCTTCACTGTATCTTTTTCCAGCTCCTCTTCCTCTTCTCGTCCCCTTACTATCGGGGTCCCGCAGGGCTCAGTCCTAGGCCCCCTCCTCTTCTCTTTATACACTGCCCCTATTGGACAAACAATCAGCAGATTTGGGTTCCAGTATCATCTCTATGCTGATGACACCCAATTATACACTTCTTCCCTTGACATCACCCCTACCCTAATTCAAAATACCAAGGATTGTCTGTCTGCTGTCTCTAGCATCATGTCCTCCCTCTATCTGAAACTAAATCTCTCTAAAACTGAACTTCTTGTGTTTCTCCCCTCTACTAACCTCACTCTACCTAACATCGAAATAACCCTGGAGGGTTCAACCATAACTCCCAAGCAGCATGCCCGCTGTCTTGGGGTCATATTCGACACTGAACTTTCCTTTACTCGGTACATCCGATCACTCAGTCGCTCTTGTCACCTGCATCTTAAAAACATCTCCAGAATCCGAACTTTTCTCACCTTTGAAACTGCTAAGACTCTTACTGTCGCTCTTATTCATTCTCGTCTGGACTACTGCAACTCTCTTCTGATCGGTCTCCCTCTTACCAAACTTTCTCCTCTCCAATCCATCTTGAATGCGGCAGCCAGGGTCATATTTCTGTCCAGCCGCTTCACCGATGCCTCCATCTTGTGCCAGTCATTACACTGGCTACCTATTCGCTACAGGGTCCAGTATAAACTCATCTCTCTCACCCACAAAGCTCTCCACTGTTCTGCACCGCCTTATATCTCCTCTCTCATCTCTGTCTATCGCCCTACACGTGCCCTCCGTTCTACAAATGACCTAAGACTAATTATCCCCCGTAATCTGAACCTCGCACCTCCGTCTCCAAGACTTCTCTCGTGCTGCTCCAGCTCTCTGGAATGCACTTCCCCAGACGATCAGACTGATACCTAGCCCTGACCTATTCAAGCGCGCTTTGAAAACCCATCTCTTCAAACAAGCCTACCACATCAACTACTCAGCAAGCTAAGTTTGCCCTGTTCCCTCCTTCCAAATATTATTCTGAATCTGCACCCTACTATTCATCTGTCTCCACACCCTTCATGCACACGATAACTGCACTTGATACTTGTCTATTGCACTTAAACACACGGGCTGATGACCGGATCATGCAGCTTTATATCAAAATCCCTATTATAATTGCCAGACCTGAATTAACAAGCACTTCTCACCTACTGTGTCCCCCCATTTCCTTGTAGATTGTAAGCTTGCGAGCAGGGACCTCACTCCTAATGTCACTGTTTGAATTGTCTTAACTTGTATTGAATTTATTGTCTGTACATGTCCCCGCTTAATTGTAAAGCGCTGCGGAATATGTTGGCGCTATATAAATAAAAATTATTATTATTATTATTAATAGGGACCCTAGGGACAGTCAGTGAGGAGCGCCGCTGTCACTGCATATAGGGCGCCAGCCTCCGCTGGCAGGCAGGAGCTGAGAATAGGACCCTCACTAGGCCTGTGTGAGATCATCTGCACTTTTTGTTCTATTGATTGGTTATCTACATATATGTGTTCTGTGTCTGCTTGGGACAATTATCGCTCCTGTAATAACGAGTACTTAATAAACCATGAATACAGTAATGATTGTATCCCCAAGATCATCCGCTCACATCTGTGTCTCTTGCAGGAGTCGTCCCCATTATTGTCATCACCCATAAAACCAGCGGAGACTTCATGGAGATTGAGAAGATGTTCAAGCTGATGGGAGCCGAGGTTATAATATCCATAGAGAACTACACGGAGAAAAATCATATCAAAACTCAGGGGAGCACCAAAGATATCCTGACGGTCATTCACAGCGCCCTGAGAGATGTCAGATATCGGCTAAGACAAGAAAGAAATCCCCAGAAAGACTGGAGGGAGCGGAAGAAGTTCCTGCTGGAGTATATACACAAGGCGGAAATGGAGAAGAAAGAGCGTGAGATAAGAGAGGAAGAAAGGAGAAGAAATAATGAATACAATAGAGGCGGTTGGATGAGGAGGTTGTTCTCGTGGATTTTGAGGCGCTAACATTAGAGGGAATTATTCTACTAAATGTGACAGAATTTTATCACAATTTGCAGTAAAAAACAACAACTTACTATCATCACATTTTTGTAATGTTGTTTTCTCTTTACCCCTCACTCCACAAGGGAAAAGTGATAAGGGGCGCGGGGTAAAATGCAAAACTGGTTTAATTTCTTTCTCATAGTGATGTAAAGTCATCAAACCGACAGGCGGCGCACACCCCGACCAATGTGAGTAATGACGCCCCGTGTTATATCCAGCGTGAGGCACTGCGGTAATTGCGGCTCCTTTTCTGACTGTCTAGATTAGGTTTACGCTTTCTATATATTATACATGATAAGTAATTCTACCCCATCACATATAGGAATAAAGGACTGACCAGGAAACGTCTCTTCCTTCTTCTTTCTAAGAGTAGTTCTGCTTATAGTAAGTTTTGCATTACATTTTGGGAACTTCCACCATCTTCTGCTCCCTATGGACCTGCGTCACCAAAATGTCCGTAGAAGAGATCAAGTAGCCAGAAGCGCATCCAAGGTGCCAATATCTCCGCTGTATACTGCAAGACTGTGTGCACCGTAGATATGAGATTATTAATCCCAGCACAGTGTGGATACACACCGTAGGTTGTTCCACTAATCCACTATACATACAATTTACAAACATCGGTAATATTATTTTGACATGGTTCCAGATAAGAAATGGCCTCACTTCACTCCTGGATGGACTTGTCTCCAGTTGTATCTGTGGTAGCGCAACCAGCAGCCACACAGTAAGAGGGAGACAGAACCGATAACGTACTGAGATTATAGGATATTCACAGCACAATAAGAGCTGAAAAAATGTAAAAATTAATGCAATAAAAATCTCAGTAAAAGTCCAAAGTATTACACATATAAAAACTATATATCAAATCTTCAGACTGGTTGTCAGGCACACCGCACTGCACTTGCTCACTGAGCCAGTGTGCGTGTCCTCAGTAAAACAAGCTGTGCTCAGAGATCCCTGTGCAGCGGGCAGCAGCAGTGAAGATGCGTGCTTCAGACTAACAGGGCCTGAAGCATGTGACTGCCAAGGGGCGGAGCCGGCCACAGGTCTCTCAGAGGAAGCAGGAGAAGAGAGAGATTGTTTCAGGCCAGATAGGACCTGAAGCACGTGACTGCTGGGGGCGTGGCCTTGTAAAATAATGAGTATTCTTGTAAAATACTCCGGACTAGTTACCAGATAAAAATGTAGTGGTTTATTTGGATTCTTCCATCAAAGAAAAGATTATTACAGAAAAACATAAAAATAGGTGAAAGAGAGATTGTCCATTAGTTGATAGCAAAAGCTTGTCACCTTCTTTCCTGGAACTCAGAAAAGACGTGTCCTGTAGTGCGTAGCTTCTCTGGACGTGAGTTGGATTAACATACCAGCTGTTCAGTTATGTCCGTGCAGAGATGACATCTTGCGTCTGTGTCTCATGATGGTGAGGGAAGGAGCGCGCGACCTCTACAGTGAGCCATGAATTATATACGTCTCTTGAAGCAAGTGATCTCGGTATATATGGAGTTGTCCTGTACCATGAGCCAAGCTTACAAAAATAGCCTATGTTGTGTCAGCTAAAGCAACGTACAGAACTGAGTCTTATACGAAATTAACGGATTATTAATATTTAACAATTCCCCCTTTTGAGGGAGACAGACATTAATTGGAACCCTCAAAATATAACAAGATCTTCTTTTCTTCTTCTTTGACAAAATAATTTAATATCAATAACATCAGATTACCGTTATAAGTACTTAATGACATAATTGATGTGAATTCATGTTATGGTAAGCCGTGAACAATATTCATATAAAATATGTATAATTATACTTCCCTAAGTCTAAATTGAAGCATCTCAGGTCCAGTCATCATCATCTGATGTCATCTGGTCTTCATTTTGATGTCTTCTGTCTTCTTCTTGGTTCTTTTAGAAACACAGTTTCTCTATAGCATATAGATGTTGTAGAAATCGTGTTGTGTATAAAAACAAAGTCCATAAATTCAAATGTTGATAAGAAACAAAGTCTATAGATGAAATGCAGCTTTAATATCTGTGCAGTGTCACCTTTAAAAACTTGGGCTTACATTGGCTCGCCTTGGATATTCTGGAATCCTCCATCCGCACTGGTCTTTGAACAGGTGTGACGTCTTTGGTCAGCAAAGCAAGGGTTAAAATTACTTTTCCTTGCTAAACATAGCACCATAACCAGTCCTTGTCCTAATGCACAGGACACATGTCAGGGTTGTAGCTTCCTGACAATTACCTTCATTGTTCACCAGCCTTCATCGAAGCTTTACAGGTGATTGGAAACCTCTGGAACTTGGTAAGAACGTGATAACACCGTTCATCTCAGCATCATAGGATCATCGTCCTCTGGTTGTCAGGTTAGACACTTTAATTGTGACTGTCAGTGGTGGATTCTGCACTTGTGACTGTCAGTGGTGGATACTGCACTTGTGACTGTCAGTGGTGGATTCTGCACTTGTGACTGTCAGTGGTGGATTCTGCACTTGTGACTGTCAGTGGTGGATTCTGCACTTGTGACTGTCAGAGGTGGATTCTGCACTTGTGACTGTCAGAGGTGGATACTGCACTTGTGACTGTCAGTGGTGGATACTGCACTTGTGACTGTCAGTGGTGGATACTGCACTTGTGACTGTCAGTGGTGGATACTGCACTTGTGACTGTCAGTGGTGGATACTGCACTTGTGACTGTCAGTGGTGGATACTGCACTTGTGGCTGTCAGTGGTGGATACTGCACTTGTGGCTGTCAGTGGTGGATTCTGCACTTGTGACTGTCAGTGGTGGATACTGCACTTGTGACTGTCAGTGATGGATACTGCACTTGTGACTGTCAGTGGTGGATTCTGCACTTGTGACTGTCAGTGGTGGATACTGCACTTGTGACTGTCAGTGGTGGATACTGCACTTGTGACTGTCGGTGGTGGATACTGCAATTGTGACTGTCGGTGGTGGATACTGCACTTGTGACTGTCGGTGGTGGATACTGCACTTGTGACTGTCGGTGGTGGATACTGCAATTGTGACTGTCGGTGGTGGATACTGCAATTGTGACTGTCGGTGGTGGATACTGTACTTGTGGCTGTCGGTGGTGGATACTGCACTTGTGGCTGTCGGTGGTGGATACTGCACTTGTGGCTGTCGGTGGTGGATACTGCACTTGTGGCTGTCGGTGGTGGATACTGCACTTGTGGCTGTCGGTGGTGGATACTGCACTTGTGACTGTCGGTGGTGGACACTGCACTTGTGGCTGTCGGTGGTGGATACTGCACTTGTGGCTGTCGGTGGTGGATACTGCACTTGTGGCTGTCAGTGGTGGATACTGCACTTGTGGCTGTCGGTGGTGGATACTGCACTTGTGGCTGTCGGTGGTGGATACTGCACTTGTGGCTGTCGGTGGTGGATACTGCACTTGTGGCTGTCGGTGGTGGATACTGCACTTGTGGCTGTCAGTGGTGGATACTGCACTTGTGGCTCAGTGGTGGATACTGCACTTGTGGCTGTCAGTGGTGGATACTGCACTTGTGACTGTCAGTGGATACTGCACTTGTGGCTGTCAGTGGTGGATACTGCACTTGTGGCTGTCAGTGGTGGATACTGCACTTGTGGCTGTCAGTGGTGGATACTGCACTTGTGGCTGTCAGTGGTGGATACTGCACTTGTGGCTGTCAGTGGTGGATACTGCACTTGTGACTGTCAGTGGTGGATACTGCACTTGTGACTGTCAGTGGTGGATACTGCACTTGTGACTGTCAGTGGTGGATACTGCACTTGTGACTGTCAGTGGTGGATACTGCACTTGTGGCTGTAAGTGGTGCATACTGCACTTGTGGCTGTCAGTGGTGGATACTGCACTTGTGACTGTCAGTGGTGGATACTGCACTTGTGACTGTCAGTGGTGGATACTGCACTTGTGACTGTCAGTGGTGGATACTGCACTTGTGACTGTCAGTGGTGGATACTGCACTTGTGACTGTCAGTGGTGGATACTGCACTTGTGACTGTCAGTGGTGGATACTGCACTTGTGACTGTCAGTGGTGGATACTGCACTTGTGGCTGTCAGTGGTGGATACTGCACTTGTGGCTGTCAGTGGTGGATACTGCACTTGTGACTGTCAGTGGTGGATACTGCACTTGTGGCTGTCAGTGGTGGATACTGCACTTGTGACTGTCAGTGGTGGATACTGCACTTGTGACTGTCAGTGGTGGATACTGCACTTGTGACTGTCAGTGGTGGATACTGCACTTGTGGCTGTCAGTGGTGGATGCTGCACTTGTGACTGTCAGTGGTGGATACTGCACTTGTGGCTGTAAGTGGTGGATACTGCACTTGTGGCTGTCAGTGGTGGATACTGCACTTGTGGCTGTCAGTGGTGGATACTGCACTTGTAAGTAGCACAGTCTATTACTCTGTAATCATAGCTTTGTTACCTTCTGGGACTTCTGGATAGCGGCATTCTTCTTCTTGCAACTGGTAAGAATCAATAAAGTTTAGAAATATGAAAAGTCTTTATTAACGTAATTTCAGTATCTTGCTTGAAGTCTTCATTCCCTATTCTATACCAAATCTGGTAATTTTCCTATCCTATAATATCACAGCGTACCATAGCAATCAGTAATATCATTATCAGAATTTGTACCGTATATGGATTTCAATGTTTGAAATAATAAACCAATAATAAGTGATAATACATTATTATCCATATTTTTTTTTTTTCATGTGATAGAACATTTTTTTATGTCATAGGTGTAATTACCTTTTTCAACCCATAGGTGTCACTGTGTTTTATGTAACCAGTGTTTTCATCTTTATTAATAAGGAATTTATTTATTATAGTAATAATATGTAGGAATGTATAGCCATGAACCAAAATAAGAATATATGAGTGAGCGAATGAATGAATAAAAGAATTGTTGCATATAACTCAGAAGTGAAACATTTTCCTTTGTAATAGAACCATATCATCACTATATTTAATGAAGCAATATTCTATAGTTATAGTAGATATTACTTTACTAAATATTGATTGACAGAAAAAATAAAAATTTAAGAATTAAAATAAAAATAGAATAAAAAATTGAAAATTAAAAATAAGAATAAGGCCTTTATGTTGATGCAGAGTAGTTATGTCGTCAGTAACATATACCCTTAATATTTCCATGATCCGGATTATTTCATAATTGTCATAAACTTGTGTTACCAAAATATTCAAATTATTCAACTTTGCATGTATTACTCCTCTTACTGTAAAAAAATGACTCTTTATAATACTTAATGTTATTATACCCAATACTTATACCATTGTACCTTATTTCTATTTGTTCTTTATTAAAATGTGTGAAGAAGAGGTATTAATCAGATGTGATGATGTAGTCAGGATCAAAAACATATTTCCCCCTTAATACCAAAAAATATTGTTTCATGAAATAATTCATTTATCAAAACCAAAATTAAATTAATTTATAAATTGTGTGAATTTATACTTGCTTATACCATTGTTTGTCTGAAGATGTGTGACCATTAAAATTAATTTGAATATCATAAAAGTATCCTTTGAAAAAATTAATTTAAATGTAGATTTTCTTCATAAACCATTTTGATGTGCGATTGCACTTATCCACAATTAACTAAATCAAGAAATAATAATTACTATAGAAATATATGTTGTATAGATAATATTTCATTATGTATTTTAATATTCTAATAATTTAACTGATCTGCATATTTCTTCTAAAGATAAAGGTTTTGGGTTTTTTTTTTTTTCCCTCTTGCATTCAGAATCCTGAGGCCTCACACAACAAACGTATCACATTACTCGCTCAGCAGCTGCTCATACACTCAGTCACTGTCACTCAGACTGTGTAATATATTTAAGTTTAAACCAAATTACCCCACATACGAAGGTGTGATGAATACACGTATTTTAACCCAAATTATCCTAATTATCAATGCATTGTAAATAGTGTTGAGCATTCCGATACCGCAAGTATCGGGTATCGGCCGATATTAGCTGTATCGGAATTCCGATACTTAGTTCCGATACTTTTTTCATATCGGATACCGGAATCGGAAGTTCCCATAATGCTATCAGCAAGCTCGATTTGATTCAGCCAATGGGGATCCTCAGAAGTGTGGGCACATCCTGTTAGGCATGTAGGCATGTTAACTACTGGCATGGCTGTGATTGGCTGCTGAAATGATGTCATGATGCACTATAAAAGCCACCGCAGCCGCCATTTCTGGTCACTCTGCTGTGAATTCAGTTAGGGACAGGCTGCTGTTGAAGACTGTGAGGGACAGTTAGAAATAGCGATTCTCAAAACACATATAGTGCTCTACCCAGGCTACATAATCCACCACTGTAGCATTTTTGTAGCCCAGCAGCGCTGTTTTAATAGCTGTCTGCAAGGGCTGTGTGAGTGCAGACCCACGCTGTGTAGTGTGTCCTGCAGGCACGTCTGCTTGTAGGCCGCCCAGCGTGTGTCTCTGCCTCATACACATTTTTCTTTTATTGCTGCTTTTTTTTTCTCCTGTATAGTGTGCTTCCATACGTATCCATATACGTTGGTTGCAAACACTAAAGGAGTGGACAGCGGAGCCTTTCAGCAGCCTTTCAGTGCTATAGCCCATTTCTCTGCACTGTTTTTGGCTGTCTGATAGGTCTCTCTGTGTGTGAGTGCAGCTCACGTTGCAGTGTGTTCTACAGCCACCGCTAGCTGTAGTCCGCTCAGCGTGCGTCACTGCCTCATACATAGTCCTTTTTTGCAGCTAATTTAGCCAGATTTTTGCTCCTATATTAGTGTGCTTCCAACCGCATCCATTGTCATTGGTTGGTTGCAAACACTATATAGGATTAGATAGAGGAGCCTTTTTGCTGGCTTGTGCCCTTCAGGGCCAGCCAGACTAGTATCACCCTATTTTTTGGAGCCTCATCAATTGCATTGTAGGTTAGCTTCCAGCATTGTAATCGCTCCAAAAAGTTTGTGATACTATAGCTTTCAAACTTTGGTCACATCCTTTTCTTCCCCCCCCCCAAAAAAAAGGAAATAAAGTTCACCAAACACTCCACTTTACAGTTGTCTAGGCCACATTAGATCATATTAAAGTGTAGTACACACACTTTTAGCCAAATTAGTGTTTCTTATACTGGTTAGCAGGTGTTCAGGAATAAGAACACAAAGCCACCCCTTTTTTACTTTTCTGCCTATCTTTATCAGTCTACCAAGATGAAGAAGGCAGGGAGTAAGGCACGTGGTCGTGGCCGTGGAGTTTCAGCAGGGAGAGGACGGGGGGATTCAGCAGGGAGAGGACGTGGGGATTCGGTGTCTGCTGCGGCCACCAGTGACCCGGCATCCCCCACTTTTACCAGGCAACAGTCCTTCATGCGCAGCTTTGTAGGACCTCGCCGTACCCCACTGCTGTGTGACGAACAAATTGAAGCCGTTGTCGGATGGATGGCAGCTAACGCATCCACTTCAATGACTTCCGCATCCTCCCAAGGCCAGAGCACTGAAGAGCAACCATCTGTCTCTTCACCACCTGCCAAATTGCCCAGGCAGTCTGAGAGCCCTGGACAGGAGCCATCTCAATCTTTACTTCTGTTCTCAGAATCTGTTGGCTTGGAAAGAGGTGGCCAGCCAAGCAGCATTCTAGAGCGTGAAGAAGAGTGAATATGCAGTGATGCGCAACTGCTTTGTCCCTCTGAATCTGAAGAGGCGGGTGGGCCAGTGCCTATTGTCAGCACACCTCAGTGCTCATCTGATGATGATGAGACTCAGTTGCCAATTTCTGGTGCGTACGGTGCTGGCGAGACAACCCAGGACCAGCCGGTGCTTGAAGAGGGGAGTGGAGATGATGAGGTCCTTGACCCATCATGGCGTCAGCCACAGGAAGGTGGTGGGAGCAGCTCTGAGGAAGAGATTCCCCGAACGGCCAAAAGAGGAGGGAGTGGGCGGGGGCAGACTTGGTTGCTTGTAGCCTCCACTTTGGCACCCGTGAGGAGCAATCCTCTTCCAAAACACAAAACGGGCGCTCCCAGGACTTGCAGTGCGTGGTCTTTTTTTGACACAGTTGCAGATGACATTTGCTTTGTCAAATGCAAGCTGTGTCATCAGAAAGTGAAACGAGGGAAAAATGTGAGCAACAATACCACAAATATGTGGAAACATGTGCGTACCAAGCACGAGGTGGAGTTACACAGACACACTGAAGATGTAGGCCAACCTTCAGCAGCACCTACCACCTCTTCAGCTCGTGTTGGGGCCTCTTCCTCCAGCTCACACACAGCTGGTTCGGCTTCCTCACTGGAACTCCATGGAAGAACCACTGCCACTGTTGTCCAGAGACCCAGTGAAATTCCACCCACTGAACCACGTTCTCAGTCATCAGCACACTCCCAGGCCACTCACCAGCAATCGGTAGCACAGGCATGGGAGAAAAAGCGGCCATACTCGGCAAACCATCCTCGAGCACTGGCTCTGAATGCCGGCATTGCCAAACTACTGACCCTTGAGATGCTGTCATTCAGGCTGGTGGAGACTGACACCTTCCGGAACTTTATGTCATTGGCAGTTCCACAATACAATGTGCCCAGCCGCTTTTATTTCAGTAGGCAAGCCGTCCCTGCCCTGCAAAAGCATATGGAGGGAAAAATTAAAAATGTGCTACTAAATGCCGTCAGTAGCAAGGTCCACCTGACCACCGATGCGTGGACCAGTAGCCATGGACAGGGACGATACCTTTCCCTCACTGCCCATTGGGTCAATGTTGTGGAGCCGGGTACAGATCTGGAGAGTGGCTCTGTACGTATTCTGCCAACTCCAAGGATTGCAGGAATGCAGTCTGTACATATTGAGTCCTCCTCCTACTCTAGTTCCTCGGAATCAGCACTGCGTGAGCCTGTTAGGCCAGATATGAGCACAGGTGTGGCCAAACGTCAACAGGCCGTCCTTAAATTAATTTCTTTGGGGAATCGGAGCCACACAGCACAGGAGCTCTGGAATGCCATCAAGCAGGAGAGCGATGTGTGGTTTGTGCCAGCGAATCTCCAGCCAGGTTTGGTAGTGAGTGACAATGGCCGAAATCTAGTGGCAGCTCTGGGCCTAGGCAACCTCACTCACATACCATGTCTGGCACACGTGCTCAATTTGGTCGTGCAGAGCTTTCTGAGGGACTATCCGGATCTTGATGCACTGCTGCACAAGGTTCGCCTAGAGTGTGCTCACTTGCGGCGTTCCAGCATGGCAAGATCGCGCATTGCATCTCTGCAACGCCGATTCCGCCTGCCAGAACATCGCATCATATGTGACCTCCCCACCAGGTGGAATTCATATGTTGGAGCAGTTGTGTGAGCAGCAGGCAGCAGTAATGGAGTACCAGCTGCATCAGGCGCAAACAAGTCGCACTGTGCGCCGGACACACTTCACCACCACTGAGTGGGCCACTATGAGGGACATCTGCCATGTTTTGCGTGCCTTCGATGACTCCACGCGGATGGCCAGTGCAGATGATGCACTAATCAGCATGACTGTCCCCCTCATCTGTCTGCTTCAAAAAACCTTACAAGCACTAAGTGAGGAGGTTTTTGAAGAGGTCGAGGATGAGCAATCAGAAATGCCATCTGCTTCTGGCAAGTCTGCGCAACGTGCTTCCACACAAAGGCCCAGGCAGGGGACACTTAGTGAGGAGGATGACGAGGAGTCAATGGAGGAGGAGGAACACATCTCTCCAGAGGAGGGAGGTTCACAAGGCTCTAGTAGTCAGTGTGTACAGCGAGGGTGGGGTGATGCTGAGCAGGCAGAGATGCTGCCTCAAGCTGGGGACAGTGTTTCCGGTCCAGTTGGCAGTCTGCAGCACATGGTTGATTTCATGCTGCAGTGCTTGTTAAATGACCGCCGCATCGCCAACATTCTCCACATGGCTGATTATTGGGTGTACACTCTCCTAGATCCTCGCTACCGGAACAACTTACAAAGCCTCATACCACAGTGGAACCGGGAGCGAAAAATGCGGGAGTACCAAGAAACACTTGTGCAGGCCATCATGTTCTCCATTCCCCCCGCAAGTGTTGCTGGTAGTGCTTTTCAAAGCAGCCATGTGGGTAGAGGCAGTGGAGGAAGCTCTGCACAAAGAGGTAGCAGAGGCAGTGCCGCAGGACAAGGCAAGGCCAGTATGGCCCAAATGTGGAAAAGTTTTTTGGGACCGCCACAAACGGCTACACCATCACAGACGGCTCCAGTCAGCAGGAGGCAACGTTTCCGTCAGATGGTGACAGACTACTTGTCGTGCCCTGTTAGTGTTCCCCCAGACGGCTCTTCCCCATTCAAGTATTGGGTCTCTAAGCTGGATACATGGCCAGAGCTTAGCCAGTATGCATTGGAGGTGCTGGCTTGCCCTGCTGCCAGTGTATTATCGGAACGTGTCTTTAGTGCTGCAGGTGGTGTGGTAACAGAACGTCGCACGTGACTATCCGCCGATAATGTTGACCGGCTTACTTTTGTGAAAATGAACAAGGCCTGGATCTCACCTGAATTTGCCAGTCCTCTTCCAGAATAAATAATTGGCTGGCAACAGGATCCAGGTCTCCTGTTGTGTTCATGTTTCTATGACCTGAACTTTATTTCCTGGGCTACAGCAACGCCCGTTGTTGCTCAGAAGTGCTGTCCACACAGACAAAACACTCGCTTATGTGTAAGGCTACTTTCACACATCAGGTTTTCGGCGTCAGGCGCGATCCGGCGTCGTGCCGGAATGCCGGATCTGGCAAATGTTTTGTAAAACCTGAAGTGCCGGATCCGGTTTTCTGCCGGATCCGTCTTGTTCTTGACAGACAAAACCGGATCTGTCTCATCCGGTTCATCCGTTTTTCTATCCGTTTTTCTATCCGTTTTTTGACGGATTACGCCGGATCCGGTTTTTAAAATTGACCCTTGTGGCCTTCCGAACGGGATTGGCTACTGGAAAACTATATATAGCATGTTCCTACAGCCCTTCTTTGACAGGTTGTAGAGGAGAAAGTGCAGGTTGGAGAGAAGAGCAAGTTACTGGCGAAGATGGATGTTGTCATTGGAAATATTACCACTAGAAGTTCTGTGACGGTTTCAGGGACAATTTTCCACTATACTTTATGTCACCTCAAGGCAGAGTAACTGGGATGACAGAGTGTGAAAGATTTGTGCCCTAAACTTGTGTACCTTCTGGACCAACAGTATATACCTTTGCCAACCAAAGTTGGCTATCTTGTCATGGTCTTACTATTTTTAGCTTTAGGCCACAGGTGTGTACCTGGTTGTGTTTTATGCAAAGTATTTCACCTTTTAACAAAAGTTGTGTACATTGGTAGGAAATCACCAACAATAAACACAACTTTTTAGGTGAAATACTTTGCTTCAAACACAACCAGGAACACAACTGTGGCAAAAAGCTAAAATTTACCCACAGTTATATACCTGGTTTTGAATACCTTTTTACCTTTGAAATACCCTGTATTTAACCTTTTTTTAAAACATCGTTCGCCGCAGAAAGAAATGACAGACAACCATTGTGAAACGATAATTTAACTTTTATTTAAATTTTTTTTTTTTTTATGTTTTTAAAGTGCAAAAAACTTTTTTAATAAAGGTTTTAAACCCAATGGGCATTTTTATTACAAAAAAAAAACATTACAACTCTGTGTACTGTGGGGTGGAAATACTGCTGGAGGGGCTGCGGGACACTTCGACACTGGGAGTGTGGAGAGAGGACTGGGATCGTGGTGGGGAAGGAACAGTTAGAGGTGATGGTGTGGAAAAAGCTACAGAATGGGTGGACATGTGGGAGGCAGAAGAGGTGGTGGGCGGTGGAGTGGAGGGTTGGGCAGGGACTGTAGGAGCAGATGATGTTGATGGAAAGTTGTATGGGGAAGAAGTTTGGTACAGGGAAGGAGTTTGGTACGGGGAAGGAGTTTGGTACGGGGAAGGAGTTTGGTACGGGCAGGTTGCTGGAAGTGGGGAGATGTCTGGTACTGGTGAGGTTGCTGGTATGTAATAGGAGGGGGAGGATGGAAAGTGGCTGGAGGGGGTGCAGATGTAATAGGAGGGGGAGGATGGAAAGTGGCTGGAGGGGGTGCACGTGGAGGAACTACAGTGGTGGGAGGTGGAGGTTGGGAGGTAACCTGCTGTAGAGCACCGTGGCACGAATGCATTACATGCATCTGCTGGGTAGGAGATAGCGTTTCCATGCGCTCCACAACAGACCTGAAAAAGGTGTGGTTTGGCGAAGATCTTGCTTCTGAATGCATGGTTTGCAGAAGTGTCTTCACCTCCAGAATGCTGGAGTTGATCTGCTGAAAGCCTGCGGAGATTTGCTCTGACAAGACTTTGAGACAGTTCTGGAAAGATGCATTCAGATGCAATAACTCTTGCGCATAACTCTTTTCCTGACCCCTCTGCCGCTGCCGCCCAGTACCCGCAGGTGTACTAGAGGCGGCAGGGGCAGAAGGGTGGGGTAAAGGGAAAGCGATCTCCTCACCAGCAGCTTCATGTAATGTAGGCGGCCACGATGCTCCTGTGCTGGTGGATGGGACAGATGGGTCGAATGTGTGGGAAGGCTGGGAAGGTGCAGATGTACCGGGGCGGTCGAAGTGTCCCTCGGTGCCGGTCTCCTCAGGGATCGCCTCAGAAGGGTCCAATCGTGCAGGCTCCCGAGTGCTGCTCACCGTGCTGTGTAATAAAGAGAAAAAAAAACAATTAAAATACTGACATGGTATGGCCCTGGCTGAAAAAAAAAAGTTACATCTAACATTTTTTTCACATGTGGTGTGTAATATTTACCTTCTGGTGAGCATTGTTTCCCGGAGGAACGACAGGGCTCGTGCGTACTTGTACTTGCTCCTGCGTCCTCCAGATCCACTCGGGGCCCGCATCTCTTTATTGAACTCCTTCTTGAAACGATCCCTCACAGACCGCCACCGATTCACAATTCTGTTCCCTGAAACGAGAAAGGAGTGGTTAGTATACAACATCAGTGTTTCACAAACTCCAGTCCTCATGGTCCCCAGCGGTCATGTTTTCAGGATTTCCATAGTAAATAGAAATCCTGAACACATGATCCGTGGGGACCACGAGGACTGGAGTTCGGGAAACACTGGTTTACATCAAGCAACCGTTACTGTATATACTTACGCTCTTTAATCTGGGCCCGAGCTTCGAGGTCCTCCCAGCGGCCCACAAGGAGCGAACAGATTTCCTCCCAGAGTCGTCGGGTAACGATCAGGTCAGCGTGGCGGCGGTCAGCCATATTCCAGAGCGGCTCCCTTTCTCTGACGAGATCGATGAGGCGGTCCACATCAATCCCTCCATCCTCACCGTCAGAGTCGGGAGCACGCTGTGAAGGCTGTTAAAGAAAAAGACAAAAATAACATAATTAGCCTCCACAAAAGAAATGAAATAAAAAGTGCAAAAATACAAAGCAAAAATATTTATACTTACACGCTGGTGACCGCCGCGTTGCTGTCGCCGACGACCCTGGGAGGCACTGCGAGGACCTCTTGGCCGAGCACCAGATTGGGAAGACTAGAGAAGAAAACAAAAAATGTTATGTCTTTGGATGTAGGCATTTGTTTGCTGTGTGTGGTCTGCAGAACATTGTTTTCTATGTGTTGTGTGTAGTGTGATGTTGTGTTTCTGCGTTTGATGCAAAAAACTTACCAATTGTGAGCCCACTCCAGGTGTCTGTCCACCCCTTCCTTCTTCTTCTGGGAGCTCCTCTTCATCTTGTGAATCCTGTTTTGAAATAAAAGGCAATGAATAGACATATATTACAGAGATGATGGATTTTGGAAATAAAAACTTACCATCAAACGCTGACGATGCGAGGGAGGGCTCCCAGAAGAAGATGTGCTGTCCTGTTGATGGCCAGACTCCATGGCTGTGGGTATTGCTGCTGCCAGTGATGCTATTTCTGCTGCTGCTGCTGCATCTCTTTGGCGGCTGTTGAATAAAGAGAAACAAAGGGCCAATGAATATCTTGATATTCCATGGCCCTAGTTTGGAGGAATGGGGGATTTGATAATAACCGTCTCTCATCTGCTTCTGGACTCCCCTCCCGTTCAGCATGCTGCTCCATTTGGGGTGGTGCTGATGGTGCTGCTGCTGCAGATGTCTGCTGCCTTCTCCTGCTCCTGGTTCTTGGCTTGGGTGGCATGTTGGGTGTGGCTGAGGGTCCCATTGTCTTGCTTTTATATATCTCCTGTGGGCAGAGCTACTGAGCATGCTCAGACCAAAAAAACCGGATCCGGCCACCGGATCCGGCTTTCGCCGGATCCGGCGCATTGCGGCGCTCATAGGCTTTTTATTGTGTGAAAAAGCCGGACGCGCCGGATCCGGCGTGTCCGGCTTTTTCGCCGGAGACAAAAAACGTTACAGTAGACGTTTTTTCCAGACGCCGGATCGCGACACATTGCGACACATTGCCGGATCCGGCGAAAACCGGATGAAACGCATGGCCATCCGGCGCGATCCGGCGCAAATGCAAGTCAATGGGGGGGAAACCGGATCCGGCATTGCATTTCGCCGGATCCGGTTTCTGTCAAAAGCGCCGGATCGCGCCTGACGGCGAAAACCTGATGTGTGAAAGAGGCCTAAGTGGGGTTTGTTAACGTCAGCTGATCCCCTGCTGTGTGCACGGCAAACTCTCCTGCTGCCTACAACTTCTGACTACCTCTGATTTAATATGTTCTCTGATTTGCCCTCTGTCTCCACTCTGTTTTGAGTATTTCCTCCGGCCTACAACACTGCCTGTTTCTGCTCTCAAGTGCCGTCTGCACAATCCACACTTGTTCCTGTGTTACCTGGGTCCTGTAACATCTGCTCATCTCCAGAGGTGAGCACGGCAATGTCTCCTGCTTTGTCTACATTCCCACTACTTGTAGTGGAAATGTGGACAGAGCAGGAGACATTGCCTGACTCACCTCTAGGGAGAAGCTGCTGTTACAGAACCCCAGTAACACGGGAACAAGTGTGGGTTGTGCAGACGGCATTACAGAGCAGCAACTGGCGTGGTTGGAAGCCAGAGGAAATACTCGAAACAGAGTGAAGACAGAGGCCTAATTGGAGTACGTTGACAGTTAGTAGTAGTCTAGAAACAATCGCAAACTGCTACCAAGTAGGCCTCGGCCTACTACCTGATTTTCCCTGGGCTCCGACACCGCCAGTTGGTGCTCAGAAGTGCTGTCCGCACAGACAAAACACTTGCTCATGTGTAAGTGGGGTTCGGTAACGTCAGCTGATCCCCTGCTGTGTGTATGGCAAAGTGTCCTGCTCCCTCCACAGTCAAACAACCTCAGATTTACACCTGGCTCCAAGTAGGCATCGGCCTACTACCTGATTTTCCCTGGGCTCCGACACCGCCAGTTGGTGCTCCGTAGTGCTGTCCGCACAGACAAAACACTCCCTCATGTGTAAGTGGGGTTCGGTAACGTCAGCTGATCCCCTGCTGTGTGTACGGCAAACTCTCCTGCTGCCTACAACTTCTGACTACCTCTGATTTAATATGTTCTCTGATTTGCCCTCTGTCTCCACTCTGTTTTGAGTATTTCCTCCGGCCTACAACACCGCCTATTTCTGCTCTCAAGTGCTGTCTGCACAATCCACACTTGTTCCTGTGTTACCTGGGTCCTGTAACATCTGCTCATCTCCAGAGGTGAGCACGGCAATGTCTCCTGCTTTGTCTACATTCCCACTACTTGTAGTGGAAATGTGGACAGAGCAGGAGACATTGCCTGACTCACCTCTAGGGAGAAGCTGCTGTTACAGAACCCCAGTAACACAGGAACAAGTGTGGGTTGTGCAGATGGCATTTCAGAGCAGCAACTGGCGTGGTTGGAAGCCAGAGGAAATACTCGAAACAGAGTGAAGACAGAGGCCTAATTGGAGTACGTTGACAGTTAGTAGTAGTCTAGAAACAATCGCAAACTGCCACCAAGTAGGCCTCGGCCTACTACCTGGTTTTCCCTGGGCTCCGACACCGCCAGTTGGTGCTCAGAAGTGCTGTACGCACAGACAAAACACTCGCTCATGTGTAAGTGGGGTTCGGTAACGTCAGCTGATCCCCTGCTGTGTGTATGACAAAGTGCTGCTGCCTCCAAATTGTAACTACTTCAGATTTAAACATTCTCTGATTTGGCCTCTGTCTCCACTCTGTCTCTAGTATTTCCCCTGACCTCCAACACCGCCAGTTCCTGCTCACAGTTGCCGTCCACGCATTCCACACGTGTTCCTGTGTTACTGGGGTTCTGTAATATCAGCAGATCCCCCAATATGTGTCCGCCACTGTCTCCTGCGCTGTCCACCTTCCCACTGCAAGCGGTGGGAATGTGGACAGAGCAGGAGACAGTGGCAGACACACATCAGGGGATCTGCTGACATTACAGAACCCCAGTAACACAGGAACACGTGTGGATTGGGCAGACGGCTGCTGTACGCATAAACTGGCGGTGTTGGTGGTCACGTGAAATCCTGGAAACATAGTGGAGACAGATGCCTAATTGGAGCACGTTGACAGTCTGTTGTAGCCTACAAACAATCTAAAACTGCCACCAAGTAGGCCTCGGCCTGCACCCTGGTTCTCCCTGGGCTCCAACAACGCTAGTTGGTGCTCGGAAGTGCTGTCCACACAGAAAAATACACTCGTTCATGTGAAAGTGGGGTTCGGTAACGTCAGCTGATCCCCTGCTGTGTGGAGGGCAAACTGCTGCTGCCTCCAAAGTCAAAATAACTCCGATTTACACCTGGCTCCTAGTAGGCCTCGGCCTGCACCCTGGTTCTCCCTGGGCTCCAACAACGGTAGTTGGTGCTCGCAAGTGCTGTCCACACAGAAAAAAACACTCGTTCATGTGAAAGTGGGGTTCGGTAACGTCAGCTGATCCCCTGCTGTGTGGAGGGCAAACTGCTGCTGCCTCCAAAGTCAAAATAACTCCGATTTACACCTGGCTCCTAGTAGGCCTCGGCCTGCACCCTGGTTCTCCCTGGGCTCCAACAACGCTAGTTGGTGCTCGGAAGTGCTGTCCACACAGAAAAAAACACTCGTTCATGTGAAAGTGGGGTTCGGTAACGTCAGCTGATCCCCTGCTGTGTGGAGGGCAAACTGCTGCTGCCTCCAAATTGTATCTACTTCAGATTTAAACATTCTATGATTTGGCCTCTGTCTCCACTCTGTCTCTAGTATTTCCCCTGACCTCCAACACCGCCAGTTCCTGCTCACAGTTGCCATCCACGCATTCCACACGTATTCCTGTGTTACTGGGGTTCTGTAACGTCAGCAGATCCCCCAATATGTGTCCGCCACTGTCTCCTGCACTGTCCACCTTCCCACTGCAAGCGGTGGGAATGTGGACAGAGCAGGAGACAGTGGCAGACACTCATCAGGGGATATGCTGACATTACAGAACCCCAGTATCTCAGGAACACGTGTGGATTGGGTAGACGGCTGCTGTACGCATAAACTGGCGGTGTTGGTGGTCACGTGAAATCCTGGAAACAGAGTGGAGACAGATGCCTAATTGGAGCACGTTGACAGTCTGTTGTAGCCTACAAACAATCTAAAACTGCCACCAAGTAGGCCTCGGCCTGCACCCTGGTTCTCCCTGGGCTCCAACAACGCTAGTTGGTGCTCGGAAGTGCTGTCCACACAGAAAAACACACTCGTTCTTGTGAAAGTGGGGGTCAGTAATGTCAGCTGATCCCCTGCTGTGTGGAGGGCAAACTGCTGCTGCCTCCAAATTCAAACAACGTCTTATCTTAAACTGCCTCCAAGTAGGCCTCAGCCTACAAAATGACTATCCCTGGGCTCCAACATCGTCTGTTGTTGCTCGGAAGTGCTGTCCACACAGAAAAAAACACTTGTTCATGTGAAAGTGGGGGTCGGTAACGTCAGCTGATCCCCTGCTGTGTGGAGGGCAAAGTGCTGCTGCCTCCAAATTGTAACTACTTCAGATTTAAACATTCTCTGATTTGGCCTCTGTCTCCACTCTGTCTCTAGTATTTCCCCTGACCTCCAGCACTGCCAGTTCCTGCTCACAGTTGCCGTCCGCACATTCCACACGTGTTCCTGTGTTACTGGGGTTCTGTAATGTCAGCAGATCCCCCAATGTGTGTCCGCCACTGTCTCCTGCACTGTCCACCTTCCCACTGCAAGCGGTGGAAATGTGGACAGAGCAGGAGACAGTGGCAGACACACATCAGGGGATCTGCTGACATTACAGAACCCCAGTAACACAGGAACACGTGTGGATTGGGCAGACGGCTGCTGTACGCATAAACTGGCAGTGTTGGTGGTCACGTGAAATCCTGGAAACAGAGTGGAGACAGATGCCTAATTGGAGCACGTTGACAGTCTGTTGTAGCCTACAAACAATCTAAAACTGCCATCAAGTAGGCCTCGGCCTGCACCCTGATTGTCCCTGGGCTCCAACAACGCTAGTTGATGCTCGGAAGGGCTGTCCACACAGAAAAACACACTTGTTCATGTGAAAGTGGGGGTCAGTAATGTCAGCTGATCCCCTGCTGTGTGGAGGGCAAAGTGTCCTGCTCTCTCCAAAGTCAAAATACCTCAGCTTTACATCTGGCTCCTAGTAGGCCTCGGCCTGCACCCTGATTGTCCCTGGGCTTCAACAACGCTAGTTGGTGCTCGGAAGTGCTGTCCACACAGAAAAACACACTTGTTCATGTGAAAGTGGGGGTCAGTAACGACAGCTGATCCCCTACTGTGTGGAGGGCAAAGTGTCCTGCTCTCTCCAAAGTCAAAATACCTCAGCTTTACACCTGGCTCCTAGTAGGCCTCGGCCTGCACCCTGATTGTCCCTGGGCTCCAACAACGCTAGTTGGTGCTCGGAAGTGCTGTCCACACAGAAAAACACACTTGTTCATGTGAAAGTGGGGGTCAGTAACGACAGCTGATCCCCTGCTGTGTGGAGGGCAAAGTGTCCTGCTCTCTCCAAAGTCAAAATACCTCAGCTTTACACCTGGCTCCTATTAGGCCTCGGCCTGCACCCTGATTGTCCCTGGGCTCCAACAACACTAGTTGGTGCTCGGAAGTGCTGTCCACACAGAAAAAAACACTTGTTCATGTGAAAGTGGGGTTCGGTAACGTCAGCTGATCTCCTGCTGTGTGGAGGGCAAACTGTTGCTGCCTCCAAATTCAAACAACGTCTCATCTAAAACTGCCACCAAGTAGGCCTCGGCCTGCACCATGATTGTCCCTGGGCTCCAACAACGCCAGTTGGTGCTCGGCAGTGTCTTTGGCACGGGTACTCCCTGTTGCCCTGCCTGGTTCCAGCACGCCAGCTGTTTCCGGGTAGTGTCAAGGTCACTATGCCACCAATCCGTTGTCGTGTCGTCTTGCGGCCGGGTTAGCCGACTCTACGGTGCCTGCAGTTTAGGTGACTCCTATGTGGACTGCGGGAACTGGCACTGAAGGCTGGATCCGTAGTGCCAATGGGACATGGACCCCCTGTAGGACTGTGGGTTTCGGTAACTGCGGCCGGCTTGCGGCCTGGCTACTTTGCTTTGAATGGGTACCTTCTGCTACCCACCCGGGTTCCGGCATTGTCAGCTGGTTATCGCCAGAGCCTTTGGCCTAGGTGCCTCCATCTTGGTATCCGAAGGTCCAGCACCATCTGCTGGTCCTTGGTAGTGCTTTCTAGCACAGGTACCTCCTGCCTAGTAACCGTGGTCCAGCACCGTCAGCTGTTCCTCGGTAGTGCCATTGGCTCTTGTAGCTTTTGCTACCCATCTGGGTTCCAGCACCGTCAGCTGGTTCTTGGCAGTGTCTTTGGCATGGGTACTCCCTGTTGCCCAGCCTGTTTTCAGCACGCCTGCTGTTTCCGGGTAGTGTCAAGGTCACTATGCCACCAATCCGTTGTCGTGTCGTCTTGCGGCCGGGTTAGCCGACTCTACGGTGCCTGCAGTTTAGGTGACTCCTATGTGGGCTGTGGGAACTGGCACTGAAAGCTGGATCCGTAGTGCCAATGGGACATGGACCCCCTGTAGGACTGTGGGTTTCGGTAACTGCGGCCGGCTTGCGGCCTGGCTACTTTGCTTTGAATGGGTACCTTCTGCTACCCACCCGGGTTCCAGCACAGTCTGCTGGTTCTCGCCAGAGCCTTTGGCCTAGGTGCCTCCATCTCGGTATCCGAGGTCCAGCACCGTCAGCTGGTCCTTGGTAGTGCTTTCTAGCACAGGTACCTTCTGCTTAGTAACCGTGGTCCAGCACCGTCAGTTGGTCCTCGGTAGTGCCATTGGCTCTTGTTCCTTCTGCTACCCATCCGGGTGCCAGCACTGTCTGCTGGTTCTCGCCACAGCCTTTGGCCTAGGTGCCTCCATCTCGGTATCCGAGGTCCAGCACCGTCAGCTGGTCCTTGGTAGTGCTTTTTAGCACAGGTACCTTCTGCTTAGTAACCGTGGTCCAGCACCGTCAGTTGGTCCTCGGTAGTGCCATTGGCTCTTGTTCCTTCTGCTACCCATCCGGGTGCCAGCACTGTCTGCTGGTTCTCGCCAGTTTCTCAGCCTTCTTGTACCTTCTGCTACATTTCCAAGATCAAGCTTTTTGAAATTGTCTTTGGTAATCCTTATTGATCTCCATGACGACGACCCTGATGACGACGACCCTGAAGACCACACCAAAGAAGACCAGAAATATGACCCTAAATAATAAGACCAAGAGGACAAAGAACATGAAGACAACCACCAAGATACAGAACAAAAGACAGAAGAACAAGAAGCAGAAGAAGCAAAAGCAGAAAAACAGAAAGCAGAAGAACATTAAGCATAAGACTAAAAATCAGCACAGAAGAAATCAAAATTATAAGCAGAAGAAGACTAAGCAGTAAATGGGGGTGAGTCCGTTCCTCCTCGTGGTGCCCCTGGAAAATGCCTGCTGCTGCAGGCCAAACTGAACGCGGACAAATCCTGTTGTAAATCTTTAGTGACAGGCAGAACGTAAGGTGTAATCTTATAACTTTTATAGATAAGTACTACAGGAATGCCTGTCACCATAAGAAAATGAAGACAAAGAAGAATAGGAAGAAGATGAAGAAATAGCATATGAAAATTAATAATAGCTGAATAAGAAGAATATGAAGAATGGAAAAAAAAATAATGGGAAGAAGATGAAGAAGAAGAAGATGAATAAGATGAAGAAAAAGTTGATGAAAAAAATGCTACTGCTGCAGATCATGAAGGAGAAAGTGTGGGAGAAGTACAAAAGAAGGTGAAGAGCATGGAAGTTGTGAAACATACATATCTGACAAAATATAAAAAAGGTTAACATAGTCAATATCTTTTTAACTCCGAACGTATTGAAGAAAAAAAAATTGGAATTAATGCTATGCCATGTGATTTGAATAAACCACTATGCTTTTAATGTCTCCTCCACCTCCCACAATACATTCTACATGATTCTTATTTGTTTTCAATTATGTAGAATTAGCCAACAAGGAAATAAAGGGCTTTTTTTAATTCCGATACCAGAAGTCCCATTGACTTGAATGGGACTTCCGGTATCGGAATCGGCGATACCCGATATTTTTTTCGTATCGGGCGATACCATCCGATACAATATTTTTGGGTATCGAACGGTATCGCTCAACACTAATTGTAAACTATTTAAATTTAGTCTTAATATTTCTTTGAATATTCCCCAAATACTCATGACATAAATATATGTTGTTTAGCTATACTTGACATTTAGGCCTGAAAAAAATTCCATTGGTTTGCAAAAGTTGAGACCCCCTAAAAATTATTTTCCTAAAGAACAGGGACATAGTATACTGGTATACCTATTATTAGAACAAGGTTCAAATTTCACATGCTGCGGTTGTCATTCATGCCATGCAGTAAAGGCACACACAGAACACATTTAAAATGCAGTTAGTTATTTTCTTTTAAGTGTTAAATATATAAAATCATGCAATTATTATAACTTCCTGTGTAAATAAAGGCATAAATCCTTGTAAGAGAATTTTTCCGATTATGTCCTGCTTTCAAATGAAAATTCTAAGGAAAAATAAAAGAGAAGGTTAATATCATATTCATAATTCTAAATATTATTACTGGAGTAGATTTTAATTTTCATTAAAAAATACAGTTCTACAATCTCTACTTCTACAAACACTCTATACAGTCATATGTAAAAGTTTGGGCACCCCTATTAATGTTAACCTTTTTTCTTAATAGCAATTTTGGTTTTTGCAACAGCTATTTCAGTTTCATATATCTAATAACTGATGGACTCAGTTATATTTCTGGATTCAAATGAGGTTTATTGTACTAACAGAAAATGTGCAATCTGCATTTAAACAAAATTTGACCGGTGCAAAAGTATGGGCACCCTTATCATTTTCTTGATTTGAACACTGCTAACTACTTTTTTACTGACTTCCTGAAGCACTAAATTGGTTTTGTAACCTCATTGAGCTTTGAACTTCATAGCCAGGTGTATCAAATCATGAGAAAAGGTATTTAAAGTGGCCACTTGCAAGTAGTTCTCCTATTTGATTCTCCTATGAAGAGTGGCATCATGGGCTCCTCAAAACAACTCTCAAATGATCTTAAAACAAAGATTATTCAACATAGCTTTTCAGGGGAAGGATACAAAAAGTTGTCTCAGAGATTTAACCTGTCAGTTTCCACTGTGAGGAACATAGTAAGGAAATGGAAGAACACAGGTACAGTTCTTGTTAAGCCCAGAAGTGGCAGGCCAAGAAAAATATCAGAAAGGCAGAGAAGAAGAATGGTGAGAACATTCAAGGACAATCCACAGACCACCTCCAAAGACCTGCAGCATCATCTTGCTGCAGATGGTGTCACTGTGCATCGGTCAACAATACAGCGCACTGTGCACAAGGAGAAGCTGTATGGGAGAGTGATGCGAAAGAAGCCGTTTCTGCAAGCACGCCACAAACAGAGTCGCCTGAGGTCTGCAAAAGCACATTGGGACCAGCCAGTTACATTTTGGAAGAAGGTCCTGTGGACTGATGAAACAAAGATTGAGTTGTTTGGTCATACAAAAAGGCGTTATGCATGCGCTGTATTGTTGACCGATGCACAGTGACACCATCTGCAGCAAGATGATGCTGCAGGTCTTTGGAGGTGGTCTGTGGATTGTCCTTGACTGTTCTCACCATTCTTCTTCTCTGCCTTTCTGATATTTTTCTTGGCCTGCCACTTCTGGGCTTAACAAGAACTGTACCTGTGTTCTTCCATTTCCTTACTATGTTCCTCACAGTGGAAACTGACAGGTTAAATCTCTGAGACAACTTTTTGTATCCTTCCCCTGAAAAGCTATGTTGAATAATCTTTGTTTTCAGATCATTTGAGAGTTGTTTTGAGGAGCCCATGATGCCACTCTTCATAGGAGAATCAAATAGGAGAACTACTTGCAAGTGGCCACTTTAAATACCTTTTCTCATGATTTGATACACCTGGCTATGAAGTTCAAAGCTCAATGAGATTACAAAACCAATTTAGTGCTTCAGGAAGTCAGTAAAAAAGTAGTTAGGAGTGTTCAAATCAAGAAAATGATAAGGGTGCCCATACTTTTGCACCGGTCAAATTTTGTTTAAATGCAGATTGCACATTTTCTGTTAGTACAATAAACCTCATTTGAATCCAGAAATATAACTGAGTTCATCAGTTATTAGATATATGAAACTGAAATAGCTGTTGCAAAAAACAAAATTGCTATTAAGAAAAAAGGTTAACATTAATAGGGGTGCCCAAACTTTTACATATGACTGTATATACTGTATGAATATGTATATACAAAACTATAGAACTACAGGATTATACTCTATAAAATAATTCCATATAACTGTATAGAATAATATAATTATACAATTAGTATAATTCTTTTACACAATATATATAATTACTTTTTTTAGCCAATTCCTACACCCACTCTTTCCCTGTAAAAGATGTCTTTAAATATTCTTGCCACTTTGAAGTTAACGGATTTTCTGAGCTGCTCCGATGGACACTTCAGCTCAAAGTCAATGATGTCACTCAACACCTGCTTCTGTCTGTCACATTCGGCCATCTTTTTTACAGAAGGAAGATCAGAACTCATCATTTTTCTTAATTCAATCTGTGTCTTTTCGGTGATCCTTTGCATCATTCCATAAGGCTTAAAACAAACATGTGATTTTCTTCGTTCTTCATAGATTTGATTTTGGGGAAAACTCATTTTAGAAGGCTTTGCTAATACCGGCTTCTGATAAGATTTTACTCTGCCTGTCTTCACAAAATTAGCACAATTTACTTTCCTTTCACGATTCTCGTGTTTTCTGGCAAAATCAAGGGATTGCGCACATTCCAATAAAGAATCTTTTTGTGACGCAATAACACGAGATGCAGGATCTAAAAACCAAAATTTGCTTACAAAACTCCTTATGAGGGACGGTGTTTTGACATTCTCACTCAGCATTTTGTACAGAGGTTCATATATGGACATAAACGTAAAAGTACATTCCTTAATTTTTGAAGAATATCAATATCTGGATGATTTTCATTTGATGAACAAAAAATGAGAATTTTTAATCTATCCTTATCATGTAAGTTCTCATGTGTTTCACCAGATAACTTTAAAGTCAATCTCCTAGCAAAATTTACAGGGATCCACATTTTGAACAACTGATTCTTCTCCTCGTTAGATAAATCAAATTTGTCAACACAGCTTTCAAAAACCTCAGAGTTTCTACAAACATGGATTTTGTTATCATATGCAGGAATGATTTTGCATACTTTTAACAAATTTTTTCTTACTTTACTTCGGAGTTGAGCCTGTGAGTCGTCTATTTTTAGTGGTCCGTCTTTCCCTTGTATGGCATCTACGTCAGTTCTGAAGTCTCCTCCTACTTCTCCATCTTGTTCCACGCCTGCAAGGTCACCTTCAATGGCTGCTGCTACTATTTGCCTTTCATCTTGTAACTGCTTTTCTACATTACAATGTATCTCGGGAACATCACTATTTTCCTTTGCACAGTCATTTTTAAATTTCTCTGTTACACGTTTATGGAATACATCTACCATTTGAAAAATATTTTTAAATTTCTCTCTTTCTCTAGTAAAGGATAACAACTTAGAATCTAACTTTAGATTTTCTTTTTCACACTCGCCATATAAGCTAAGCCATAATACTTCTGAGTTAGACTTGTCTACAGACTTAAATTTCAATTTTCTCTGCTTATCAAAAGAATTAATGACATCCATTTTATTTCTCTTACCTTGAAATGTCTCAGCTTGTTCCTTTGATGGACAACGCTGGGCTCCGGTCTTCACAAGTCTGGCGTCAGCACGTCTGGCACTTTGGCACTTGTAGTACTTCTCAATCTATCTGGCACTTCTTAGTCCTCACTTCTAGGTTCTGTCTGATTCTTGTGAGTAGTGGAGTTCCTGATAACTTGCACATATGACTGACGTTAGCAAAGTTCAATCTCCCTTTTGGGCAAGTTGAGGGAAATCCGCAAAAAAAAAAAATACAAAAATTCAGATCTGGCTGGCTCTCCAATGTAAAATAATGCGTATTCTTGTAAATACTCAGGGCTAGTTACCAGATAAAAATGTAGTGGTTTATTTGGATTCTTCCATCATAGAAAAGATTATTACAGAAAAACATAAAAATAGGTGAAAGAGAGATTGTCCATTAGTTCATATATAAGCTTGTAACCTTCTTTCCTGGAACTCTGAAAAGACGTGTCCTGTAGTGCGTAGCTCCTCTGGATGTGAGTTGGATTAACATACCAGCTGTTCAGTTATGTCCATGCAGAGATGACATCTTGCGTCTGTGTCTCATGATGGTGAAGGAAGGAACGAGCGACCTCTACAGTTAGCCATGAATTATATACGTCTCTTAAAGCACGTGATCTCGGTATATATGGAGTTTGACATTTACCTCAAGCTAAACTTAAATAGTCTATGTCGTGTCAGCTAAAGCAATGTACAGAACTGAGTCTTATCTGAAATTAACGGATTATTAATATTTAACAGTAGTCCGGTGGCTCTGGCTGATGTGGGATATTAGGGGTAGTAGTCCGGTGGCTCTGGCTGATGGGATGATGTGGGATATTAGGGGTAGTAGTCCGGTGGCTCTGGATGACGGGATGATGTGGGATATTAGGGGTAGTAGTCCGGTGGCACTGGCTGACGGGATGATGTGGGATATTAGGGGTAGTAGTCCGGTGGCTCTGGCTGATGGGATGATGTGGGATATTAGGGGTAGTAGTCCGGTGGCTCTGGCTGATGGGATGATGTGTGATATTAGGGGTAGAAGTCCGGTGGCTCTGGCTGACGGGATGATGTGGGATATTAGGGGGAGTGTTATGATTGAGTCACCGTAGGAGGCAAAAACAGAAATACAAGCTAAGTCTAGAAAACCAGAGAAGTTGGCAACTATCAGATTGCAGACCCCTGAACCTATCAACACAACTAGCAGTAGCCGTGGGGGGTTCCTACGATGCCCTAGACCCCTCGATCACAGCCGGAGAATTAAATAGGCCTAAAGAAAGAAAGGGGAAATCTAAATTGCCCCAGAGCAGACCCCAAAGCAAAAGGCAGCCCCCAACATATAATGACGGTGAAGCAAGATGAAAACACTAACACAGACAGAAAGATAGACTGAGCAAAGCCGGGGCCCAAAACTACCTAGATAGGAAAGGACAGGAAGGCTGCTGTCTGCAATCTGCCAAAACCCTATCAAAGACATAAGCCAACAAGCTGATATGAAAAAGACCCTGAAGCAGCTAGGCTTCAAAAACTAAATCAGCACTCAGGTATTTTCAGAAGACAGAGCTAAAGGAATTCAGCACACCCCAGCAGGGAATGGCAGAAATCAGAAAAACAAAGCAAAACAAAGTTAAAGCACAAATGCAAAAAGCCGAGCAGCAAACTTAACTTTAGAGGAGCAGGAATTCAGACTGGTCTCCAAGGATCCCACAGAGAAATCACCCGCAGGGCAGAAGGGCGTCGGCAGCCTTATATCCAGTCAGTAACTCCACTCAGCCAGTCATCATCATCAGCCTCAGGTGTTTGATAATCAGGCTCACTACCTTTCTTCACCAGAAGAGGGAGTTCCTCGGGCCTCAGTAGTGAAGGGGAAAATGAACTCACAACAGGGGAGTAGTCCGGTGGCTCTGGCTGACGGGATGATGTGTGATATTAGGGGTAGTAGTCCGGTGGCTCTGGCTGACGGGATGATGTGGGATATTAGGGGTAGTAGTCCGGTGGCTCTGGCTGACGGGATGATGTGGGATATTAGGGGGAGTAGTCCGGTAGCTCTGGCTGATGGGATGATGTGGGATATTAGGGGGAGTAGTCCGGTGGCTCTGGCTGACGGGATGATGTGGGATATTAGGGGTAGTAGTCCGGTAGCTCTGGCTGATGGGATGATGTGGGATATTAGGGGGAGTAGTCCGGTGGCTCTGGCTGACGGGATGATGTGGGATATTAGGGGTAGTAGTCCGGTGGCTCTGGCTGACGGGATGATGTGGGATATTAGGGGTAGTAGTCCGGTGGCTCTGGCTGATGGGATGATGTGGGATATTTGGGGTAGTAGTCCGGTAGCTCTGTCTGACGGATGATGTGGGATATTATAGTGAATGTGGCTATGCGGAGTGGGCGGGGCTCTACACTCATCTTTATATATATATATATATTCATTATAATTTGGTATAACTAACCATAGTTAGTTACTATGCCCGGGCAGTGCAGGGCTCTTCAGCTCGTATTATACAGTCATATGTTAAAGTTTGGACACCCCTATTAATGTTAACCTTTTTTCTTTATAACAATTTTGGTTTTTGCAACAGCTATTTCAGTTTCATATATCTAATAACTGATGGACTCAGTTATATTTCTGGATTCAAATGAGGTTTATTGTACTAACAGAAAATGTGCAATCTGCATTTTAATAAAATTTGACCGGTGCAAAAGTATGGGCACCTCAACATAAAAGTGACATTAATATTTCGTAGATCCTCCTTTTGCAAAAATAACAGCCTCTAGTCGCTTCCTGTAGCTCTTAATGAGTTCCTGGATCCTGGATGAAGGTATTTGTGACAATTCCTGCTTACAAAACAATTCCAGTTCAGTTAAGTTTGATGGTCGCCGAGCATGGACAACCTGCTTCAAATCATCCCACAGATGTTCAATGACATTCAGGTCTGGGGACTGGGATGGCCATTCCAGAACATTGTAATTGTTCCTCTGCATGAATGCCTGAGTAGATTTGGAGCAGTGTTTTGGATCATTGTCTTGCTGAAATATTCATCCCCTCCGTAACTTCAACTTCGTCACTGATTTTTACACATTATTGTCAAGAATCTGCTTATACTGAGTTGAATCCATGCGACCCTCAACTTTAACAAGATTCCCGGTGCCGGCATTGGCCACACAGCCCCAAAGCATGATGGAACCTCCACCAAATTTTACTGTGGGTAGCAAGTGTTTTTCTTGGAATGCTGTGTTTTTTAGCCTCCATGCATAACGCCTTTTTGTATGACCAAACAACTCAATCTTTGTTTCATCAGTCCACAGGACCTTCTTCCAAAATGTAACTGGCTTGTCCAAATGTGCTTTTGCAGACCTCAGGCGACTCTGTTTGTGGCGTGCTTGCAGAAACGGCTTCTTTCGCATCACTCTCCCATACAGCTTCTCCTTGTGCAAAGTGCGCTGTATTGTTGACCGATGCACAGTGACACCATCTGCAGCAAGATGATGCTGCAGGTCTTTGGAGGTGGTCTGTGGATTGTCCTTGACTGTTCTCACCATTCTTCTTCTCTGCCTTTCTGATATTTTTCTTGGCCTGCCACTTCTGGGCTTAACAAGAACTGTACCTGTGTTCTTCCATTTCCTTACTATGTTCCTCACAGTGGAAACTGACAGGTTAAATCTCTGAGACAACTTTTTGTATCCTTCCCCTGAAAAGCTATGTTGAATAATCTTTGTTTTCAGATCATTTGAGAGTTGTTTTGAGGAGCCCATGATGCCACTCTTCATAGGAGAATCAAATAGGAGAACTACTTGCAAGTGGCCACCTTAAATACCTTTTCTCATGATTTGATACACCTGGCTATGAAGTTCAAAGCTCAATGAGGTTACAAAACCAATTTAGTGCTTCAGGAAGTCAGTAAAAAGTAGTTAGGAGTGTTCAAATCAAGAAAATGATAAGGGTGCCCATGCTTTTGCACCGGTCAAATTTTGTTTAAATGTAGATTGCACATTTTCTGTTATTACAATAAACCTCACTTGAATCCAGAAATATAACTGAGTCCATCAGTTATTAGATATATGAAACTGAAATAGCTGTTGCAAAAACCAAAATTGTTATAAAGAAAAAAGGTTAACATTAATAGGGGTGCCCAAACTTTAACATATGACTCTATATATTAAAAAAAGAATCCCCTTCTGCAGTCAGGCGGGGGCCGGAGCTGCACTATGATCGGATCCATATTGTGTATTTAATTCGTCTTTTTGATGGTATCCATAAATTCCTAGAAAAAAGTTTCAAAATGTCGCCGTCGCAGTATCAGCTATCGGCGATCTTACTAGAGAAATAAAAAATTGCTTCTTCCAAGATTGCGCCGCCTGCACTGACAGGGTCGTGTGTGATGATGGTCGTCATATTTTTCCCAAAATTGTAGCAATAAAACCGGCACCTTGTCCTGTTATAAAACAAACCCACACATGGCTCAGTGAACCAAAAAAATGAAAACGTTACAGTTTTTAGAGAATCATTACCATATCATGGAAGAGAAACCCTGTAAACCAGTAGAAAGCAGTTAAAAAAACAGCCTTATAGGTGGATTTACATATGGAAATTAGAGGACAATCGCAAAAAGACTCAAAAATCACAGGAAGAAATAATACGATCAAATAAAGTCCAAAGACAAAAAATTATTTGAAAATATGAAAAACAATTTTATTGAATATACAGGAAAAATGGGGATTGTGTCAGAATGACCATAGGGGCAAATAGGCTGAAAAAATGGGGCATACATTCAGGTGTACAGACCCAGGGATTAGAAATACATCAACACTGATGGGCTGACATGATGGTAAGTATATGGCACCTATCCCACATTAAAGTAATAATACCAGGCAGGGAACGAAAGAATGTATCTAGTCACATCACAAGAAGTCTTTTACCTGTCAGTATAGTGGATAGAGGTCCACCCAAGGCGTGCCCCCTCCCAACGCACGTTTCGGCAAATGGCCTTTCTCAAAGGATAAGGGGAAGCAGGAAGTGAAAAGTATTTAAAAAGAGAATCTACCAATCAAACTATGAGTCAGAAGCATGTGACAGATCAGGCCAGCATCATGTAGAACAATAGTGCCTCACGTAAGATGGCGCTTATCACCATGGTGACACCCAAATAGGGAATAAACTATCACAAAATACTGTAATTAATGCACATAAATGCAACTGAACACTAGATGAGAGGAGAAGGAGACACTGTCAGCAGCCAACACTTTGTTTTTATTAAAATACGCTATCAAAATGCAAATAGAAGATGCAGCAATAACAATGGCCACAGGATGAGTCACTGCCTGCGCCTCATCCTCCCATGATAATGCGCGCATTGCCATGGTTACTGTAAACAGGATCACACTGAGTACTCCTCCCTATCGTGAGTCATCACCGATGCCGCGCCCACCATGGATGACGCGCCCGTCGCCCCAGAGACCACAGCAACAGGCGGCGTTGGCGTCAAGCGTCCAGTGACATCACAATCATGTGACTCATCACCGGGACAACTGGGAGATGTCAAAAGCCACCTGGTGTGAGGGAACCAGGAGCGAGCGCGCGTGCGGGGCGGGCACGGGCCGCTGAAGAAACGGGATGTAAATAAATGCAGGACACAGGGAAAGATAGACATTTGTGATCCGGGGGTCTGTGGTGGTAATCTAACTCAAAAGCTCACACAACGTGAAACCCGCTGGATTTGGTCTCTGGACACTGCTCACCCAAAGGGGCTAAACGAGGCTATTAGCTTTGCTCCATTTTTATAGCGGAGTTTACATCGACTATGACCATATCCACCAATGGCTGCTGTTTTTATTATTTGGTTTTAACTCTCTTTTTTAATTTTTAAAGTTTTCTACCGATATCTCTGGGCATCATCTGCGTTATGTTTGGACTTCTTCGGATGTATGTGTGGTCGGCTTAATAGTGCTGTGGATCACTAACATCTGAAGATAATAGTAGCTGCTATGTCATGAGAAGAAATCAGCGAATATTTTGATGCATTTATATACTTTATTTATATTATTCTGATATGTTTTTTATATGAATTTTCTTTGCTGTCTTGCATATCTAATTAGATATCTATTATCTTTTTATAAGACTTCTTGACAATATAATCTTCAGTCGTCCTTCCATGTGCATGTTCTGTACTATTTGTGCTAGTCCTAATGTTAATATCGTATTATAATTGATGCTCTCTTATATCTATTGCAAATATCCTTCTAGGTGCACATCATCCTTCCGGATGCCATTCTATGAGATACTCCATATAAGCATGTTGTTTAATTAATTATTTTCTGATGGCGCATTATTCCATGTTTTCTTCATTTCCCCATACTTTGGGATAGTGTTGTAGGTTTTCTATTTCAATATTTTCAGCATTCAAAATTTCATTATATGGCCAGGTTTGTGATATTCAGGGTTGTCTATCTTTCCCTGTGTCCTGCATTTATTTACATCCCGTTTCTTCAGCGGCCCGCGCCCGCCCCGCACGCGCGCTCGCTCCTGGTTCCCTCACGCCAGGTGGCTTTTGGCATCTCCCAGTTGTCCTGGTGATGAGTCACATGATTGTGACGTCACTTGACGCTTGACGCCAACGCTGCCTGTTGTTGTGGTCTCTGGGACGACGGGCGCGTCATCAATGGTGATAAGTATCATCTTACGTGAGGCACTATTGTTCTACATGATACTGGCCTGATCTGTCACTTGCTTCTGACTCATAGTTTGATTGGTTGATCAACGCCATCTTGTGTGAGGCATTGTGGTCAATTATATGCTATAGGCCTGATCTGTCACATGCTTTTGATTCACAGTTTGATTGGTAGATTCTCTTTTTAAATACTTTTCACTTCCTGCTTCCCCTTATCCCTTGAGAAAGGCCATCTGCCGAAACGTGCGTTGAGAGGGGGCACGCCTTGGGTGGACCTCTATCTACTATACTGACAGGTAAAAGACTTCTTGTGATGTGACTAGATACGTTCTTTCGTACCCTGCCTGGTATTATTACTTTAATGTGGGATAGGTGCCATATACTTACCATCATGTCAGCCCATCAATGTTGATGTATTTCTAATCCCTGGGTCTGTACACCCGAATGTATGCCCCATTTTTTCAGCCTTTGTGCCCCTATGGTCAATCTGACACAATCCCCATTTTTCCTGTATATTCAATAAAATTGTTTTTCATATTTTCAAATAATTTTTTGTCTTTGGACTTTATTTGATAGTATTTTTTCTTCCTGTGATTTCTGAGATTTCAGAGAACGGAGACACAATCAAAAAATGTTCAACGTTCTGATTTATTTTGCCACTAAAATAATAAAAAACCTGGACAGGTGAGGCGAATCACATTGTGGGGACATTTTTACCAGGCAATGCACACTGTAAAAACAATTTTCATAAAACAATGTCAGATTTGTGTCTCTTTTCACAATTTCACTGCACTTGGAATTATTTACCCGCTTTCCAGTACATTATGTGGTAAAATGAATGCCGTCATTCAAAAGTACAACTTATTCCGCAAACAACAAACCCTCATATAGGGACGTGGACAGAAAAGTAAAAAAGTTATGGCCCCTGGAATCGGGGAGGAAAAAATGAAAATGGAAAAATCGGAAATTGGCCGCACTGGGAAGGGTTAAAAGGAACCTGAAAATCTGCAGCCATTGTGTGTTAGAGCCGGGGAGCAGAAACGTTCTGTAGAAAAGATTCAGTCAAATTTTTGCAGAAACATGGAACATTTTATAGGGTTCACAAACTTTGCAGCACCAAAGCATTATTCTCTCCTCATCTTGTTTCCCAACGGTTCAGGTGAAGAGAGGACCATCTGCCACCCTGACGGGACAAAGTACGGCACATACCCACCATGGCCCGGGCGGGTGACCCCTACATGCGTCACACTGATATTAGGGGGATATTTCTCGGAATAGATGAAAAGTTTCCAGTGACGGCCGTGATATCAGCGATAAGAACAACCACATTGGGAGTAATTACAAGATTTGCCCCAATTGGATCCATGTCTGTAATGAGAAAACAAATGGGGCTTTATTTACTCCTTTTCTCCATTTTTAAACAATGCACAGCTGTAGTGTGAGTGGTGTGACGGCAGGTGAACATCCACATCACCTGCGGATGGTGAGATTATCTCCAAGGGGCTCTGTCCATGCCAGGATTGGGCCCCGGGCCCCAAACATTTATTAGTGCAGACTAGATGGGCCATTGAGGGCCCCTTACAGTGACTGCAGACACTTCTGGACCCAGGCTTGTGTATTTGGACTAGAACTGGTTAAAAAAGTCAGGACGAAAGTGAAAGCGTCTCTGATTCCTGTAAATGAGATACAGGAGAGGCCAGAGTTGGAGTCCTGCCTGGAATTTACTTAAAAGAATAAAAGGGTTTGGTGCCATGTTAGCGATGAACAAACAATGCTCAGTGGGAAAAGCAGGATGACCTTTTGGTTATGAGACATTTTAATGGCGAACAAAAATGTTCCTTTGTTATAGCGCCCCTCTCTGGTTTTGTTTGTTTATGCACATATTTGTGTTTCTTCAGACACTTTGTTACACCTGACTCCTGAGGACGAGACCTAAGAAGTCCCAAAAGCTGCTGTGTAACAATGTTTATTTTATTTTTGTCCGCCATTGAAAGGTCTCATTACAAGATCATGTTGTTTTTCACACTGAGAGCATCATGGAATTTGCTTGGGGCATCAGAGAAGGCATTGTGTGCTCTCGGTGTTGTGCGCCCTCGGTGCTGTGTACCCTTGGCGCTGTGCCCTCGGCGCTGTGAGCCCTCTGTGCTGTGAGCCCTCTGTGCTGTGTGCCCTCGGCGCTGTGTGCCCTCGGTGCTGTGTGCACTCTGTGCTGTGTGCCCTATGTGCTGTGTGCCCTCGGCGCTGTGTGCTGTGTGCCCTCGGTGTTGTGTGCTCTCGGCGCTGTGTGCCCTCGGCGTTGTGTGCTCTCGGTGCTGTGTGCCCTCAGTGTTGTGTGCCCTCGGTGTTGTGTGCCCTCGGTGTTGTGTGCCCTCGGCACTGTGTGCTGTGTGCCCTCGGTGCTGTGTGCCCTCTGCGCTGTGTGCCCTCTGTACTGTGTGCCCTCGGTGCTGTGTGCCCTCGGTGCTGTATGTTGTGTGCCCTCGGCGTTGTGTGCCCTCGGTGCTGGATGCCCTCAGTGCTGTGAGTCCTCGGCACTGTGTGCCTTCGGAGTTGTGTGCCCTTGGCGCTATGTGCTCTCGGCGCTGTGTGCCCTCTGTGCTGTGTGCCCTCTGTGCTGTGTGCCCTCGGCGTTGTGTGCTCTCGGTGCTGTGTGCCCTCGGCGCTGTGTGCCCTTGGTGCTGTGTGCCCTCGGTGCTGTATGTTGTGTGCCCTCGGCGTTGTGTGCCCTCGGTGCTGGATGCCCTCAGTGCTGTGAGTCCCCGGCACTGTGTGCCTTCGGAGTTGTGTGCTCTTGGCGCTATGTGCCCTCGGCGCTGTGTGCCCTCGGCATTGTGTGCTCTCGGTGCTGTGTGCCCTCGGCGCTGTGTGCCCTCTGTGCTGTGTGCCCTCTGTGCTGTGTGCCCTCGGTGCTGTGTGCCCTCAGTGCTGAATGTTGTGTGCCCTCGGTGCTGGATGCCCTCAGTGCTGTGAGTCCTTGGCGCTGTGTGCCCTCGGTGTTGTGTGCTCTCGGCGCTGTGTGCTCTCGGTGCTGTGTGCCCTCGGCGCTGTGTGCCCTCAGTGTTGTGTGCTCTCGGTGCTGTGTGCCCTCTGCGCTGTGTGCCCTCGGTGTTGCTTGCTCTCAGCTCTGTGTGCCCTCGGCGCTGTGTGCCCTCTGTGCTGTGTGCCCTCGGCGCTGTGTGCCCTCGGTGTTGTGTGCTCTCAGTGCCGTATGCCCTCTGCGCTGTGTGCCCTCTGTGCTGTGTGCCCTCGGTGCTGTGTGCCCTCGGCGCTGTGTGCTCTCAGTGCTGTGTGCCCTCGGTGCTGTGTGCCTTCGAAGCTGTGTGCCTTCGACGCTGTGTGCCTTCGACACTGTGTGCCCTCGGTGCTCCGTGCTATTGGGGTCCTATTAGGAGTCCGGAGGACCATCCTGTACATGGAGGGAGGTGCAGAGTTATGTTAGTCAGAAACCATGTGAGGATAACCTCCAGGCCCACTTGAGGCCTTCGTGGCTCCAGAATTACTCTGTTGAGGGTTTTTTCAGAATCTTTGCCAGGATGCTCTCCAGACTATAGATGGAGTTCTGAACTCTCTGGATATTGATCAGATCGCCTGTATGTAGCAGAAATGCTCACTTGATATGGGACCGACCACAGGGAGGCGCTCATAGCAATCTGGCTATGACAACCATAGAGGTCTGCTGGAGACCTCTTGTTGTCATAATGCAGAAGAAAAGCGATGGCACTCACCATCCTTAAAATCCAAACTTTATTGTAGCATAAAAGATTTCAGCAGGGGAGCAATGTGAACAAGGAACGGACGACGGCCGTTTCACGTTTCCACGGGTCCGTCGTCCGTTCTGAGACTGTTTATTTGAGGCATATTGTGCTTCATGATAGTGGTAAATTTCGGTTGACATGACTTGTGTTTATTTCTGAAAAAAATCAGAAATTTGGTGAAAATTTTGCAATTTTCAAACTTTAAATTTTTATGCCCTTAAAACCTCATACAGGGACATGGACAGAAAAGTAAAAAAGTTATGGCCCCTGGAGGACCATCTGCCACCCTGACGGGACACAGTACGGCACATACCCACCATGGCCTGGGCGGGTGACCCCTACATGCGTCACACTGATATTAGGGGGTTATTTCTCGGAATAGATGAAAAGTGTCTGGTGACGGCCGTGATATCAGCGATAAGAACAACCACATTGGGAGTAATTACAAGATTTGCCCCAATTGGATCCATGTCTGTAATGAGAAAACAATTGGGGCTTTATTACTCCTTTTCTCCAATTTTAAACAATGCACGGCTGTAGTGTGAGTGGTGTGACGGCGGGGTGAACATCCACATCACCTGCGGATGGTGAGATTATCTTCAGGGGGCTCTGTCCATGCCGGGATTGGGCCCCGGGCCCCAAACATTTATTAGTGCAGACTAGATGGGCCATTGAGGGCCCCTTACAGTGACTGCAGACGCTTCTGGCCCCAGGCTTGTGTATTTGGACTAGAACTGGTTAAAAAGTCAGGACGAAAGTGAAAGCTTCTCTGATTCCTGTAAATGAGATACAGGAGAGGCCAGAGTTGGAGTCCTGCCTGGAATTTACTTAAAAGAATAAAAGGGTTTGGTGCCATGTTAGCGATGAACAAACAATGCTCAGTGGGAAAAGCAGGATGACCTTTTGGTGATGAGACATTTTAATGGCGAACAAAAATGTTCCTTTGTTATAGCGCCCCTCTCTGGTTTTGTTTGTTTATGTACATATTTGTGTTTCTTCAGACACTTTGTTACACCCGACTCCTGTGGAAGAGACCTAAGAAGTTCCAAAAGCTGCTGAGTAACAATGTTTATTTTATTTTTGTCCGCCATTGAAAGGTCTCATTACAAGATCATGTTGTTTTTCACACTGAGAGCATCATGGAATTTGCTTGGGGCATCAGAGAAGGCGCTGTTTGCTCTCGGTGTTGTGTGCCCCCGGTGCTGTGCACACTTGGTGCTGTGCCCTCGGCGCTGTGTGCCCTCTGTGCTGTGTGCTGCGTGACCTTGGTGTTGTGTGCTCTTGGCGCTGTGTGCCCTCGGTGCTGTGTGCCCTCTGTGTTGTGTGTCCTCTGTGCTGTGTGCCCTCAGTGCTGTATGTTGTGTGCCCTCGGCGCTGTATGCCCTCGGCGCTGTGTGCCCTCTGTGTTGTGTGCGCTTGGTGTTGTGTGCCCTCGGTGCTGTGTGCCCTCGGTGCTATGTCCCCTCGGCGCTGTGTGCCCTCGGTGTTGTGTGCCCTCGGCGCTGTTTGCCCTCGGTGCTGTGTGCTGTGTGCCCTCTGCGCTGTGCCCTCTGCGCTGTGTGCCCTCGGTGCTGTGTGCCCTCGGTGCTATGTCCCCTCGGCGCTGTGTGCTGTTTGCCCTCAGAGTTGTGTGCTCTCGGCGCTGTGTGCCCTCGGTGCTGTGTGCTGTGTGCCCTCTGCGCTGTGCCCTCTGCGCTGTGTGCCCTCAGTGCTGTGTGCCCTCGGTGCTATGTCCCCTCGGCGCTGTGTGCTGTTTGCCCTCGGTGTTGGGTGCCCTCGGCGCTGTTTGCCCTCGGCGCTGTGTGCCTTCGACAATGTGTGCCTTTGGTGCTCCGTGCTATTGGGGTCCTATTAGGAGTCCGGAGGACCATCCTGTACATGGAGGGAGGTGCAGAGTTATGTTAGTCAGAATCCATGTGAGGATAACCTCCAGGCCCACTTGAGGCCTTCATGGCTCCAGAATTACTCTGAGGGTTTTTTCAGAATCTTTGCCAGGATGTTCTCCAGACTATAGATGGAGTTCTGAACTCTCTGGATATTGATCAGATCGCCTGTATGTAGCAGAAATGCTCACTTGATATGGGACCGACCACAGGGAGGCGCTCATAGCAATCTGGCTATGACAACCATAGAGGTCTGCTGGAGACCTCTTGTTGTCATAATGCAGAAGAAAAGCGATGGCACTCACCGTCCTTAAAATCCAAACTTTATTGTAGCATAAAAGTTTTCAGCAGGGGAGCAATGTGAACAAGGAGCGGACGACGGCCGTTTCGCGCTCACGCGCTTCCACGGGTCCGTCGTCCGTTCTGAGACTGTTTATTTGAGGCATATTGTGCTTCATGATAGTGGTAAATTTCGGTTGACATGACTTGTGTTTACGTGTGAAAAAAATCGGAAATTTGGTGAAAATTTTGCAATTTTCAAACTTTAAATTTTTCTGCCCTTAATCCAGAGAGTCATGCAGCAGAATAGTTAATAAATAACAATTCTACTTTAGATGTCGGCTTCACACCAGCACAGTTTTTGAAACATCTTTTTTTGTTAGGACGTTCTAAGAGTTAAACGTTCACCAGCGATTTCTCATTTTTCCAACAAAATTTACAAACCATTTTTTTAGGGACCACCTTATATTTGAAGTGACTTTGAGGGGCCTATATGACAGATAATATCCAAAAGTGACACCATTCTAAAAACTGCACCCCTCAAGGTGTTCAAAACCACATTCAAGAAGTTTATTAACCCTTTGGGTGCTTCAACTAAAGTAATGTGGAAGGAAAAAATGAAAATGAAACTTTTCTTCACAAAAAATTTACTTTAGACCCCAATTTTTTATTTTCATAAGGGTAATAGGAGAAAGTGGATATAAAAATGTGTTCACTTTGTCATGCGTATGCTGTTACCCATATGTGGGGGATAGCCACTGTTTGGGCGCATGGCAGGGCTTGGAAGGGAAAGAGCACCGTTTAAATTTTGTTATCAAAATTGGCTGGAATTGAGATCGGACGCCATGTCGAGTTTGGAGATCCCCTGATGTGCCTAAACAGTGGAAACCCCCCACAAATGACACCATTTTGGAAACTAGACTTCTCAAGGAATGTATCTAGATGTGTGGTGAGCATATTGAACCCACACGTTTCTCAGAATCATAGAATCATAGAATTGTAGAGATGGAAGGGACCTCCTGGGCCAACTGGTCCAACCCCCTGCTCAAAGCAGGATTCGCTAATTCATCCCAGACAGATGTCTGTCCAGCCTCTGTTTGAAGACTTCCATTGAAGGAGAACTCACCACTTCTCGTGGCAGCTTGTTCCACTCATTGATCACTCTAACTGTCAAAAAGTTTTTTCTACTATCTAATCTGTGTCTCCTCCCATTCAGTTTCATCCCATTGCTTCTTTCCTTTTGCAAATGAGAATAAAGTTGATCCTTCTACAATGTGACAGCCCTTGAGATATTTGTAGACAGCTATTAAGTTTCCTCTGAGTCTTCTCTTTTGCAAGCTAAACATTCCCAAATCCTGCAACCTTTCCTCATAAGACAGGGTTTGTAGACATTCTGGTCGCTCTTTTCTGAACTTGCTCCAGTTTCTTGATGTCTTTTTTAAAATGTGGCGCCCAAAACTGGACACAATATTCCAGATGAGGTCTGACCAAAGAGGAGTAGAGGGCAATAATTACTTCACAAGATCTTGACTGTATGCTTCTGTTAATACATCCTAGAATTGCATTTGCCTTTTTTGTTGCTGTATCACACTGTTGACTCATATTCAGTCTGTGATCTATTAGTATACCCAAGTCTTTTTCACATGTGCTGTTGCTTAGCCCTATTCCTCCCATTCTGTTTATGCTTTTTTCAATTTTATTGCCCAGATGTAGTACTTTGCATTTTTCCCTGTTAAAAACCATTCTGCTAGTTGCTGCCCACTGCTCCAGTTTATTTATATCTTTTTGAATCCTCTCTCTCTCTTCTCTAGTATTAGCTATCTCTCCTAGCTTTGTGTCATCAGCAAATTTAATCAGTTTACCCTCAATTCCTTCATCTAAATCGTTGCTAATAATGTTGAACAATACAGGGCCCAGGACAGAGCCCTGTGGTACCCCACTTGAGACATTCTTCCAACTGGATGTGCAGCCATTTACCACCGCTCTTTGGGTCCGATCACTAAGCCAGTTATGAATCCACCTAACAGTTGTCTTGTCCATTCCATACCTAGTCATTTTTTCAATAAGGATTGTATGAGAGACTTTGTCAAATGCTTTGCTGAAGTCAAGATATACTATATCTACAGCATTTCCCTGATCCACCCAGTCAGTAATTCTGTCATAGAAGGAAATTAAGTTAGTCTGATATGACTTGTTAGTTACAAACCCATGCTGACTCTGTTTAATCACTTCATTCTTATCCAGGTACTGACATACATGTTGCTTAATAATTTGTTCAAAGATTTTTCCTGGTATAGAAGTAAGACTCACCGGCCTATAGTTGCCTGGGTCCACCTTCTTCCCCTTTTTGAACATAGGAACAACATTTGCTCTTCTCCAGTCTTCTGGGACTTCTCCTGTTCTCCAAGAATTTTCAAAGATTATGGAGAGGGGTTCAAAAATTTCTTCTGCTATCTCCTTCAGTACTCTGGGGTGTAATTCATCTGGACCTGGAGGCTTGAATTCATTTATAGATATCCTGGATTCTTCTATTCCCTTAATAGGACAGGGAAGAACAGTTGATGTTACATTTCCTTTCTGAGAGAAAACAGATGCAAAATAGGAATTTAAAAGTTCGGCCTTTTCAACATCTTGTCTTACCATTTCGTCATTTACATCCTGTAAAAATCCTATAGCATCTTTGACTTTTCTTTTACTTTTGACATATCCCCAAAATCCTTTATTATTGCTTTTGACGTCTCTTGCAAGCCTCAGTTCATTGTCAGCTTTAGCTAATCTGATTTGTGCCCTGCAGGTTCTGCAGACAGCATTATATTCTTCTTTAGATATGCCTCCCTGTTTCCATTTTATAAACATTTCTTTCTTCCTTTTTAGCATGTGCTTAAGTTCTGTGTTCATCCATCCTGGTTTTCTTAAATGCTTCCTATTCTTCCCTCTTTTCGGAATTGTTACGCTTATAATGTTGAGCCATGAAAATAAAAAATCACATTTCTCTCACAAAAATGTTCTTTTATCCCCAAATTTAGCATTTTCACAAGGGTAATAGGAGAAAATAGACTCCCAAATTTGTTGTACAATTTCTCCTGGGTACGAACGTACTCCATATGTGAGGGAAAACTACTGTTTGGGTGTACAGCAGGGCTTAAAGGGAGGAGAGACATTTTGGATTGCAGACATTGATGGAATGGTCTGCAGGTGTCATGTTGCGTTTGGAGACCCCTTGATTTCACTAAACAGTGTAAACCCCCCACAAGTGACCCCATTTTGGAAACTAGACCCATCATGGAATGTACATAGACATGTGGTGAGCACCTTGAACCCATAGGTACTTCACAGGATTTTACAATGTGAAAATAAAGAAAAAATATTTTTCCAACTAAAATTTTTTTTCATTTTCACAAGGATGGCAGGAGAAAATGGACTCCAAACTTTGTGGTGAACTTTCTTCTGAGTACACCGATACCCCATATATGGATGAAAACTGCTACTGAGGCACAAAGCAAAGCTCAGAAAGGAAGAGGCGCTATATTGAAGTTCAGATTTTGCTGTCATTGTTTGATGGTATCATGTCAAAATGGCAGATCCCTTGAGGTGCCAGAACAGAAGAACCCCCCCCATAAATGAGATTCAAACAAATGTCTGAAATCCTGGCCCCATCTTCAATTGTGTGTGGAGGCTGACCAGAATACTGACGGGTCTGTTGGAGCTGGTACTCAACCACTGGCCTTTTCTGCTCACAATGCCTTCCCAGCATGAGCAGTGTTGAATTCCAGCTCGTGGTGACGTCGCACACCAGTTGGTGAGCTGGCACTTGCATGCGCTGTAGAGCTGCCAGAGTGGCGGCAGCTGTAGCCAACTTGTGGAAATGGGCGTTGACGTGGCTTACCTTGACCAGAAGCTCTGACAAATCTGGGTAGGTTTTCAGAAACATCTGAACTACAAAGTTGAGCACATGTCCCAAGCATGTTATGTGTGTGAGCTTGCCAAGCTTCACAACCCATTATCACACACGACCATGCCTGGTTGGAGTTCTAGCTGCAAAAAAACACAGATCTGTGTGGTCTTTTATTCCTTTAAGTAACTTAGACCACATAACACTGTATGTCTGAGAAATGGAAACCTAGAGAATTTTTAAAAGCTTTTGTTCACTGAGATCACAGAAATTTGCTGTACACTATAGAATAGTGTATGGCTGAGAAATGTAGCCCAGGAAAATGTTTCAACGATTTTTGGGTGTGATATGTAACAGAAAAAGGCCTAAAAGCACGTATTACTTGAGGGATCAAAATACATTCAATTTTTCCAGGGCAAACAAAAAAAAGCTGCAGCTATATATTTGCCAACGGACTGCACAGGCCTAATCCTTGTCTACAGACTGGATTCTGTCACTCTTCCTGCTCCTGTGACTCTCTCCCTCCCTAGGTAAAATGCAGCTTGTATGTGATACAGACAATTTCCCCTTAGAGGGGCTGTTAGTATGATGGCTCAGCTTCAGCACCAGTATCTACACTCCCGGCCTCTGATTCATTATACTGTGCACACACAGACCTGGATAAGCACACCCTCCCTCCAATACCAAGTGTCACAGAGCTGTGCAATAGTGTCAGTGTGCCGAGCCGGGTGGCGCCTGTCTTTTTATAACCCCTGATGATGTCAAATGGCCAGCCAATCACAGGCCATCCTCAAATGCTTATTGGCTGTGTAACAGGCGCCAAAGACGTGGGGTGGGGGTTCGAGTTTTACATCAAGTACCACCCATTTCTCGCTGAGTAACGAGCACATCTGAGCACCGTGATACTAGAGTGATAACCGAGTATAACCGAGCACGTTCGCTTATTCCTAATGAGCGATATCACTCGTGTATCTGGCTTCTCGGATGTGTTTGGAACTCGGCGAGCATTGGCTGGTGCTTGGATTGAATGCTTGAATCTCCGCTCCACATCTTTGGTGCCTGTTACACAGCTAACAATCGGGGGTTGCCTGCCGGTCTCTGTAATACCATAGCCATCTTGGTAGTGGTATTACTCTCATTGGCTGGCCATATTACCTCATCAGAGGTTATAAAAGGACAAGCACCGACAAGCTTGATGGGGAAAGGATAGGGAGAGTACTTGTCCAGGCCTGTGAGTGCAAAGTATAACGAATCAGAGGCCTGTAGTGTAGATGCTGAAGCTGAGCCGTCATACTAAAATCCCTTCAAAGGGGCAATTGTGTGCTTTGCTGTTTGTATCACATACATTCTGCATTTAGCCTAGGGACAGTGGTAGATTACAGCATCTAGGCAGGGCTTAGGGCTTTGCAGTCCATTGCTAAATATATAGCTGCTGCATGTGACCACATTTATGGCAGACTAAAAAAAATTACTATAATGTCATCCATACAGCTTAACGTACTTAGTGTTACATTACGGTTGTATATAAAACTCTAAAAAGCCGTGCTATTTTTTTTTATGGATTCAGTTAGTCATCCATACAGTTTAACGTGCTTTGTGGAAAATTATGGTGATTTTAGATGTTTAAAAACTGCTTGGCCTGCTCCAGGTGACCACATTTTAGTATTTTAATAATTGACTATTCTCATCCAAATAGCTTAACGTGCTTTGTGTGAAAGTACGGTAGTTTACTGGTGTGTGACGTCACCAAGCACTGGAAATCCACATTTCACATGCTGACAAGGCTTTGTGAGCAGCAGATGTCAGTTGACGAATACAAGCTCCAACATGCCTGTCGATATTCTGGTCAGCCTGCGCACATAACTGAAGAGTGGGCATGGATGTCAGACATTTGTGTGGTTCTCCAAGACTTTGAGAACTCCACAAAGATGGTGAGCTGTGATGATTCCATCTTCAGCGCAACGATCCCGATTCTGTGCCTACTTAAACAGTCGCTGCTCACAATTAAACATGAAGCTTTGCATGTGGACCAGGTGGGGATAGAGGAAGACATGAGACAGGTAGATACTATCCAGCTCAGCCTCACCACATCTGCTGACAGTTGACAGCAGCACATAAAGTGTTTTTAATCTTCAATATTTGAATGAGGCCTGCCAGTTGTTGCCTTCAAGGATCTATGGATGACTGGATGACCCTCCTTACAATATTTTCATGGCTTTGCACTTTGTGCAGAACTTTTATCTGTGTCTAGTACATCAGCTACACTTTGTTCACAATATTTGAATGATGCAATACAGCCGGTGCCTTCAAGTGTGTATGGATGCCCCTGCTTCTAATGCTTGACATGCTTTATAAAGCTAGGAGAACCACTACATGACAATATGAGCAGAATGTGTATGAGATCCTCCTTTATGTCTAATATAGTGTTTATCTCAGTCCTGCTTATATCAGATTTTGGGAGTTCTTCCCTCCTTCATAAATAACACTGATATTTCCAATTTTTCAATAAAAATAAATACATTACAAAACCTTGTCTAGGCTAAACTGCAACCCCAGAGAATTTTACTTTCAGATAACATATCTTAATATAAAATACATTTCACCACTTGGGGTGTCAGGTGCAGAGCCGGGTGTTATACGCAATCTGACGGATTGAGAAGCTGAATTCAATGATGAAGCCGTGCGGCCCAGGCCTGGTCTCCATACAGTGCATCTTAGTGACGCGTTCCACAGATATCGGTGGTCATGTCTCTTCTGTATCTGCAGCTCCTCACATCACTCAGAGACCTGGTGACTCCACTCCGCCATATTGCACATCCTGAGGAAGAAGTCGTTCTAACTTCGAAACACGTTGAGAAATGAGAAATAAATAACCATCATTCGTCGTCTATTTTCTTGGATCGTTATTGTTACAGCAGTGCCGGTGATATCCATGTTTTTTCCATTTATCTGCATATTACACATCCTGTCAGAGATCAGAATCCGCAGAAAGTGAAAGTGAAAGGGACACGACGCAGAGACGTTTTATAAGAACCTGACACAGACAAGGAAGAGGAAGCGGAGACCTGGGGGCTCAGTGGTCAGAGACTCCATAACATAGACCTGATCCTACATGGACTGAGCGATCACCAGGAGGGAGAGAGGAGTCACAGAGCAGAGAAGTCAGAGGAGGTGAAGGAGCAGAGATCTGAAGAGCAGGTGACACCACCCAGAGGAAAGGCTGATATACTGGAGAAGCCAGGGAACCAAAGCTACATCCAGAACAGAGCAGGAGACATGTCAGCAGATAATGGAGGTAAAGCAGGAGGGAGGGAAGAGACACTGGAGGAGAGGAACACTGAGGATGGATCAGATACAGCGCCATCTGCAGGAGAGAGAAAAGAGACCTTATCTAAGGAGAAGAGGAACACTGAGGATGGAACAGATACAGCGCCATCTACAGGAGAGAGAAAAGAGACCTTATCTAAGGAGAAGAGGAACACTGAGGATGGAACAGATACAGCGCCATCTGCAGGAGAGAGAAAAGAGACCTTATCTGAAGGGAAGAGGAACACTGAGGATGGATCAGATACAGCGCCATCTGCAGGAGAGAGAAAAGAGACCTTATCTAAGGAGAAGAGGAACACTGAGGATGGAACAGATACAGCGTCATCTGCAGGAGAGAGGGATAAGCTCTTATCTGAAGGGAAGAGGAACACTGAGGATGGATCAGATACAGCGCCATCTGCAGGAGAGAGAAAAGAGACCTTATCTGAGGAGAAGAGGAACACTGAGGATGGATCAGATACAGCGCCATCTGCAGGAGAGAGAAAAGAGACCTTATCTGAAGGGAAGAGGAACACTGAGGATGGATCAGATACAGCGCCATCTGCAGGAGAGAGAAAAGAGACCTTATCTGAAGGGAAGAGGAACACTGAGGATGGATCAGATACAGCGCCATCTGCAGGAGAGAGAAAAGAGACCTTATCTGAAGGGAAGAGGAACACTGAGGATGGATCAGATACAGCGCCATCTGCAGGAGAGAGAAAAGAGACCTTATCTAAGGAGAAGAGGAACACTGAGGATGGATCAGATACAGCGTCATCTGCAGGAGAGAGGGATAAGCTCTTATCTGAAGGGAAGAGGAACACTGAGGATGGATCAGATACAGCGCCATCTGCAGGAGAGAGAAAAGAGACCTTATCTGAGGAGAAGAGGAACACTGAGGATGGATCAGATATAGCGCCATCTGCAGGAGAGAGGGATAAGATCTTATCTGGTCAATATGAAGGTGAGACTTGTAATGTGGTTTCTGCTGATTGAGAGGCACTAATGGGGCATCACTTTATTATGGGGCAATAAGTGGGCATGTTTACATCGTGGGAGCAGTAAGAGAGCATCACTATATTTTAGGGGCACTATTGGGGCATCAGTATATTGTGAGGGCAAAAAGGGAACATCACTATATTGTGGGGGCAATAAGGGGGATCACTACCTTATGGGAGCAATAAGAGGGCATCACTATATTGTGGGAATAGTAAGGGGGCATCACAAAATTGTGTGGGCAAAAAGGGGGCACCACCATATTGAAGGGGTAAGAAATGGGCATCACTACATTGTGGGGGCAATAAGGTGTCATCGCTATATTTTTGGGGCAATAAAGGGGCATCACTATATTGTGAGGGCAATAAAGGGGCATCGCTATATTATGAGAGCAATAAGGGGGCATCACTAATTTGTGGGGGCAAAAAGGGGGCATCACTATATTATGGCGTAATAAGTAGGCATCACTACAGTGTGGGGGCAATAAGGGGCATCACTATATTGTGGGGAAAATAAAAGGGCATCACTATATTGTGTTAGCAATATGGGGGCATCAATATATTGTGGGAGCAATAAGGGGGCCTCTCTGTATTGTAAAGGCAATAAGGGGGCAGGATTATGTTGTGCGGACAATATTTTCTGGGCAATAAGGGGGCATTACTACTGTTTAGGGGCATCATCTCTGTGTTATTGTGCCAAACTAAGAGGGCACTATGAAAGGTTATGAGTCATAAGATCGGCAGCATTAGGTTTTGGGGCACCGTCTGCACGGCGCTCAGTTTCCCGTGTTATCCTCAGCGGTTTTATTTTGCTGTATTATTCATCATTTCTGTAAGCTATTATTGGAGCACTGTATTAAGGGGGCATTGTATTATGGGGGCACTGTATTATAGGGCACTATTATGGAGGCACTGTATCATGGGGCACTGTATTATGGGGGCACTGTATTATGGGGCACTATTATGGAGGCACTGTATCATGGGGGCACTGTATTATGGGGCACTGTATTATGGGGCACTATTATGGGGGCACTGTATAATGGGGGCACTGTATTATGGAGGCACTGCATTATGGGGCACTGCATTATGGGGCACTGTATTATGGGGCACTATTATGGGGCACTATTATTGAGGCACTGTATCATGGGGGCACTGTATCATGGGGCACTATTATGGAGGCACTGTATCATGGGGGCACTGTATTATGGGGCACTGTATTATGGGGGCACTGTATTATGAGGGCACTGTATTATGGGGCACTGTATTATGGGGCACTATTATGGAGGCACTGTATCATGGGACACTGTATTATGGGGGCACTGTATTATGGGGGTACTGTATTATGGGGCACTGTATCATGGGGGCACTGTATTATGGGGCACTGTATCATGAGGGCACTGTATCATGGGGGCACTATATTATGGGGGCACTGTATTATGGGACACTGTATTATGGGGCACTGTATTATGGGGCACTGTATCATGGGGGCACTGTATTATGGGGCACTGTATTATGGGGGCACTGTATTATGGGGGCACTGTATTATGGGGGTACTGCTTTATGGGGGCACTGTATTATGGGGGCACTGTATCATGGGGGCACTGTATTATGGGGCACTATTATGGAGGCACTGTATTATGGGGGTACTGTATTATGGGGCACTATTATGGGGGCACTGTATTATGGGGCCCTGTATTATGGGGCACTGTATTATGAGGGCACTGTATTATGGGGCACTATTATGGGGGCACTGTATTATGGGGCACTGTATTATGGGGCACTGTATTATGGGGGCACTGTATTATGGGGGCACTGTATTATGGGCACTATTATGGAGGCACTGTATTATGGAGGCACTGTATTATGGGGGTACTGTATTATGGGGGCACTGTATTATGGGGTCACTGTATCATGGGGCACTGTATCATGGGGCACTGTATTATGGGGCACTATTATGGAGGCACTGTATTATGGGGATACTGTATTATGGGGCATTGTATTATGGGGGCACTGTATTATGGAGCACTGTATTATGGGGCACTATTATGGAGGCACTGTATTATGGAGGCACTGTATTATGGGGGTACTGAATTATGGGGGCATTGTATTATGGGAGCACTGTATTATGGGGGCACTGTATCATGGGGGCACTGTATTATGGGGCACTGTATTATGGGGCACTATTATGGGGGCACTGTTTTAGGGGCCACTATATTATGGGGCCACTATATTATGGGGGCACTGTATTATTGGGTACTGTATTATGGGGCACTATTATGGGGGCACTGTATTATGGGGCACTGTGTTATGGGGCACTGTGTTATGGGGCACTGTATTATGGGGCACTGTATTATGGGGTCACTGTATTATGGGGCACTGTGTTATGGGATACTATTACGGGGGCACTGTTACACACATGTTTTGATCTGTTTGCAGTGTTATCTGTTGGGGAACAACCTCTGCAACAGATAGTTTTCACTGCTCCCTATGATATTATCTCTGGGGCGCTGTGTGCAGCAATGATATTACAACCGTAGGAGTTAGTAATGGAGCAGCCCGAGGGGAGGTCAGATTTCTGGGTCGGGAGAGTGTAGGAAAAGGAGAAAACTGTATCTGTGTTGGAAAAAGAGAAAAGAGAATTCAATTTTCATATATTAGAGGTGAAGTGTTTGTTACTCTGAAGAATATGAGGGATATAATTTCATGCCAATTGACTGTATCATATTTGGCCTGAGATTATAGGCCTCCTTGAAAGTGTGAACCTGAGACAGGACACCTGCCTCAGCAGGTGGTCCAGATTCAAAAGCTCCAAAGTAGAAAAACTCACACCCCCAGCAGCTTAGCTGGTACCAACGCCTTCCTTGCATTATGACAACCACTGGGAGCCCAAACTGCTTAACTGCTTCAAACAAATTCCCTCTTTTCATAAGGAATTATGGAGTGATCATACGTCCTAGTCATAAACTGATTACATTTTCAAGATCTCGAGAATTGGCCATACCCCTGTTGGGATTTTAACCCATTCTAGCACCCCGGGGTGGGGAGTTATGTAGAACAGCTAGTAGAAGCCAGGTGTTGAAGCCGTGATTAGTCTCCATGGCAAAGGGGGACAGGCCAAATCCGATGGCAAAAGAGCTGCCTCCTTATGATCAGAGTTGAGCGAATTTGTTCGGATTCGGTTCTGAATACAATCGGCATTGAATATTGCTTTTGTAATATTCATCAAACACAGTCGAACGTCATTACAGTCAATGGGAGCAGAAATTACCGAATATGTTCGGAACGGATCACCAAACATACGTTCAGCTCAAATAGGGTTCGAATATGGCACGAATACGGCAAATTCAGATTTGGTGATTAAATCTGAACAAGTTCGCTCAACTCTACCTATGACCTTCTGTTGAGAAGCTATGATCCATCATAGATTTTGGAGTTTCAGCTACCAGATCTAAGGAGAGTGAAACTAAGACCATCCCATGGGCGTTAAAGAGGGTGACCAACCTAGGGGTTAAATGCTTGTTTGAGGCTGTGGCCCTTGTTCACTTCATGTATCGTTTTGGAAAAAAATGGATACAGCAGGCACCCCACACCTTTCATGTGGCTGCCAGCACCAAGGCTTAACATCAAGCCAGTAACTGACTTTTGTATCATCTGCTTATACTTATTGTACTACCACCTGTATTCACATATCTGACTTCCCTATACAGTATATATCCATTGTGTATATGGTGTTTTGTCTAATGTGCACCTAAGACGATTAAAAATCCAATTTAACCTTCGGCTGCTCTTTTATCTCAATCCACGAATCCACACATCCATGTTATCTGTTTTAACTTCCCATGCTACCGGGGCTGGTTTCTGGCCTAATATAATCCAGTTACTGGACCTGACTTATACAGTGCTGTGCAAATTAATTGGGACAAAGCATTTTTTATAAGTGAAATCGTAAGTTGGTTACCAGTCAGTGAGTCAAACCAGTTTTATCTGCTTTGAACAGGTGTGAGTGCCTGATCACTGACTGGTAACCAACTTACGATTTTACTTATAAAAAATGCTTTGTCCCAATTAATTTGCACAGCGCTGTATCTAAGGAGGAACTGGTGGCAGTCCTACCGGGCTGACCAGGAGCTATTTCACTGGTGATAATGAAAGTGGCCTCTCAGCCTGTCAGGATTGTGAGCGAGTGTTATGCCATACCGACGGGCGCATAGTCACCCTCTCTCACTCCTTGTATCTCCCTGGACCCATGTGGACAGGGAATGTCTGTGTACAACTATGCCAAGCTGACCTTGCGCGTTCCCAGGGGGTGCGAGTTGGGTGACGGTACCGTGTGACCCCCTGACATGTTAGTGACATCAGGCAGGGCTGCCAAGAGCAGTTTTTCATACTTACATTATTTCTAAACCTGCAAAAATGAGGAAAGACACAACCGAGTTATATCATCTTTATATGTGAGTCTGAAGCAAAGTGTATAAGAATAGTGGGGGGGTGCACTCAGATATTTAATATTGGACCAATAGTTTACGTCTCACCCCACAACTCACAGATGAAGATGACCTGTATATAATGTGTATACGGCGTATACAGGGTCACCTGCAGATAATGATTATCTCTCTCTTGTCCTCAGGTGATACAGAGACTGGAGACGATGGAGAAAAACAGAAGACACCGGAGGACGACTCTCCACCATCGCCTAGTAAAGGACAAGGGTGAGCAGCATCAGCAATCTTTTCCAAGTTCACATGAACTAATTTTCTTGAACATTTGGGTGTAGATCTGTGATTTTTTGGTCTTGTATAATCTTCTCTTTGTACATATTTTATTTATCAGTTTTACAGAATCCACTTTCTCAAAAATATGATGACCCCTTCAGGACCCCCAGGTGTCGCTCCAGCGTCTCTGTGGATTGTTGTCCTATTATTAATCGTAAAAGTTCCCAGTAATAGATTTCTCAGGTTCTCCTCATATGGTTAGTACAAAACACAAACATGAAATCTCCTAAAATAGGGCAACTTTTGGCCCCCTATGACAAGCCATTGCTTCTTCACGTTAAGAAGAGGTAATGTGTTCCTACTTTCTAAATATAACAATAACTTTTGGACGGTTTGATAAAAGGCCTGTGTATGTGTTTAATCATTGTGATAATATCTAATCCGTTGTTGATCACAAAAAAAAATATTTTTTTCACTCCTGGTTAGGACGTTAGTGCTTCTTTAACCCCTTTCCTACATTTGACGTACTATTCCGTCCATGTGACCTGGCACCTTACTCCCAAGGACGGAATAGTACGTCTAGCGCGATCAGCTGCGCTCACGGGCGGAGCGCAGCTGATCGCGGCCGGGTGTCAGCTGATTATCACAGCTGACACCCGGCACTATGTGTAAGGGGCGGTCATGGACCGCGCCCGACACATTAACCCCCGGCACACTGCGATCAAACGTGATCGCAGTGTACCGGGGCATAGGAGAGAAGCGCGCAGGGAGGGGCTCCTTCTGTGCTTCCCTGAGACCCCCGCAGCAGCGCAATGTGCAGCGCTGCTGCGGGGCCCTCCTTCCCTGCAGGTCCCCAGATCCAATATGGCGGCGGGGACCTTCGGGGGCCTGCAGGGAGCTGACTTCCTCATGCCTGCAAAGCCTCCAGCACTGCCTGTGACAGATCGCTGATCTGTCACAGCGATCTGTGATGTGACAGATCAGCGATCTGTCACATGACAGTGATGTCTCCCCTGGGACAATGTAATAAAGAAGAATAAAGCGATGCAAAAATAATTATTTTTTATATAAAATTGTTTTCATTGTATAAAAGCGCCAAAACATAAAAAAGACATAGATGAGGTATCGCTGTAATCGTATTGACCCGAAGAATAAAACCGCCTTATCAATTTTACCGCACGTGGAACGGTGTAAACGCACCCCCCCAAAAGAAATTCATGAAACGCTGGTTTTTGTTCATTCTGCGTCCCAAAAATCGGAATAAAAAGCGATCAAAAAATGTCACGTGCCCGAAAATGACACCAATAAAAACGTCAACTCGTTCCGCAAAAAATAAGACCTCACATGACTCGGTGGGCCAAAATGTGGAAAAATTATAGCTCTCAATATGTGGTGATGCAAAAACTATTTTTACAATAAAAAGCGTCTTTTAGCGTGTGACAGCCGCCAAACATAAAACCCGCCATAAATAGTAAATCAAACCCCCCGTTATCACCCCCCTAGTTAGGGAAAAATAATAAAATGTATTTATTTCCATTTTCCCATTAGGGCTAGGGATAGGGTTAGGGCTAGGGGTAGGTGTTGTGAACTCATTTTCTGGTCTGCCTCTGGTTTCTGGTGAGGGAGCTGGTTGTGCTAACAGAGGACTTGTGAGTTCTCTTTCCGGGCTCCCTCTGGTGGTGGCAGGACAAATTGCACAATAACTTTTGGGGTCCTGTTACTCTTGGGAAAATAAAAATGGGGGGTGAAAAGATCATTTTTGTGGAAAAAATATGATTTTTTAATTGTAGCTGTATGTTATAAACTTCTGTGAAGCCCTTGGGGGTTTAAAGTTCTCACCACACATCTAGATACGTTCCTTAGGGGTCTAGTTTCCAAAATGGGGTCACTTGTGGGGGGTTTCCACTGTTTAGGTACATCAGGGGCTCTCCAAACGTGACATGGCGTCCAATCTGAATTCCAGCCAATTTTGCACTGAAAAAGTCAAACGGCGCTCCTTCCCTTCTGAGCTCTGCCATGCGCCCAAACAGTGTTTTACCCCCACATATCAGGTATCAGCGTACTCAGGACAAATTGCACAATAACTTTTGGGGTCCAATTTCTCCTGTTACCCTTGGTAAAATAAAGAAAATTGAACCTGAAGTAATTTTGTTTGTGAAAAAAAGTTAAATGTTCATTTTTTTTTAAACATTCAAAAAATTCCTGTGAAGCACCTGAAGGGTTAATAAACTTCTTGAATGTGGTTTTGAGCACCTTGAGGGGTGCAGTTTTTAGAATGGTGTCACTTTTGGGTATTTTCTATGATATTGACCCCTCAGAGTGACTTCAAATGTGATGTGGTCCCTAAAAATAAAATGGTGTAAAAATGAGAAATCGCTGGTCAACTTTTAACCCTTATAACTTCCTAACAAAAAATAAATTTGGTTCCCAAATTGTGCTGATGTAAAGTAAACATGTGGGAAATGTTACTTATTAGGTTTTCTATGTGACATATGTCTGTGATTTAAGAGCATAAAAATTAAAAGCTGGAAAATCGCGAAATTTTGAAAATTTTCGCCAAATTTCCATTTTTTTTCACAAATAAACACAAGTCGTATGAATGAAATTTTATCACTAACATGAAGTATAATATGTCACGAGAAAACAATGTCAGAATCACCGGGATCCATGGAAGCTCCAGAGTTATTACCTCATAAAGGGACAGTGGTCAGAATTGTAAAAATTGGCCCGGTCATGATCGTACAAACCACCCTCGGGAGAAAAGGGTTTAAATTCAAAGCAGCCAACCTGTTCCTGCATTCTAAATAAAGGGATAATTTTTGGGCACCTTAACAAAAAAGCCGTCACTTCTTCATTTAGCACAAAACAAATCCCTTGATACTTTCCAAACAGGAAGGACAGTTTAATAAGTGAAAATACGGAAAATGTGACGGGTTTCATTATCTTTTTCCTATATCTCCATCTTTATTTGCACTCATAGAACAATCATTAATATAACATGAAGCCCCCGGGGTCCGACGTAGGATCTATACCAGCCCCCAATCTACCATGCACCAGGTGTAGTGCAGTGTATCCCTATGGGGCAGAAGGAAGGCTCCTCTAGAATCAGGGTCCAGACTGGAAAACACCTCTGTACCCCTGAAGACAAACATGTGGAGAAAAGGTAGAAGAAGAAGGGAACTGAAAAAAGAGTGAAGAGGAAAAAGAAGAAAAGAGACAAAAGGAGAGGAGGAGACTGGAGAAGAATGAGAGAAGAAGAGAAATACAGAGAGATAAATAAAAGGAAAAGGAGAGAGGAAGAGGAGGAGACTGGAGAAGAATAAGTGAGATAAGGAGAGAAAAAAGAGAAGGAAACAGAGAGAGGAAGAGGAGGAGACTGGAGAAGAATGAGAGAAGAAGAGAGATAAGGAGAGAAAAAGAGAAGTTAAAGGAGAGGAAGAGGAGGAGACTGGAGAAGAATGAGAGAAGAAGAGAGATATAGAGAGAAAAGGAGAATGAAAAGGAGAGAGGAAGAGGAGGAGACTGGAGAAGACTGAGAGAAGAAGAGAGATAAGGAGAGAAAAATAGAAGGAAACGGAGAGAGGAAGAGGAGGAGACTGGAGAAGAATAAGTGAGATAAGGAGAGAAAAAAGAGAAGGAAATGGAGAGAGGAAGAGGAGGAGACTGGAGAAGAATGAGAGAAGAAGAGAGATAAGGACAGAAAAAGAGAAGGAAAAGGAGAGGAAGAGGAGGAGACTGGAGAAGAATGAGAGAAGAAGAGAAATATAGAGAGATAAATAAAAGGAAAAGGAGAGAGGAAGAGGAGGAGACTGGAGAAGAATAAGTGAGATAAGGAGAGAAAAAAGAGAAGGAAACAGAGAGAGGTAGAGGAGGAGACTAGAGAATAATGAGAGAAGAAGAGAGATAAGGAGAGAAAAAGAGAAGGAAAAGGAGAGAGGAAGAGGAGGAGACTGGAGAAGAATGAGAGAAGAAGAGAGATAAGGAGAGAGGAAGAGGAGGAGACTGGAGAAGAATAAGTGAGATAAGGAGAGAAAAAAGAGAAGGAAATGGAGAGAGGAAGAGGAGGAGACTGGAGAAGAATGAGAGAAGAAGAGAAATAAGGAGAGAAAAGGAGAAGGAAAAGGAGCGAGAAAGAGGAGGAGACTGGAGAATAATGAGAGAAGAAGAGAGATAAGGAGAGAGGAAGAGGAGGAGACTGGAGAAGAATAAGTGAGATAAGGAGAGAAAAAAGAGAAGGAAATGGAGAGAGGAAGAGGAGGAGACTGGAGAAGAATGAGAGAAGAAGAGAGATAAGGAGAGAGGAGGAGGAGGAGACTGGAGAAGAATAAGTGAGATAAGGAGAGAAAAAAGAGAAGGAAATGGAGAGAGGAAGAGGAGGAGACTGGAGAAGAATGAGAGAAGAAGAGAGATAAGAGGAAAAAAAGAGAAGGAAATGGAGAGAGGAAGAGGAGGAGACTGGAGAAGAATAAGTGAGATAAGGAGAGAAAAAAGAGAAGGAAACAGAGAGAGGAAGAGGAGGAGACTGGAGAAGAATGAGAGAAGAAGAGAGATAAGGACAGAAAAAGAGAAGGAAAAGGAGAGGAAGAGGAGGAGACTGGAGAAGAATGAGAGAAGAAGAGAGATAAGGAGAGAGGAAGAGGAGGAGACTGGAGAAGAATAAGTGAGATAAGGAGAGAAAAAAGAGAAGGAAACAGAGAGAGGTAGAGGAGGAGACTAGAGAATAATGAGAGAAGAAGAGAGATAAGAACAGAAAAAGAGAAGGAAAAGGAGAGAGGAAGAGGAGGAGACTGGAGAAGAATGAGAGAAGAAGAGAGATAAGGAGAGAGGAAGAGGAGGAGACTGGAGAAGAATAATTGAGATAAGGAGAGAAAAAAGAGAAGGAAATGGAGAGAGGAAGAGGAGACTGGAGAAGAATGAAAGAAGAGAAATAAGGAGAGAAAAGGAGAAGGAAAAGGAGCGAGAAAGAGGAGGAGACTGGAGAATAATGAGAGAAGAAGAGAGATAAGGAGAGAGGAAGAGGAGGAGACTGGAGAAGAATAAGTGAGATAAGGAGAGAAAAAAGAGAAGGAAATGGAGAGAGGAAGAGGAGGAGACTGGAGAAGAATGAGAGAAGAAGAGAGATAAGGAGAGAGGAAGAGGAGGAGACTGGAGAAGAATAAGTGAGATAAGGAGAGAAAAAAGAGAAGGAAATGTAGAGAGGAAGAGGAGGAGACTGGAGAAGAATGAGAGAAGAAGAGAGATAAGGAGAGAAAAAGAGAAGGAAATGGAGAGAGGAAGAGGAGGAGACTGGAGAAGAATAAGTGAGATAAGGAGAGAAAAAAGAGAAGGAAATGGAGAGAAAACGAGGAGGAGACCGGAGAAGAATGAGAGAAGAAGAGAGATAAGGAGAGAGGAAGAGGAGGAGACTGGAAAAGAATAAGTGAGATAAGGAGAGAAAAAGAGAAGGAAATGGAGAGAGGAAGAGGAGGAGACTGGAGAAGAATGAGAGAAGAAGAGAGATAAGGAGAGAAAAAGAGAAGGAAATGGAGAGAGGAAGAGGAGGAGACTGGAGAAGAATAAGTGAGATAAGGAGAGAAAAAAGAGAATGAAACAGAGAGAGGAAGAGGAGGAGACCGGAGAAGAATGAGAGAAGAAGAGAGATAAGGAGAGAGGAAGAGGAGGAGACTGGAGAAGAATGAGAGAAGAAGAGAGATAAGGAGAGAGGAAGAGGAGGAGACCGGAGAAGAATGAGAGAAGAAGAGAGATAAGGAGAGAGGAAGAGGAGGAGACTGGAGAAGAATAAGTGAGATAAGGAGAGAAAAAAGAGAAGGAAATGTAGAGAGGAAGAGGAGGAGACTGGAGAAGAATGAGAGAAGAAGAGAGATAAGGAGAGAAAAAGAGAAGGAAATGGAGAGAGGAAGAGGAGGAGACTGGAGAAGAATAAGTGAGATAAGGAGAGAAAAAAGAGAATGAAACAGAGAGAGGAAGAGGAGGAGACCGGAGAAGAATGAGAGAAGAAGAGAGATAAGGAGAGAAAAAGAGATGAGTGAAGAAATGGAGAAAGGGGCACAAAGTTCTCCTCTGCTTTGTGAACTCCATTTGTGACAACACTGCATCCTCCTCTCGTCACATCTGATGGAATTTGTTATGGAGACATAAAACTAGATGTCTAGTGCCGGAGTCAGACGGGGACCCAGGGACCCAATCCTCAGATACACACGTCCACATTTTCACACACATTGTTGATGGCTGCATGTTTTGTTTTTTTGCATGTAAACAGCAGGTTTCATCCATAATCCCAAGTGTCCATTAACGATTAGTCAAAACACAGTGCCGTGTGCCCCGTCTGTATATAGGGCATCGGGTGATCGTGCCCACTGGTCAAATAGAGGTGGGGCCAATCCAGCACAGGGGTCCCCGGGGGATTCACCGGTCCTCCTGTGGGCCAGTCCAGATAAATATCTGTGCGGACGACGGATGACTGTCATGTTTGCTGCAGGTGTTTTTTTTTCTTCTTTCTTAGATTGAGGAGTAGCGATGGAAATAAATCTGTGGGAATCTTTTGCTGGGATCAGAATCCAGATGTGTTATCACTGATTGGTCGGTTGTCTCCTGTTATCGGCTCTGGCAATGTAATACCGGCCTCCCCGGACTACAAGAATGACTGGACAAGTGTGGAAAGATGTAGTCCAGTCATAATGATCTGCCCGTCACAGATCCCTCGGTCCTCCCAGCAGGGAATGCTGGATGTCTGCTCCCACACACACGGTACGAGACGCCTCACTAGGAGGCCGGGATGTCTCCTGAGAAATCCGGATATCCCGGCAAGACTGCATGTGTGATGGGGGATGTGGTGGGCTCAGTGGTATAAGCTATGGGAGTAGCTATTCTCAGTATATACTCAGGATTGGGGAGGTCAGCAAAGTAGAATGTAACAATTAAAATATAACCTTTAATTTAGATTTAAGTAAAAATCCCTCAGGCAGAAAAGACAAGAAACAAAGACGCCCAGAGAAATCCCTATAGATGATAGAGGACCCCGCAGTCAGGATAAGGTTAGAGAATTATCTTGGCTTACGTTACTCCTCATTCTTAGGACAGGTCTAACCAAAATCTGAGAATCAATAGGAACCATCTCACCGGATACTCAGGTTGTGTCCTCATAGTTTAAATCCAGATCTCTTTAACAAATGGATCAAGAGAAGATAAAATTGGAAAGGACAGGAGGGTCACACATTACTCCACCAGGAAGGTGCCCAGGGATCACTGTGTCCCGAAACGCGCGTCGGGAGTGTGCCGCACTGCCAGCCATCACCTACCACCCACTTGTTTTATATATCCTACAGACATTAGGGTAATCCCTGTTGGCATACATTACTTTGTTATGCTCACACATTACTCTGAGCTACAGCGAGCTAATTGATTATATCTAGCTCTACTTCTAACATATTACTGCTTGTGTATCTATATAGCAGCTGACTAACATTGTTATTATAAAGTACTACAGTATTAATGCTCTCCATCTTTAGTAGGGTCACACTATTATCAATAACTTGTTTTATATCATTACTATAATTCATTATTACACCTGGTTCTCTATAATAGGATCTACTCTTGATCCGTTTGTTAAGGGATCTGCTCTGGATTTTAGCTGCGAGGACACCTCATGAGTATCCGGTGAGATGGTTCCTATTGGTTCTCGGATTTCGGTTAGACCTGTCCTAAGGATGACTATCTAACCTTCTCCTGACTGCGGGGGTCCTCCATCATCGGTGCGGATGTCTCTGGGAGGCTTGGTGTCTTCACTCTCAGGGATTTTTACTTAAGTCTAAATTAAAGGCTATAGTGTGATGATTACATTCCTCACTGATTGTAGCAGATACGTACTATACTCAGGATTGGATATGTGTGTTATACACAATGATGGGAGTCGTAGTCCTCCTACCTGTTATAATGTGTCACTGTGTATGATCAGGGCCAGAAGAGATGATGATGGTCATTACTGATCTGGAGGACACTGAATCCGAGAGTAGAAGACACTCAGAGTGGGTGTCAGGAGGATTCCCCCCATGGCCCCTGGTGACACTAACCGAGGCCGACATGGATGTGATCTGTACATCAGACCGTGGCGATATGTCTCCGGAGAGGAGAATGGCCAGAAAAGTGACGCGGATGAAGAAGATCCTACAGTCGGCGGCAGGTGAGGACATGTCTCTAGTTTCATCATTGATCTCAGGATGTTGGGGGCAGTAGTTGTGTAGGTCATGAATTATCCTGATGGGAGTGATAGACAGGAGAAGCCATTATCCCTTATATGATGGCACATAGCCCCATGCTGACCTCTGCGGTCACTGCCGAGCTCAGGACGACATAGGGCAGAGAGGAGAGGGTGACTACACTGCAGATCCTGATGGGGGTTATAATCACTTTTATTTCCTTTACAGAAAATTCACAAAACTGGTTCCTACGACAAGTGGTAAGAAAATGGCCGGAACTGCCGATATTGACATCATATAATAATCACCGGTCTGTACAAGAGGAGGGAGCGACGCATGTGTGACCGCCATCACTGGACGCAGAACATGGCAGCTCAGAGACAATCAGAGCACAACTAGGGGGCGCCATAACTAGTGTGTAACACCAGAGGGCACCATAACTAGTGTGTAACACCAGAGGGCACCATAACTAGTGTGTAACACCAGGGGGCGCCATAACTAGTGTGTAGCACCAGGGGGCGCCATAACTACTATGTAACACCACAGGGCGTCATAACTAATATGTAACACCAGAGGGTGCCATATCTAGTATGTAACACCAGGGGGCGCCATAACTAGTGTGCAACAACAGGGGGTGCCATAACTAGTGTGTAACAACAGGGGGTGCCGTAACTATTGTGTAATACCAGAGGGCGCCATAACGATTGTGTATCACCAGGGGGCGCCATAACTAGTATATAACACCAGGGCGTGCCATAAGTAGTGTGCAACAACAGGGAGTGCCATAACTAGTGTGTAACACCAGGGGGCTCCATAACTAGTGTGTAACACCAGGGGGCTCCATAACTAGTGTGTAACACCGGGGGGCACCATAACTAGTGTGTAACACCAGGGGGTGCCATAACTAGTGTGTAACACCAGGGGGCACCATAACTAGTGTGTAACACCAGGGGGCGCCATAACTAGTGTGTAACTCCAGGGGGCGCCATAACTAGTGTGTAACACCAGGGGGCGCCATAACTAGTGTGTAACACCAGGGGGCACCATAACTAGTGTGTAACACCAGGGGGCGCCATAACTAGTGTGTAACACCAGGGGGCACCATAACTAGTGTGCAACAACAGGGAGTGCCATAACTAGTGTGTAACACCAGGGGGCACCATAACTAGTGTGTAACTCCAGGGGGTGCCATAACTAGAGTATAACACCAGGGGGCGCCATAACTAGTGTGTAACACCAGGGGGCACCATAACTAGTGTGCAACAATAGGGAGTGCCATAACTAGTGTGTAACACCAGGGGGCACCATAACTAGTGTGTAACTCCAGGGGGTGCCATAACTAGAGTATAACACCAGGGGGCGCCATAACTAGTGTGTAACACCAGGGGGCACCATAACTAGTGTGTAACACCAGGGGGCACATAACTAGAGTGTAACACCAGGGGGCGCCATAACTAGAGTATAACACCAGGGGGCACCATAACTAGAGTGTAACACCAGGGGGCACCATAACTAGAGTGTAACACCAGGGGGCGCCATAACTAGTGTGTAACACCAGGGGGCGCCATAACTGGTGTGTAACTCTAGGGGGCACCATAACTTTACAGTAATCTCATGGGAGATAGTAGCCCAATTATTCCCCCATTACCCCCCCCCCCGTTATTTCCCTGTTATTTACCAGTTATTCCCCCTTTATTCCTCTATTATTTGCCCATTATTTCCCCATTATTCCTCTATTATTTCCCCATTATTCCTTTTTATTTCCTCATTATTCCCCCATTATTTCCCCATTATTTCCTCATTATTCCCCCATTGTTCCCCCATTATTCCCCCATTATTCCCAAATAATTATTCCCCCTTTATTTCCTTATTGTTCCCCCATTATTCCCTTTTTATTTCCCCATTATTCCCCCATTATTTCCCCATTATTTCCTCATTATTCCCCCATTGTTCCCCCATTATTCCCCCATTATTCCCCCATTATTCCCCAATTATTCCCCCTTTATTTCCTTATTGTTCCCCCATTATTCCCTTTTTATTTCCTCATTATTCCCCCATTAGTCCCCTATTATTCCCATTAGGGGGTCCAGCAGGGTGGTCACCCCGTAGTCAGCACTGGTAAGAATACTGGCATCTCGCCGGTGGTCGTGCAGGCACAGCAGCATGTATTGGCTCATGTGTGCCACACTGCCCAGAGGCAACCACAAGCTGTCCTTTTTGGGAGGTGTATGGTCTGGGTCCTCTCTATCCCAGAAGCCAGGCATGAGTGATGTCCGTGAGCTGCTTGGAGTTCCACCCTGCTGGGAACACGGTTCCTCCTCATCCTCCAAAAATGTACCATTGCTCGACACTTGTGTACCTGGCCACTATTAGTACAGACACCGACCCTCCGAGCCATGTGTGGACGACAGGCCTGATAATGGTCCCTGTTCCTCCTCCTCATCTTCCTCCTTTGCCACCACCTCATTCATTATTGCCAGAAGTGTTTTTTCCAGGAGACATAGAAGTGGGATAGTGACGCTGATGATGGCACCATCAGTGCTCGCCATGTTAGTAGAGTATTTGAAGCAGCACAACACGGCACGCATGTCCCGCATGGAGGCCACTCATTGGTGGAGAGGTTGTGATGTTCTGCACTGCGACTCACCCGTGCGTGTTGCAGCTGAAACTCCCACTATTGCCTGCTGCTGCCCGCAGGTTCTCCAGCACATGCAGGCTGGAGTTCCACCTTGGTATGTCGCATATGAGGCGGCAAGTGGGAAGGCCGAAGTGATGCTGAAATCCATACAGACAAGAAGCAGTGGGGTGAGAACGGGGAAAGTGCGCACAGAGCGTCCGCACTTTCAGCAGCAGCTCTGACATATCTGGGTAATTTTTAAGGAAGCCTTGCATCACCAAGTTGATGTGCATCAAACTGTCTAGGCCCAGAGCTGCTACACGATTTTGCCCTATATCACACACCATCAGGCAGGCCTTGAGATTCAGCTGCTCCAACCACTCATTAGTCTGTTGATTGATCCCAGTCCACAGTTCTTGCACAGTGTGGGATCTGTGTCAGATGAGCCTATTGGCGTTTTCCCTGGCTGGGGTCAATTTGGCGGTGCAGGTCTTGCTGTAACTCAATGAGGAAGTGGTGGAGGAAGAAGAGGAGGAGGCAACACAAATGTCCAGCAATCCTTGATGGTGGTAGGACATTTGCTCGAGCACCTTCCACCTCTCCACTACATTTACCCAGTGGGCAGTTATGTAGATGTAACATCCCTGGCCGTCCTCACTGGTCCATGTATGGTCATGTTGACCTTGCCAGTGATAGCATTGCACAGTGCACACCTGATGTGGTCCACAACATGTTTGTGTAGGGCAGGGATGGCCCCCGCCTGGAAAAGTAATGGCAACTGGTAACAACGTATTGCGGGACAGCCACCGACATCAGTTTTTTAAAACTTTCCGCTTTTACCAGCCAGAATGGCAGAATTTCAATTGCCAGTAGTTTGGAAATGCTGTCATTTAGGACCATGGCTCGTGACTGGGTAGGAAGGTATTTCCTCTTTGTCTTGAGGGATTTGGGAGATGGAGAACTGAACACTTCTATGGACATGGTTGGTGACAATGCTCGTGGTGGTGATGTTGCTGTCACATCTTATTTTTGTGGGGAGGCAGGTGACCCTGTAGATCGTGACTGAGAAGAAGAGTCCATGACTACAGCAAATGAGGGAGCAGGAGGAGAAGGCTCACATCTGTCTTGGTTTTTAAGATGTGTACTCCACTGCCCCTCATGCTTAGATCAGAGATACCTCGACATGCAGGTGGTGCTCAGGTTCAGAACATTTATGCCTTGCTTCAGGCTCTGATGGCACAGCATGTAAACCACACGTCGCTTTTTTTGTCCATTCATTTAGTTTGATGTGTCATCATGTTTGATTGTGTCCCTTTTTTGTTTTACGTCCTTCTTTTATATATAAGGAAAGGATCAGTGTCATTGATCCAAGAATCTTCTGTATTTTTCTTTCTCTTTCAGAGTTTCAATAAATTAGTTATCGGGATTTTCTCCAGAGAGGCGGAGAGTCAGTATTCCTGGCTGGTGGACATACTCAAGTCACATATATTCAGGGGTTGGGCTCCTGAGGTCCAGCCCTGTTCTATCAGTAATACCGGATTCCAGCGGTTCTGTGATGATGTCTCTAAGTGCAAATTCGGGATCCTGTATCACAGCAAGAACCGCGGGAGAGTCAATGTGACTGATGTGACTGACTCTCTGTACGATGAGGAGCTGCAGTATCTCCACTCCAGACGTGGTAAGAGATGGAGGATTGTGAGAAGAAAGTTGTCCTACACTTCCTGACAGAAGTTCTGTCGCTTATCCATGTTATGTAAATAAAAGCTTATAACTTGACGTTAAATTCGTCCATTGGTTTTATAAATTATTCTTTTGAAAGCTGAAACCCTCCGAAATGTGGTTTCGGTTAAGATAATAAATTGGCCTCAGTGCAGAAATATTGATCGTTGAATGGACACAGAACGGTCAGATTTTGACAAGACAGAAGTTTTGTCGGCCAAAGAAAGTAATGTGATATTCAAACAAATAATTAACTTAAAATGCAAATCTATGTTGCATAACATTGGTGAATGAAGCTGTGGTGCTATTAGAGTCATATTTAATATTTTGTGTGACTTCCATGAGCTTGAAGGACAGCATCCATGCTGTTCAACAATGACTCTTGCAATTTATTAATGAAGTCATCAGGAAGAGCAAAGAATGCAGTCTTACCAGCCTCCCAGAGTTCATCTAGATTCTTTGGTTTTCTCTTCCAAGCTTCCTCTTTCATCCTACCCCAAACATGCTCAATGATGTTCATGTCTGGTGACTGGGCTGGCCAGTCCTTGAGCACCTTGATCTTTTTTGCCTGGAGGAACTTTGTTGTAGAGATGGATGGATGAGATGGAGCACCATCCTGCTGCAAAACTTGACCCCTTTTATGATTTGGAATATAAGAGGTAGCTGATACTTCTTGATATTTTAGGCTATTGATATTGCCTTCCACCTTGCAAATGTTTTGCACACCCCCATACTGAATGTAACACCCAGACCATGATCTTTCCACCACCAAATTTAACTGTTTTCTGGGTGTATTTTGGATCCATACAGGCTCCAGTAGTTCTCCTGCAGTATTTGCAGCGGCTGTGGTGTAATTTTACTGAAGATTCATCAGAGAAATCCAGCTTCTGCCACTTTTCCAGCGTCCATCTGTTTAGCAGGCTGCGAGACTTTGCAAATGCCACACGGTTCTTTATTTGCCTTTTGTTTAGTGCTGGCTTCTGGGCACTGATTCGATCATGGAGGCCATTTCGAGACAGAATCCTACAAACTGTTCTAGTTGACACAGGGACTTGAGGTGACCAGGCCTGTTGGAGCTCTGCTGCAGTGGAAGAGGGGCTTGCTTTGGATTATCTAACCAACAAACGTTCCTCCTGAGCAGTTGTCTTGCGGGGTCTGCAGGACCTGAGCTTGTGAAACTCATCTCCAGTCTCTTCAACTCTTTTTTTAATTCTTTGTACTTGACGGTGAGACACATTAAAGGTGCCAACCACCTCTGCAGTGGATCTGGTCTTCAGCCTCTTGATAATCCAGGCTTTGGTCGCAGGGTGGATATTTGGCATGTTGTCAGAGGTCAAGTTACAGCTCAAGTGAAGGTCTGGGGTGCTGGGTTTCTTTTTATACACACTCACTAATTAACCGATCATTTACTGAGCATAGGTGAGGATGTAAAATATGACCAGGCGACAAAACTTGTGTCTTGCCAAAATCTGACCATTCTGTGTCCATTAAATGATCAATATTTCTGCATTGTTGACAATTTATTTACTGAAACCACATTTCGGAGGGTTTCAGCTTTCAAAAGAATAATTTATACAACCAATGGATGAATTTAACATCAGGTTATAAGCTTTAATTTACATAACATGGATAAGCGACAGAACTTCTGTCAGGGAGTGTATGTATGATGAGGAGCTGGAGAGTCTTTCCTGTAGACCATGGGTGATGGACTCCCAGTGATTTGCATTATGTGTAGCATTTTAAAGCAGCCCTCCAGTGTGTTTTCTTCTTTATTGCAGCGCTGGAGTGATGCTACTAATGTAAGATCCCTGCACCTAATATTGTACTCGCCACCTGCCGCCTGCAGCTCTTCCCAACGCTGCTCTGGTTCTGTGCCGCCATCTTGTGACCTCAAGTTCTGTCTGCCTGAAAGGCAAAGATAATAGTCACTAGCTCTCTGTGTAAGTCTATGAGAGCCAGAACATGGCCAGAATGAAATCATAGACTTACAGTGGCAGGTAAATGTTCGGACACCCTGGTCAAAATTACTGTTATTGTGAATAGTTAAGAAGGTTGAACATCAAATAATCGCTAAAAGGACAAAAGTTAAAGATGTCACATTTACTTCATATTTTAGGCAAAAAAGGAAACTGAGCTGATACAAAAATGTAGGCACCCTTGGAGATTTGTGTGCTCAGATAACTTTGACCAAGGTTTCAGACCTTAATTAGCCTGTTAAGGTTATGGCTCGTTCACTATCATATTGTTAGGAAAGGCCGGGTGATACAAATTTCCCAGCTTTATAAAAACCCAGCCTCCTTTAACCTTGTGCCAAAAAAGCAGCCATGGGTCGTTCTAAGCATAGAAACATACAGTCTAGATTACGTGAAGTCATTATTGCCCTCTACTCCTCTTTGGTCAGACCTCATCTGGAATATTGTGTCCAGTTTTGGGCACCACATTTTAAAAAAGACATCAACAAACTGGAGCAAGTTCAGAGAAGAGCGACCAGAATGGTGACCGGTCTGCAAACCCTGTCTTATGAGGAAAGGTTGCAGGATTTGGGAATGTTTAGTTTGCAAAAGAGAAGACTGAGAGGAGACTTAATAGCTGTCTACAAATATCTCAAGGGCTGTCACATTGTAGAAGGATCATCTTTATTCTCATTTGCACAAGGAAAGACTAGAAGCAATGGGATGAAACTGAATGGGAGGAGACACAGATTAGATATTAGAAAAAACATTTTGACAGTGAGGGTGATCAATGAGTGGAACAGGCGGCCACGAGAGGTGGTGAGTTCACCTTCAATAGAAGTCTTCAAACAGAGGCTGGACAGACATCTGTCTGGGATGATTTAGTGAATCCTGCTTTTGAGCAGGGGGTTGGACCAGATGGCCCAGGAGGTCCCTTCCAGCTCTACGATTCTATTCTATTCTATTCTAGAGAATGGTGGAGGCCCACAAAGCAGGAGAAGGCTATAAGAAGATAGTAAAGCATTTTCAAGTTGCCCTTTCCTCAGTTCGAAATGTAATTAAGAAATGGCAGTTATCAAGAACAGTGGAGGTCAAGATAAGGTCTGGAAGACCAAGCAAAAATGTCAGCGAGAGCTGGCTGTAGGATTGTTAGAGAGGCAAATTAGAAGCTGTGCTTGACTGCAAAAGACCTTCAGAAAGATTTATCAGACTCTGGAGTTGTGGTACATTATTCTACTGTTCAGAGACACCAACACAAATATGGAAGTCATCAGAAAAAACCTCTCCTGCATCCTCATCATAAAATTCAGGGTCAGAAGTATACAAAAGACATCTAAACAAACTTGATATATTTTGGCAAAATGTCCTGTGGATCGATGAGGATAAAATAGAACTCTTCGGCCACAATGATGAAAGGTATGTGTGGAGAATTTCAGAAAAAGAACATCTTTCCAACCATTAAGCATGGAGGCGGATCAATTGTGCTTTGGGGTTATGTTGCAGCCAATGACACCGGGAACATTTCACAGGTAGAGGAAAGAATGGATTCAATGAAATTTCAACAAATTCTTCATGGTAACATAACACCATCTGTAAAAACGCTGAAGATGAAAGGAGGAAGAGGATGGCTTCTACAAATGGAGAATGGTCCTAAACACACATCACAATCCACAATAGATGACCTCAAAAGGCGCAAGATGAAGGTTTTACAATGGCCCTCACAGTCCCCTGATCTGAACATCACTGAAAATTTGTGGCGAGACTTGAAAACAGCAGAGGAAGCAAGAAGACCTGGGAATCTCACAGAACTTTTAACTCCCTCCTCCACCCACCACTGCCTCCTCCAACCTCCCTCATCTCTGCTGAGGACTTTGCCATACACTTCAAAACTGAGATTGACCAAACAAGGCAAGTCTTCATTGTTCAACCACCACAACCCCTTTGTATACCAGGCCAATGCCCAAACCCCATAACCTCCCTATCTAACATTACAGAAGGGGAGCTTAATTGTCTCCTCTTCAAATCGCATCTCACAACCTGTGCACTCGACCCCGTCCCATCCCACCTCTCCCCAACCTCACCACCACTCATCCCATCCCTAACACACCTCTTCAACCTATCACTAACCTCTGGTACCTTCCCTTCTGCTTTCAAATATGCCACAATCACGCCTATCCTTAAAAAGCCAATCCTTGACCCAACCGCTATGTCCAGCTATCGCCCAATATTGCTGCTCCCATTCGCTTCCAAACTCCTGGAACAGCATGTCCACGCGGAACTTTTCTTCCACCTCTCATCTAACTTGCTCTTTGACAATCTACAATCTGGTTTCCGCCCCCCATCATTCCACTGAGACTGCCCTGACCAAGATTACTAACCACCTACTTACAGCCAAAGCTAACGGACAATACTCTATTCTCCTCCTTCTAGACCTGTCCACTGCTTTCAACACAGTTGACCACTGCCTCATACTACAGATCCTCTCCTCCTTTGGCATCAAAGACCTCGCATTATCCTGGATCTCCTCATACCTTTCCAACCTCACATTCAGTGTCTCCCACTCTGACACTACTTCCTCATCCCACCCTCTCTCTGTTGGAGTCCCCCAAGGCTCTTTTCTAGGACCCCTACTCTTCCCAATTTGTACACTTGGCCTGGGGCAACTCATAAAGTCCCATGGATTCCAGTACCACCTTTATGCTGATAATACTCAGATCTACCTCTCTATCCCAGATGTCACCTCTCTGCTGTCCAGAATCCCGGAGTGTCTATCATCCATATCCTCCATCTTCTCCTCTCGCTTCCTTAAACTCAATGTGGACAAATTTGAACTCATCATCTTTCCCCCATCTCACAGATCTTCCCTACCTGACCTATTTATCACAATTAATAACATCACGCTTTCCCCCGTACCAGAGGTCCACTGCCTCTGAGTAACCCTTGATTCTGCCCTGTCCTTCAAACCACACATCCAAGCTCTTTCCACCTCTTGCCGCCTCCAGTTCAAAAATATTTCCAGAATCCGTCCATTCCTCAACCCTCAATCTACTAAAATGTTTGTGCATGCCATCATCATCTCCTGCCTTGACTACTGCAACATCCTTTTCTGTGGCCTCCCTGCTAACACCCTTGCACCTCTCCAGTCCATTCTTAACTCTGCCGCCCAACTAATTCATCTCTCTCCTTGCTACTCCTCCACTTCTCCCCTCTGCAAATCTCTTCACTGGCTCCCATTCCCTCAGCGTATCCAATTCAAATTACTAATACTGACCTACAAGGCCATCTATAACCTGTCTCCTCCATATATCGCTGAACTAATCTCCCGCTCCTACCAAGACCACCTTCTCTCCTCTACACTTATTCGCTCCTCACCCAACCGCCTCCAAGACTTCTCCCGAATAGAATCATAGAATCGTAGAGTTGGAAAGGACCTCCTGGGCCATCTGGTCCAACCCCCTGCTCAAAGCAGGATTCGCTAAATCATCCCAGTCAGATGTCTGTCCAGCCTCTGTTTGAAGACTTCCATTGAAGGAGAACTCACCACTTCTCGTGGCAGCTTGTTCCACTCATTGATCACTCTAACTGTCAAAAAGTTTTTTCTAATATCTAATCTGTGTCTCCTCCCATTCAGTTTCATCCCATTGCTTCTAGTCTTTCCTTGTGCAAATGAGAATAAAGTTGATCCTTCTACAATGTGACTGCCCTTTAGATATTTGTAGACAGCTATTAAGTCTCCTCTCAGTCTTCTCTTTTTCAAACTAAACATTCCCAAATCCTGCAACCTTTCCTCATAAGACAGAGTTTGCAGACCGGTCACCATTCTGGTCGCTCTTTTCTGAACTTGCTCCAGTTTGTTGATGTCTTTTTTAAAATGTGGTGCCCAAAACTGGACACAATATTCCAGATGAGGTCTGACCAAAGAGGAGTAGAGGGAAATAATGACTTCACGTGATCTAGACTGTATGCTTCTGTTAATACATCCTAGAATTGCATTTGCCTTTTTTGCTGCTGCATCACACTGTTGACTCATATTCAGTCTGTGATCTATTAGTATACCAAAGTCTTTTTCACATGTGCTGTTGCTTAGCCCTATTCCTCCCATTCTGTATATGCTTTTTTCAATTTTATTGCCCAGATGTAGTACTTTGCATTTTTCCCTGTTAAAAACCATTCTGTTAGTTGCTGCCCACTTCTCCAGTTTATTTATATCTTTTTGAATCCTCTCTCTCTCTTCTCTAGTATTAGCTATCCCTCCTAGCTTTGTGTCATCAGCAAATTTAATCAGTTTACCCTCAATTCCTTCATCTAAATCATTGTTAAAGATGTTGAACAATACAGGGCCCAGGACAGAGCCCTGTGGTACCCCACTTGACACATTCTTCCAACTGGATGTACAGCCATTTACGACCACTCTTTGGGTCCGATCACTAAGCCAGTTATGAATCCACCTAACAGTTGCCTTGTCCATTCCATACTTAGTCATTTTTTCAATAAGGATTGTATGAGATACTTTGTCAAATGCTTTTCTGAAGTCAAGATATACTATATCTACAGCATTTCCTTGATCCACCCAATCAGTGATTCCATCATAGAAGGAAATTAAGTTAGTTTGACATGACTTATTAGTTACAAACCCATGCTGACTCTGTTTAATCACTTCATTCTTATCCAGGTACTGACATACATGTTGTTTAATAATCTGTTCAAAGATCTTTCCTGGTATAGAAGTCAGACTCACCGGCCTATAGTTGCCTGGGTCCAACTTCTTCCCCTTTTTGAAGATAGGAACAACATTTGCTCTTCTCCAGTCTTCTGGGACTTCTCCTGTTCTCCAAGAATTTTCAAAGATTATGGAGAGGGGTTCAAAAATTTCTTCTGCTATCTCCTTCAGTACTCTGGGGTGTAATTCATCTGGACCTGGAGACTTGAATTCATTTAGGTTAGCTAAGTGTTTCCTCACTATCTTTCTGTTTATAGATATCCTGGATTCTTCTATTCCCTTAATAGGACAGTGAAGAACAGTTGATGTTACATTTCCTTTCTGAGAGAAAACAGATGCAAAATAGGAATTTAAAAGTTCGGCCTTCTCAACATCCTGGTTTACCATTTCATCATTTTCATCCTGTAAAAATCCTATAGCATCTTTGACTTTTCTTTTACTTTTGAATAGCCCCCATCCTCTGGAATTCTTTGCCCCAACACGTCTGTCTATCAACCACACCCGGATCCTTCAGACGGAACCTAAAAACCCATCTCTTCAGGAGAGCCTACAGCCTGCAATGATCCCCGCTGCCTCCTCACAACTACTGGAGCTACCGCCTCACCATCACTGGAGCTGCTGCAACCCACCAACCTACTGTCTCCTTCCCCACCATCCTGTAGAATATAAGCCCGAAAGGACGGTCCTCTCTCCCCTCTATATCAGTCTGTGATTGTTAGTTTACTGTAAGTGATATCTGTAATCTGTATGTAAACCCTTCTCATGTACAGCACCATGGAACCAATGGTGCTATAGAAATAAATAATAATAATAATAATAATAATAATAATAACTGGAGGAATTCTCCAAGGAAGACTGGAGGACAATCACACAAATAAGAACTGAAAGACTCTTGTCCGGCTACAAAAAGCGTTTACAAGCTGTGATACTTTTAAAAGGGGGCGCTACTAGGTACTGACCATGCAGGGTGCCCAAGCTTTTGAATCTGCCTATTTTACTTTTTGTACTTTTTAAAATGTAAAATTAAAAATATTTTTTTTTGCCTACAATACAAGGGAAATGTGTTGACTTTAACTTTATCACTTTTAGATAATTTAATCTGCAACTTTCTTAACTGTTCACAATAACAGTAATGTTAACCAGGGGTACACAAACTTTACATGCCACTGTACATTAAAAAGTGACCTCCGGTTCATCCTGCAAACACTGCAGCGATCATCAGGTCATAAACTGCTGGAGACCGGACGGCGCAGCCATGATAACAGCAGAAGACGGATGGTACACGTGAGACTACGGACAGGAACCGTACATTAGTGGCACCACTCCGGCGCTGCACTAAAAACACTGCTGGAGTGGTGCTGTAATCTCTTACTCACCAAGTAATGGTAATATGTGACTTGAAACACGACCATTTCTAGGTTTTCTGCTGCCTGAGACCAGATAAAAGTCACACCGTGAGGATTATTTGGTTAACCCTGTTCTTGGTCCTCTATAATTCACTAAAGTGCTGCCATTTTACTGGATTTTCTCTGGAAAATTTAAATTTATGAGAAACTGATTTTTTTTTTCTGAAATTCAAGAATTTGCCTCAAACAAATTGATTCATGTTATATATACAATGAGTCTGTGTCGAACACACAGAAGCTGCACAAGAAATACACATGTATAATCACATCACACATACGGTAGCCACAAGCACGTCTATGCAGGATATCTAGAGGGGGCAGAAGAAGTGTAAACCCAACAGCTTCCTCAGGCTCTCCTGCTCACAGCCGGGCTCAGTCTCTGCCGACACTATCCTGCTCTGCCTCCTCCACATCCAGACCGTTGAGCTGTATACAACAGGAGAAAGTGCTCATAAGAGGAGCCCAAAGGAGACAAATAAGAGAGGACAGGAAGGTAGCGGCAGCAGAGGAGCAGAGACGCCAGCAGCTCTGTCCTCACACACACGGAGAGATGTAGCCTGAGGTCTCGTATTAGGTGCAGCGCTATAGAGAAGGTTCAAAAGCTCATTATGGGCAAAGTGAAATATAGAAGCTTTAATTTTGACCGGTGAGATATGTGATCAGTAATACGTCCAGTGTGATGATGGTGACCGGTGAGATGTGCTGTTATTAATACGTCCGGTGTGATGGTGGTGACTGGTGAGATGTGCTGTTATTAATACGTCCGGTGTGATGGTGGTGACTGGTGAGATGTGCAGTTATTAATACATCCGGTGTGATGGTGGTGACCGGTGAGATGTGCTGTTATTAATACGTCCGGTGTGATGGTGGTGACAGGTGAGATGTGCTGTTATTAATACGTCCGGTGTGATGGTGGTGACCGGTGAGATGTGCTGTTATTAATACGTCCGGTGTGATAGTGGTGACTGGTGAGATGTGCTGTTATTAATACGTCCGGTGTGATGGTGGTGACCGGTGAGATGTGCTGTTATTAATACGTCTGGTGTGATGGTGGTGACCGGTGAGATGTACGGTTATTAATATGTCCGGTGTGATGGTGGTGACTGGTGAGATGTGCGGTTATTAATATGTCCGGTGTGATGGTGGTGACTGGTGAGATGTGCTGTTATTAATACATCCGATGTGATGGTGGTGACCGGTGAGATGTGCGGTTATTAATATGTCCGATGTGATGGTGGTGACCGGTGAGATGTGCTGTTATTAATACGTCCGGTGTGATGGTGGTGACCGGTGAGATGTGCTGTTATTAATACGTCCGGTGTGATAGTGGTGACTGGTGAGATGTGCTGTTATTAATACGTCCGGTGTGATAGTGGTGACTGGTGAGATGTGCTGTTATTAATACGTCTGGTGTGATGGTGGTGACCGGTGAGATGTACGGTTATTAATATGTCCGGTGTGATGGTGGTGACTGGTGAGATGTGCGGTTATTAATATGTCCGGTGTGATGGTGGTGACTGGTGAGATGTGCTGTTATTAATACATCCGATGTGATGGTGGTGACCGGTGAGATGTGCGGTTATTAATATGTCCGATGTGATGGTGGTGACCGGTGAGATGTGCTGTTATTAATACGTCCGGTGTGATGGTGGTGACCGGTGAGATGTGCTGTTATTAATACGTCCGGTGTGATGGTGGTGACCGGTGAGATGTGCGGTTATTAATACGTCCGGTGTGATGGTGGTGACTGGTGAGATGTGCGGTTATTAATATGTCCGGTGTGATGGTGGTGACAGGTGAGATGTGCTGTTATTAATACGTCCGGTGTGATGGTGGTGACCGGTGAGATGTGCTGTTATTAATACGTCCGGTGTGATGGTGGTGACAGGTGAGATGTGCTGTTATTAATACGTCCGGTGTGATAGTGGTGACAGGTGAGATGTGCTGTTATTAATACGTCCGGTGTGATAGTGGTGACCGGTGAGATGTGCGGTTATTAATACGTCCGGTGTGATGTTGGTGACCGGTGAGATGTGCTGTTATTAATACGTCCGGTGTGATGGTGGTGACCGGTGAGATGTGCTGTTATTAATACGTCCGGTGTGATGGTGGTGACTGGTGAGATGTGCTGTTATTAATACGTCCGGTGTGATAGTGGTGACAGGTGAGATGTGCTGTTATTAATACGTCCGGTGTGATAGTGGTGACCGGTGAGATGTGCGGTTATTAATACGTCCGGTGTGATGTTGGTGACCGGTGAGATGTGCTGTTATTAATACGTCCGGTGTGATGGTGGTGACCGGTGAGATGAGCGGTTATTAATACGTCCGGTGTGATGGTGGTGACTGGTGAGATGTGCGGTTATTAATATGTCCGATGTGATGGTGGTGACCGGTGAGATGTGCTGTTATTAATACTTCCGGTGTGATGGTGGTGACTGGTGAGATGTGCGGTTATTAATACGTCCGGTGTGATGTTGGTGACTGGTGAGATGTGCTGTTATTAATACGTCCAGTGTGATGGTGGTGACCGGTGAGATGTGCTGCTATTAGTGTTGAGCATTCCGATACCGCAAGTATCGGGTATCGGCCGATATTAGCGGTATCGGAATTCCGATACTTAGTTCCGATACTTTTGTCATATCGGATTCCGGAATCGGAATCGGAAGTTCCCATCATGCTATGAGCCTGCTTGCTTTGATTAAGCCAATGGGAATCCTCCGAAGTGTGGGCACATCCTGTTAGGCATGTAGGCATGTTAACTATTGGCATGGCTGTGATTGGCATGATGCACTATAAAAGCCACCGCAGCCGCCATTTCTGGTCACTCTGCTGTGAATTCAGTTAGGGACAGGCTGCTGTAGAAGACTGTGAGGGACAGTTAGAAATAGCGATTCCACCAAACATCTAGTGCTTTACCCAGGCTACATAAACCACCACTGTAGCCTTCTTTGCCCTAGCAGCAGTGTTCACAGCTGTCTGCAAGGGCTGTGTGAGTGCAGCTCACGCTGTGGAGTGGGTCCTGCAGCCACGTCAGGCTGTAGGCCACCCAGTGTGATCACTGCTGCCTCATACATCTTTTATTTTTTGAGCTGCATTTTTTACATAATTTCAATCTAGTGTGCTTCCATCCGTATCCATATACGTTGGTTGCAAACACTAGTAGTAGACAGCGGAGCCTTTCTGCAGCCTTTCAGTGCTAGTGTCCACTTTGCTGCACTGTTCACGGCTGTCTGAGAGGTCTCTGACTGTGTGTGAGTGCAGCTCACGCTGAGTAGTGTGTCCTGCAGCTACGTCTGGTTGTAGGACGCTCAGCGTGTCACTGCCTCACACATATTTTTATTTGAGTGCAGCTCATTTTTTCTTCTATTAGTGTGCATCCATCCGTCTCCATCTACGGTGGTTGCAAACACTATATAGGAGTACACAGCGGAGCCTTTCTGCAGCCTGTCAGTGCCAGTGCCCACTTAGCTGCACTGTTGACGGCTGTCTGAGAGGCCTCTGACTGTGTGTGAGTGCAGCTCACGCTGAGTAGAGTGTCCTGCAGCTACGTCTGGTTGTAGGACGCTCAACGTGCGTCACTGCCTCACACATATTTGTCTTTGAGTGCAGCTCATTTTTTCTTCTCCTATTAGTGTGCATCCATCCGTATCCATCAACATTGGTTGGTTGCAAACACTATATAGGAGTAGATAGAGGAGCCTTTTTTTCTGGCTTGTGCCCTGCCGGCGCAGCCAGATTAGTATTACCCAATTTTTTTGGAGCCTCATCTTTTGCATTGTAGGTTACCTGCCTGCATTGTAATAGCTCCAAAAAGTTGGTGATACTATCAGTTTCAATTCTTTGTTCACATACTTTGAGTTTGTTTCCAACAAAGAAACCACAAAAAAAGTTCACCAAACACTACATTTGGAACTTGTGTAGGCCACATCAGCTCCTATTAAAGTCTAGTCCACACACACACACTTCATAAAATTAGTGTTTCTTGTACCTGTAACCAGCTGTTCAGGAATAAGCACACTAAGGCCCCCCTTTGTACTTTTTTGCCTATCTTAAGCAGTCTTGCAAGATGAAGAAGGCAGGGAGTAAGGCGCGTGGGCGTGGGCGTGGAGTTTCAGCAGGGAGAGGACGTGGGGATTCTGCAGGGAGAGGACGTGGGGATTCTACAGGTAGAGGACGTGGGGATTCTGGGCCTGCTGCGGGCACCAGTGGATCAGCATCCCCCAGTTTTAGCAGGCAACAGTCCTTTATGCGCAGCTTTGTAGGACCTCAACGTACCCCACTGCTGCGGGAGGAACAAATTGAAGCCGTTGTCGGATGGATGGCAGCTAACGCATCGACTTCAATTACTTCCGCATCCTCTCAGGGTCAGAGCACCGAAGAGCAACCATCTGTCTCTTCACCACCTGCCAAAGTGCCCAGGCAGTCAGAGAGACATGGACAGGAGCCATCACAGTCTCTACTTCTGTTCTCGGAATCTGTTGGCTTGGAAAGAGGGGGCCAGCCAAGCAGCATTCCTGAATGTGAAGAAGAGGGAGTATGCAGTGATGCGCAACTTCTTTGTCCCTCTGAATCTGAAGAGGCGAGTGGGCCAGTGCCTATGGTCAGCACACCTCAGTATGCATCAGATGATGACGAGACTCAGTTGCCACTTTCTGGTGCGTACGGTGCTGGCGAGACAACCCCGGAGAAGCAGCTGTTTGAAGAGGGGAGGGAAGATGATGAGGTCCTTGACCCATCATGGCGTGAGCAACAGGAAGGTGGTGGGAGCAGCTCGGAGGAAGAGATTCCCCTACCGGCCAAAACAGGAGGCAGAGGGAGGGGGAAGACTTGGTTGCCTGTACCCTCCACTTCGGCACCCGTTAGGAGCATTCCTCCTTCCAAAGGCAAACCGGGCGCTCACAAGAGTTGCAGTGCGTGGTCCTTTTTTGACACAGTTGCAGATGACATTTGCTTTGTCAAATGCAAGCTGTGTCATCAGAGAGTCAAAAGAGGGAGAAATGTCAGCAACCTCAATACCACAAATATGTGGAAACATGTGCGCACCAAGCACGAGTTGGAGTTGCAGAGACACCCTGAAGACGTAGGCCAACGTACAGCACCACCTACCACCTCTTCAGTTCGTGTTGGGCCCTCTTCCTCCAGCTCACACACTGCTGGTTCGGCTTCCTCACAGGATCGCCAAGGAAGAACCTCTGCCACTGTTGTCCGGAGACCCTGTCAGATTACACCCATAGCAGCACGTTCCCATCCATCACAGCCATCGGTAGCACAGGCATGGGATAAAAGGCGCCCTTACTCGGCAAACCATCCCCGAGCACAGTCTCTGAATGCTGGCATTGCCAAACTTCTGGCAGTTGAAATGCTGTCATTCAGGCTGGTGGACACTGACACCTTCCGGGACTTAATGGCATTGGCAGTCCCCCAATACAACGTGCCCAGCCGCTTTTATTTCAGCAGGCGAGCCGTCCCTGCCCTGCAGAAACATGTTGAGGGCAAAATAAAACATGCGCTACTAAACGCCGTTAGTAGCAAGGTCCACCTGACCACCGATGCGTGGACCAGTAACCATGGACAGGGACGATACCTTTCCCTCACTGCCCACTGGGTCAATGTTGTGGAGCCGGGTACGGATCTGGAGAGTGGCGCTGTACGTGTTCTTCCAACGCCACGGATTGCAGGACTCCAGTCTGTACACATAGACTCCTCCTCCTACTCAAGTTCCTCAGAAACAGCAGAGCAGGAGCCTGTTACGACCGATATGAGCACAGCCGTGGCCAAACGTCAACAGGCTGTACTCAAATTAATTTCTTTGGGGAATCGAAGCCACACAGCGCAGGAGCTCTGGAATGCTATCAAGCTGGAGAGCGATGTGTGGTTTGGGCCAGCGAATCTCCAGCCGGGCTTGGTAGTGTGTGACAATGGCCGAAATCTGGTGGCAGCTCTTGGCCTAGGCAACCTCACACACATCCCATGTCTGGCACATGTTCTTAACTTGGTCGTGCAGAGCTTTCTGAGGGACTATCCGGATCTTGCTGCACTGTTGCACAAGGTCCGCATAGAGTGCGCTCACTTGCGACGTTCCAGCACGGCAAGATCGCGCCTCGCTGCTCTGCAGTGACGATTTGGCCTTCCGGAACATCGCATCATATGTGACCTACCCACCCGGTGGAATTCAACGTTACATATGTTGGAGCGGTTGTGTGAGCAGCAGGCAGCAGTCATGGAGTACCAGCTGCATCAGGCGCAAACAAGTCGCACTGTGCGCCGTTCACACTTCAGCACCATTGAGTGGGCCTCTATGAAGGACATCTGCCTCGTTTTGCGTGCCTTCGATGAATCCACGCGGATGGCGAGTGCAGATGATGCACTAGTCAGCATGACTGTCCCCCTTATCTGCCTGCTTCAACAAACACTGCAAGCACTAAGGGATGAGGTTTCAGAAGAGGTGGAGGATGAGGAGTCCCAAATGCCATCTGCTTCTGGACAGTCTGCGCTACGTGTTTCCTCACAAAGGCCTAGGCAGGGGACACTTTGTGAGGAGGATGAGGAGGAGTCGATGGAGGAGGAAGACATCTCTCCAGAGGAGGGAGGTACACAAACCTCTACTCAGTATGTACAGCGAGGGTGGGGTGATGCAGAGCAGGCCGAGGTCACGCCTCAAACAGGGGACAGCGGTTCTTTGGCAGTTGGGAGTCTGCAGCACATGGTTGATTTCATGCTGCAGTGCCTGAGAAACGACCGCCGCATCGCCCACATTCTCGTCTCGGCTGATTATTGGGTGTACACCCTCCTAGATCCTCGATACCGGGACAGCGTACAAAGGCTCATACCAACGTTGAACCGGGAGCGTAAAATGCGGGAGTAGGAAGAGTCACTGGTGCAGTCCATAATGTTTTCCATTCCACCCGACAGCATTGTTGCTAGTGCTTTACAAAGCAGCTCTGTGCGTCGAGGCAGTGGAGGAAACTCTGCACAAAGAGGGAGCAGAGGCAGCGCCGCAGCACAAGGCAAGACCACTATGGCCCAAATGTGGCAAAGTTTTGTGTGTCCACCACAATTGTCTACACCATCAGCGACGCCTCGAGTCAGCAGGAGGCAACGCTTCCGTCAGATGGTGTCAGACTACATGTCTTGCCCTGTCGCTGTACTCCCAGATGGCTCTTCCCCCTTCAAGTTTTGGGTCTCTAAACTGGATACATGGCCAGAGCTTAGCCAGTATGCATTGGAGGTGCTGGCTTGCCCTGCTGCCAGTGTATTATCGGAACGTGTCTTTAGTGCCGCAGGTGGTGTACTAACAGACCGTCGCACGCGACTATCTTCCGATAATGTTGACCGGCTGACTTTTCTGAAAATGAACAAGGCCTGGATCTCCAAAGACTTTGCCATTCCTCTTACAGACTAAATTAGTGGTTGGCAACTGTATCCAGGTCTGCTGGTGTGTTCATTTTTCTACCACCTGAACTATAATCCCTGTGCTTCAACACAGCCAGTTGTCGCTCAGATGTGTCGTCTGCACAGAGAAACACACTAGCTCCTGTGTTAGTGGGGTTCAGTAATGCCAGCTGATCCCCTGCTGTGTGGACGGCAAAGTCACCAGCTCCATCAACATTCAAACCACTACTGATTTTTAACCGTGCCCAACTTAGGTCTCTGGCTCCACTGTCTCTACTATTTCCCCTGACCTCCAACCCCGCCATCTACATCTCTGAAGTGGCGTCAGCACAATCTACACTTGTTCCTGTGTTCCTGTGGCTCAGTCCCATCAGTTTATCCCCTGATGTGTGTCCGGCAAGGTCTCCTGCTCTGTCCACATTCCCATAACCAGTAGTGGGAATGAGGACAGAGCTGGCGAACTTGCCGGACAAACATCAGGGGATCAACTGACGGGACTGAGCACCAGTAACACAGGAACAAGTGTAGATTGTGCTGACGCCACTTCAGAGATGTAGCTGGCGGGGTTGGAGGCCAGGGTAAATAGTAGAGACAGTGGAGCCAGAGGCCTAAGTGGAGCATGGTTAGAATCAGTAGTAGTCCACAACCTCCATAAAAACCGCTGCCCATTGGCCTCTGCATGCGGCATGCGTAATCCTGGGCTCCAACAGCGTCAGTTGGTGTTCAGAAGTGTCGTCTCCACAGAGCCAAACACATTCGTTAGAGTGTTAGTGGGTTTCAGCACTGCCAGCTGTTCCCCTGCTGTGGAGATGGCAAGTCTCCTGCTGCCTTCACCTGCCAAAATCCAGTAGGCCCCAGCCTGCTCCTCGCCTAATCCTGGGCTCCAACAGCGTCAGTTGGTGTTCAGAAGTGTCGTCTCCACAGAGCCAAACACATTCGTTCAAGTGTTAGTGGGTTTCAGCACTGCCAGCTGTTCCCCTGCTGTGGAGATGGCAAGTCTCCTGCTGCCTTCACCTGCCAAAATCCAGTAGGCCCCAGCCTGCTCCTCGCCTAATCCTGGGCTCCAACAGCGTCAGTTGGTGTTCAGAAGTGTCGTCTCCACAGAGCCAAACACATTCGTTCAAGTGTTAGTGGGTTTCAGCACTGCCAGCTGTTCCCCTGCTGTGGAGATGGCAAGTCTCCTGCTGCCTTCACCTGCCAAAATCCAGTAGGCCCCAGCCTGCTCCTCGCCTAATCCTGGGCTCCAACAGCGTCAGTTGGTGTTCAGAAGTGTCGTCTCCACAGAGCCAAACACATTCGTTAGAGTGTTAGTGGGTTTCAGCACTGCCAGCTGTTCCCCTGCTGTGGAGATGGCAAGTCTCCTGCTGCCTTCACCTGCCAAAATCCAGTAGGCCCCAGCCTGCTCCACGCCTAATCCTGGGCTCCAACAGCGTCAGTTGGTGTTCAGAAGTGTCGTCTCCACAGAGCCAAACACATTCGTTAGAGTGTTAGTGGGTTTCAGCACTGCCAGCTGTTCCCCTGCTGTGGAGATGGCAAGTCTCCTGCTGCCTTCACTTGCCAAAATCCAGTAGGCCCCAGCCTGCTCCACGCCTAATCCTGGGCTCCAACAGCGTCAGTTGGTGTTCAGAAGTGTCGTCTCCACAGAGCCAAACACATTCGTTAGAGTGTTAGTGGGTTTCAGCACTGCCAGCTGTTCCCCTGCTGTGGAGATGGCAAGTCTCCTGCTGCCTTCACCTGCCAAAATCCAGTAGGCCCCAGCCTGCTCCACGCCTAATCCTGGGCTCCAACAGCGTCAGTTGGTGTTCAGAAGTGTCGTCTCCACAGAGCCAAACACATTCGTTCAAGTGTTAGTGGGGTTCATCATTGCCAGCTGATCCCCTGCTGTGGAGATGGCAGTCTCTCCTGCTGTCTCCGCATTCCAAAGACAGTAGGCCTCTGCCTACACCCTCCTATTTCCTGGGCTTCAACTCAGCCAGTTGTAGCTCGGAAGTGCCGTCCACACGGAAAGAGATACTTGCTCCTGTGTCTCAGTGGGGTTCAGTAACGTCAGCTGATCCCCTGCTTTGTGGATGGCAGTCTCTCCTGCTGTCACCTAATTCAAAATACAGTAGGCCTCTGCCTACACCCTCCTATTTCCTGGGCTTCAACACAGCCAGTTGTAGTTCGGAAGTGCCGTCCACACGGAAAGAGATACTTGCTCCCGTGTCTCAGTGGGGTTCAGTAATGTCAGCTGATCCCCTGCTGTGTGGATGGCAGTCTCTCCTGCTGTCACCTCATTCAAAATACAGTAGGCCTCTGCCTACACCCTCCTATTTCCTGGGCTTCAACACAGCCAGTTGTAGTTCGGAAGTGCCGTCCACACGGAAAGAGATACTTGCTCCCGTGTCTCAGTGGGGTTCAGTAACGTCAGCTGATCCCCTGCTGTGTGGATGGCAGTCTCTCCTGCTGTCACCTCATTCAAAATACAGTAGGCCTCTGCCTACACCCTCCTATTTCCTGGGCTTCAACACAGCCAGTTGTAGTTCGGAAGTGCCGTCCACACGGAAAGAGATACTTGCTCCCGTGTCTCAGTGGGGTTCAGTAACGTCAGCTGATCCCCTGCTGTGTGGATGGCAGTCTCTCCTGCTGTCACCTCATTCAAAATACAGTAGGCCTCTGCCTACACCCTCCTATTTCCTGGGCTTCAACACAGCCAGTTGTAGTTCGGAAGTGCCGTCCACACGGAAAGAGATACTTGCTCCCGTGTCTCAGTGGGGTTCAGTAATGTCAGCTGATCCCCTGCTGTGTGGATGGCAGTCTCTCCTGCTGTCACCTCATTCAAAATACAGTAGGCCTCGGCCTACACCCTCCTATTTCCTGGGCTTCAACACAGCCAGTTGTAGCTCGGAAGTGCCGTCCACACGGAAAGAGATACTTGCTCCCGTGTCTCAGTGGGGTTCAGTAACGTCAGCTGATCCCCTGCTTTGTGGATGGCAGTCTCTCCTGCTGTCACCTAATTCAAAATACAGTAGGCCTCTGCCTACACCCTCCTATTTCCTGGGCTTCAACACAGCCAGTTGTAATTCGGAAGTGCCGTCCACACGGAAAGAGATACTTGCTCCCGTGTCTCAGTGGGGTTCAGTAATGTCAGCTGATCCCCTGCTGTGTGGATGGCAGTCTCTCCTGCTGTCACCTCATTCAAAATACAGTAGGCCTCTGCCTACACCCTCCTATTTCCTGGGCTTCAACACAGCCAGTTGTAGTTCGGAAGTGCCGTCCACACGGAAAGAGATACTTGCTCCCGTGTCTCAGTGGGGTTCAGTAACGTCAGCTGATCCCCTGCTGTGTGGATGGCAGTCTCTCCTGCTGTCACCTCATTCAAAATACAGTAGGCCTCTGCCTACACCCTCCTATTTCCTGGGCTTCAACACAGCCAGTTGTAGTTCGGAAGTGCCGTCCACACGGAAAGAGATACTTGCTCCCGTGTCTCAGTGGGGTTCAGTAACGTCAGCTGATCCCCTGCTGTGTGGATGGCAGTCTCTCCTGCTGTCACCTCATTCAAAATACAGTAGGCCTCTGCCTACACCCTCCTATTTCCTGGGCTTCAACACAGCCAGTTGTAGTTCGGAAGTGCCGTCCACACGGAAAGAGATACTTGCTCCCGTGTCTCTGTGGGGTTCAGTAACGTCAGCTGATCCCCTGCTGTGTGGATGGCAGTCTCTCCTGCTGTCACCTCATTCAAAATACAGTAGGCCTCTGCCTACACCCTCCTATTTCCTGGGCTTCAACACAGCCAGTTGTAGTTCGGAAGTGCCGTCCACACGGAAAGAGATACTTGCTCCCGTGTCTCAGTGGGGTTCAGTAACGTCAGCTGATCCCCTGCTTTGTGGATGGCAGTCTCTCCTGCTGTCACCTCATTCAAAATACAGTAGGCCTCTGCCTACACCCTCCTATTTCCTGGGCTTCAACACAGCCAGTTGTAGTTCGGAAGTGCCGTCCACACGGAAAGAGACACTTGCTCCCGTGTCTCAGTGGGGTTCAGTAACGTCAGCTGATCCCCTGCTGTGTAGATGGCAAAGTCTCCGGCTGCCTACACAGTCGTACCACTACTGATTTTTAACCGTGCTCCAATTAGGCCTGTGGCTCCACTGTCTCTCGTATTTCCCCTGTCCTCCAACCCTGCCAGTTACAGCTCCGAAGTGGCGTCTGCACAATCCACGCTTGTTCCTGTGTTACAGGTGTTCAGTCCGGTCAGTTAATCCCCTGATGTGTGTCCGGCAATGTCGCCTGCTCTGTCCACATTCCCATTATGGGAATGTGGACAGAGCAGGCGACATTGCCGGACACACATCAGGGGATTAACTGACCGGACTGAACACCTGTAACACAGGAACAAGCGTGGATTGTGCAGACGCCACTTCGGAGCTGTAACTGGCGGGGTTGGAGGACAGGGGAAATACGAAAATCAGTGAAGCCACAGGCCTAAGTGGAGCTTGGTTCAAATTAGTAGTCTACAACCGATCTTAAAATTTCTTCAATGCAGCCTCAGCCTGCTCCGTGCTTGTCCCTGGGCTTCAACACAGCCAGTTGTTGCTCGGAAGTGCCGTCTTCACAGAGTAAAACACTAGCTCCTGTGTTTGTGGGGTTCAGTAACGTCAGCTGTTCCCCTGCTGTTTTGATGGCAATCTGTCCTGCTGCCTCCCAATTGACAGCACATCAGGCCTCAGCCTGCTAAGTGCTTGTCCTGGGCTCCAACATCGCCAGTTGCTGCTCATAACTGACTTTGGCACGGGTACTCCCTCGTGCCCAGCTTGGTTCCAGCCCTGCCTGCTGTTTCCGGGAAGTGTCAATGTCAGTTTGCCACCCCAAGTTGCCATGTCGTGTTGCGGTTGGGTTAGCCGAGGCTAGGGTGCCAGCAGTTTAGGTGCTTCCTATGTGGACTGCGGGTTCTGGTAAGAAAGGCTTGTTCCATAGTGCCAGTAGGACAAGCACCCCCTGTAGGACTGTGTGATTCGGTAACTGCGGCCAGCTTGCGGCATGCCAACTTTGCTTTTCAGGGGTAACTTCTGATACCCCTCCGGGTTCCAGCACCGTCAGCTGGTTCTCGTCAGAGCCTTTGGCCTAGGTGCCTCCATCTCGGTATCCGAGTTCCGGCAACGTCTGCTGGTCCTTGGTAGTGCTTTGTAGCACAGGTACCTCCTGCTTAGTAACCGGGTTCCAGCACCGTCAGCTGGTCCTCGGTTGTGCCATTGGCTCTTATTCCTTCTGCTGCCCCTCCGGGTGCCAGCACTGTCAGCTGGTCCTCGCTATTTCCATTTGCTCTTGCAGCTTATGCTACCCCTCCGGCTTCCAGCACCGTCAGCTGGTTCTCGTCAGAGCCTTTGGCCTAGGTGCCTCCATCTCGGTATCCGAGTTCCGGCAATGTCTGCTGGTCCTTGGTAGTGCTTTGTAGCACAGGTACCTCCTGCTTAGTAACCGGGTTCCAGCACCGTCAGCTGGTCCTCGGTTGTGCCATTGGCTCTTATTCCTTCTGCTGCCCCTCCGGGTGCCAGCACTGTCAGCTGGTCCTCGCTATTTCCATTTGCTCTTGCAGCTTATGCTACCCCTCCGGGTTCCAGCACCGTCAGCTGGTGCTCGTCAGAGCCTTTGGCCTAGGTGCCTCCATCTCGGTATCCGAGTTCCGGCAACGTCTGCTGGTCCTTGGTAGTGCTTTGTAGCACAGGTACCTCCTGCTTAGTAACCGGGTTCCAGCACCGTCAGCTGGTTCTCGGTTGTGCCATTGGCTCTTATTCCTTCTGCTGCCCCTCCGGGTGCCAGCACTGTCAGCTGGTCCTCGCTATTTCCATTTGCTCTTGCAGCTTATGCTACCCCTCTGGGTTCCAGCACCGTCAGCTGGTTCTCGTCAGAGCCTTTGGCCTAGGTGCCTCCATCTCGGTATCCGAGTTCCGGCAACGTCTGCTGGTCCTTGGTAGTGCTTTGTAGCACAGGTACCTCCTGCTTAGTAACCGGGTTCCAGCACCGTCAGCTGGTCCTCGGTTGTGCCATTGGCTCTTATTCCTTCTGCTGCCCCTCCGGGTGCCAGCACTGTCAGCTGGTCCTCGCTATTTCCATTTGCTCTTGCAGCTTATGCTACCCCTCCGGGTTCCAGCACCGTCAGCTGGTTCTCGTCAGAGCCTTTGGCCTAGGTGCCTCCATCTCGGTATCCGAGTTCCGGCAACGTCTGCTGGTCCTTGGTAGTGCTTTGTAGCACAGGTACCTCCTGCTTAGTAACCGGGTTCCAGCACCGTCAGCTGGTCCTCGGTTGTGCCATTGGCTCTTATTCCTTCTGCTGCCCCTCCGGGTGCCAGCACTGTCAGCTGGTCCTCGCTATTTCCATTTGCTCTTGCAGCTTATGCTACCCCTCCGGGTTCCAGCACCGTCAGCTGGTTCTCGTCAGAGCCTTTGGCCTAGGTGCCTCCATCTCGGTATCCGAGTTCCGGCAACGTCTGCTGGTCCTTGGTAGTGCTTTGTAGCACAGGTACCTCCTGCTTAGTAACCGGGTTCCAGCACCATCAGCTGGTCCTCGGTAGTGCCATTGGCTCTTGTTCCTTCTGCTGCCCCTCCGGGTGCCAGTACCGTCAGCTGGTTCAAGAGGACAAAGAACAGGAAGACAACCACCAAGATGCAACAAGAGAGAGAAGACAAAGAAGCATAAAAAAAACAAAGCAGAAGAACATTAAGCATAAGACTAATACTCTGAGCAAATGATATTATCTTATTTATAAGCAGAAGAAGACTAAGCAGTGTATGGGGGTGAGTCCGTTCCTCCTCGTGGTGCCCCTGGAAAAGGCCTGCTGCTGCAGGCCAAACTGAACGCGGACAAATCCTGTTGTAAATCTTTTGTGACAGGCAGAACGGAAGGTGTAAACTTCTAACTTTTCTAGATAACAACTACAGGAATGCCTGACACAAACAAGAATATGATGAAGAAGAATAGGAAGAAGATGAAGAAGTTGAATATGTAGAATAATAATTGTTGAATAAGAAGAATATGAAGAATGTAAGAAAAGGAAGAAGAAGAAGAAGAATGTAAAAAAAGGAAGTAGAAGAATTTAAAAAAGGAAGAAGAAGAATGTAAAAAAAGGAATAAGAAGAAGAATGTAAAAAAAGGAAGAAGAAGAAGAATGTAAAAAAAGGAAGTAGAAGAATGTAAAAAAAGGAAGAAGAAGAATGTAAAAAAAGGAAGAAGAAGAAGAAAGAAGAAGAAAGAAGAAAGAAGAAGAAGACATACATGTCTGGCAAAATATAAATGAGGCTAACATAGTCAATATCTTTGTAACTCCTAAAATCTTTAAAAAAAAAGTTTAATTCCTGCTATTCCATTTGATTGGGCTAAACCTCTATGGCTTTAATGTCTCCTCCACCTCCCACAATACATTCTCCATTATTCTTAGTTGTTTTTCTTCATGTAGAATTAACCTACAAGGAAAGAAAGGGTTTTTTTTAATTCCGATATTTTGGCCCCATTGACTTGCATTGGTTCCCGGTATCGGAATCGGCGATACCGATACTTTTTTTTAAGATCGGCCGATCCATTCCGATCCGATATTTTCAAGTATCGGCTGGTATCGCTCAACTCTAGCTGTTATTAATATGTCCGGTGTGATGGTGGTGACTGGTGAGATGTGTGGTTATTAATATGTCCGGTGTGATGGTGGTGACTGGTGAGATGTGCTGTTATTAATATGTCCGGTGTGATGGTGGTGACCGGTGAGATGTGCGGTTATTAATACGTCCGGTGTGATTGTGGTGACCGGTGAGATGTGCTGTTATTAATATGTCCGGTGTGATGGTGGTGACTGGTGAGATGTGCGGTTATTAATATGTCCGGTGTGATGGTGGTGACTGGTGAGATGTGCTGTTATTAATATGTCCGGTGTGATGGTGGTGACTGGTGAGATGTGTGGTTATTAATATGTCCGGTGTGATGATGGTGACTGGTGAGATGTGCGGTTATTAATATGTCCGGTGTGATGGTGGTGACTGGTGAGATGTGCGGTTATTAATATGTCCAGTGTGATGGTGGTGACTGGTGAGATGTGCTGTTATTAATATGTCCGGTGTGATGGTGGTGACCGGTGAGATGTGCTGTTATTAATACGTCCGGTGTGATGGTGGTGACCGGTGAGATGTGCTGTTATTAATACGTCCGGTGTGATGGTGGTGACCGGTGAGATGTGCAGTTATTAATACGTCCGGTGTGATGGTGGTGACTGGTGAGATGTGCGGTTATTAATATGTCCGGTGTGATGGTGGTGACAGGTGAGATGTGCTGTTATTAATACGTCCGGTGTGATGGTGGTGACCGGTGAGATGTGCTGTTATTAATACGTCCGGTGTGATGGTGGTGACAGGTGAGATGTGCTGTTATTAATACGTCCGGTGTGATAGTGGTGACAGGTGAGATGTGCTGTTATTAATACGTCCGGTGTGATAGTGGTGACTGGTGAGATGTGCGGTTATTAATACGTCCGGTGTGATGTTGGTGACCGGTGAGATGTGCTGTTATTAATACGTCCGGTGTGATGGTGGTGACCGGTGAGATGTGCTGTTATTAATACGTCCGGTGTGATGGTGGTGACTGGTGAGATGTGCGGTTATTAATATGTCCGATGTGATGGTGGTGACCGGTGAGATGTGCTGTTATTAATACTTCCGGTGTGATAGTGGTGACTGGTGAGATGTGCTGTTATTAATACATCCGGTGTGATGGTGGTGACTGGTGAGATGTGCTGTTATTAATATGTCCGATGTGATGGTGGTGACTGGTGAGATGTGCGGTTATTAATACGTCCGGTGTGATGTTGGTGACCGGTGAGATGTGCTGTTATTAATACGTCCAGTGTGATGGTGGTGACCGGTGAGATGTGCTTTTATTAATATGTCCGGTGTGATGGTGGTGACTGGTGAGATGTGTGGTTATTAATATGTCCGGTGTGATGGTGGTGACCGGTGAGATGTGCTGTTATTAATACGTCCAGTGTGATGGTGGTGACCGGTGTGATGTGCTGTTATTAATACGTCCAGTGTGATGGTGGTGACCGGTGAGATGTGCTGTTATTAATACGTCCGGTGTGATGGTGGTGACCGGTGAGATGTGCGGTTATTAATACATCCGGTGTGATGGTGGTGACCGGTGAGATGTGCTGTTATTAATACGTCCGGTGTGATGGTGGTGACCGGTGAGATGTGCTGTTATTAATACGTCCGGTGTGATGGTGGTGACCGGTGAGATGTGCTGTTATTAATACGTCCGGTGTGATGGTGGTGACCGGTGAGATGTGCTGTTATTAATACGTCCGGTGTGATGGTGGTGACCGGTGAGATGTGCTGTTATTAATACATCCGGTGTGATGGTGGTGACCGGTGAGATGTGCTGTTATTAATACGTCCAGTGTGATGGTGGTGACTGGTGAGATGTGCGGTTATTAATACGTCCGGTGTGATGGTGGTGACCGGTGAGATGTGCTGTTATTAATACGTCCGGTGTGATGGTGGTGACCGGTGAGATGTGCGGTTATTAATACGTCCGGTGTGATAGTGGTGACTGGGGAGATGTGCTGTTATTAATACGTCCGGTGTGATAGTGGTGACTGGGGAGATGTGCGGTTATTAATACGTCCGGTGTGATGGTGGTGACCGGTGAGATGTGCTGTTATTAATACGTCCGGTGTGATGGTGGTGACCGGTGAGATGTGCTGTTATTAATACGTCCAGTGTGATGGTGGTGACCGGTGAGATGTGCGGTTATTAATACGTCCAGTGTGATGGTGGTGACAGGTGAGATGTGCGGTTATTAATATGTCCGGTGTGATAGTGGTGACCGGGGAGATGTGCTGTTATTAATACGTCCAGTGTGATGGTGGTGACCGGTGAGATGTGCTGTTAATAATACATCCAGTGTGATGATGGTGACCGGTGAGATGTGCTGTTATTAATACGTCCGGTGTGATGGTGGTGACCGGTGAGATGTGCGGTTATTAATACATCCAGTGTGATGGTGGTGACTGGTGAGATGTGCTGTTATTAATACGTCCAGTGTGATGGTGGTGACCGGTGAGATGTGCGGTTATTAATACGTCCGGTGTGATAGTGGTGACTGGGGAGATGTTCTGTTATTAATACGTCCAGTGTGATGGTGGTGACCGGTGAGATGTGCGGTTATTAATACGTCCGGTGTGATGGTGGTGACCGGTGAGATGTGCTGTTAATAATACGTCCAGTGTGATGATGGTGACCGGTGAGATGTGCTGTTATTAATACGTCCGGTGTGATGGTGGTGACCGGTGAGATGTGCGGTTAATAATACGTCCAGTGTGATGGTGGTGACTGGTGAGATGTGCTGTTATTAATACGTCCAGTGTGATGGTGGTGACCGGTGAGATGTGCGGTTATTAATACGTCCGGTGTGATAGTGGTGACTGGGGAGATGTTCTGTTATTAATACGTCCAGTGTGATGGTGGTGACCGGTGAGATGTGCGGTTATTAATACGTCCGGTGTGATGGTGGTGACCGGTGAGATGTGCTGTTAATAATACGTCCAGTGTGATGATGGTGACCGGTGAGATGTGCTGTTATTAATACGTCCGGTGTGATGGTGGTGACCGGTGAGATGTGCGGTTAATAATACGTCCAGTGTGATGGTGGTGACTGGTGAGATGTGCTGTTATTAATACGTCCAGTGTGATGGTGGTGACCGGTGAGATGTGCGGTTATTAATACGTCCGGTGTGATAGTGGTGACTGGGGAGATGTTCTGTTATTAATACGTCCGGTGTGATGGTGGTGACCGGTAATCTTTGCTTTCCATGCAGGGAGGAAGAACGTTATTGTGGTGATAGATGATCTGGATAAAAGCGATGATTGCCAGAAAACTTCAATCCTGAACAATCAGCCGAGTATCAGGGAAAAAGCTGAAGATTTATTCCTCATCAGCAATGAGGAGAAGAAATCAAACTATCAGAGGTGTCTCATGGTGGACAGAGAAAATGTGGAGAAGAAACTGCAGAGATTAAAAGACCTGATAACAAAGCGTAAAACAGGTATAATCATCTGAAGAAGGAAAATATAATATTCAGGAGGAAAGACCGGAAGAAAAGATCAGTCACAGTTCCTGAGTTTTTATGATTGGGTCTCCTTCACACCTTCAGATATTTCCTGTACTGTATCCATGTCCATATGTCTGTGTCATCTGTGTGACACATATTGGAATAGAAATTACAGATGTTTAGGTGTTAAAGATGGGCAAGCACAAATGAAAAAAATTATGTGGGGTACCCATTCACCCCTATTTTTGTTAAGCAGACAGCTGCAGGCTTATATTATCAGGCTGGGAAGGTCCTCGGTTATTGGGCCCTTCCCAGTGTTAAAATACCAGCCCGCAGACGCCCAGAATTAGAGCATACTTTAGATGCTTCAATTCTGGTGCGTTGCCTGGCTATTCCTGATTGCTGATTATCCTGGAGATAATGGTAATTAGGGTTAATGACGGCTGTGAATTGTCAAAAATTCAAGCTGCCATCAACCCCTTGGGTCAATAATATAGAGGGGTCCATCAGACATCAAGTCCTGGGGTTAGTAATGGAGAGGAGTCTATCAGACATCAAGCCCTGGGGTCAGTAATGGAGAGGGGTCTATCAGACATCAAGCCATAGGATTAATAATGGAGAGGGGTCTATCAGACATCAAGCCCTCTCCATTAGTAATGTTGAACATGAACAGAAATAAACACGTGAAATAGATCACTCTGTGTGTATAGAATACAGGAGATTCACTATTTGTATTGAAGAACTGAAATAAATTTACTTTTGGATGATATTCTCATTTTGTGAGGAGCGCCTGTATATAGAATATCTTAAGCTCTTACATCTTGTTTTATATAAACATGCCACAATCATGCCTATCCTTAAAAAGTCAACCCTCGATCCAACAGCCACGTCCAGCTATCGCCCAATATTACTGCTCCCATTTGCTTCTAAACTCCTGGAGCAGCACGTCCACGCTAAACTTTCCTCCCACCCATCATCTAATTTGCTCTTTGACAATCTACAATCTGGCTTCTGCCCCCATCATTCGACTGAGACAGCCCTGACCAAAATTACCAACGACCTACTTACAGCCAAAGCTAACGGACAATACTCCATACTCCTCCTTCTAGACCGGTCCTCTGCTTTCGACACAGTTGACCACTGCCTCCTACTACAGATCCTCTCCTCCTTTGGCATCAAAGACCTCGCCCTATCCTGGATCTCCTCATACCTTTCCAACCGCACATTCAGCATCTCCCACTCCCACACTATCCCTTCATCCCACTCTCTGTTGAAGTCCCCCAAGGCTCTGTTCTAGGACCCCTACTCTTCTCAATCGATACACATGGCTTGGGGCAACTCATAAAGTCCCATGGATTCCAGTACCACCTTTATGCCGATGATACTCAGATCTACCTCTCTGGTCCAGACGTCACCTCTCTGCTCTCCAGAATCCCAGAGTGTCTATCAGCCATATCCTCCTTCTTCTCCTCTCACTTATAGAATCATAGAATCATAGAATCGTAGAGTTGGAAGGGACCTCCTGGGCCATCTGGTCCAACCCCCTGCTCAAAGCAGGATTCGCTAAATCATCCCAGTCAGATGTCTGTCCAGCCTCTGTTTGAAGACTTCCATTGAAGGAGAACTCACCACTTCTCGTGGCAGCCTGTTCCACTCATTGATCACTCTAACTGTCAAAAAGTTTTTTCTAATATCTAATCTGTGTCTCCTCCCATTCAGTTTCATCCCATTGCTTCTAGTCTTTCCTTGTGCAAATGAGAATAAAGTTGATCCTTCTACAATGTGACAGCCCTTTAGATATTTGTAGACAGCTATTAAGTCTCCTCTCAGTCTTCTCTTTTGCAAACTAAACATTCCCAAATCCTGCAACCTTTCCTCATAAGACAGGGTTTGCAGACCGGTCACCATTCTGGTCGCTCTTTTCTGAACTTGCTCCAGTTTGTTGATGTCTTTTTTAAAATGTGGTGCCCAAAACTGGACACAATATTCCAGATGAGGTCTGACCAAAGAGGAGTAGAGGGAAATAATGACTTCACGTGATCTAGACTGTATGCTTCTGTTAATACATCCTAGAATTGCATTTGCCTTTTTTGCTGCTGCATCACACTGTTGACTCATATTCAGTCTGTGATCTATTAGTATACCCAAGTCTTTTTCACATGTGCTGTCACTTAGCCCTATTCCTCCCATTCTATATATGCTTTTTTCATTTTTATTGCCCAGATGTAGTACTTTGCATTTTTCCCTGTTAAAAACCATTCTGTTAGTTGCTGCCCACTTCTCCAGTTTATTTAAATCTTTTTGAATCCTCTCTCTCTTCTCTAGTATTAGCTATCCCTCCTAGCTTTGTGTCATCAGCAAATTTAATCAGTTTACCCTTCCTCAAACTCAATGTGGACAAATCTGAACTGATCATCTTTCCCCCATCTCACAGATCTTCCTTACCTGACCTTTCTATAACAATTGACGACATCACGCTTTCCCCCCTAACGGAGGTCCGCTGCCTCGGAGTAACCCTTGACTCTGCCCTGTCCTTCAAACTGCACATCCAAGCTCTCTCCACCTCCTGTCACCTCCAGCTCAAAAATATTTCCAGAATCCGTCCCTTCCTCAACCCTCAATCTACTAAACTACTTGTGCATGCCCTCATCATCTCCCGCCTCGACTACTGCAACATCCGTTTCTGTGGCCTCCCTGCTAACACCCTTGCACCTCTCCAGTCCATTCTCAACTCTGCCGCCTGACTAATTCATCTCTCTCCTCGCTACTCCTCCGTTTCTCCCCTCTGCAAATCTCTTCACTGGCTCCCATTCCCTCAGCGTATCCAATTCAAATTACTAATACTGACATACAAGGCCATCTATAACCTGTCTCCCCCATATGTCTCTGAACTAACCTCCCGATCCTTTCCCTCACGTAATCTCCGGTCCTACCAAGACCTCCTTCTCTCCTCCACACTTTTTTGCTCCTCCCCCAACCGCCTCCAAGACTTCTCCCGAATAGCCCCCATCCTCTGGAATTCCCTCCCCCAACACGTCCGGCTATCACCCGGATCCTTCAGACGGAACCTGAAAACCCATCTCTTCAGGAAAGCCTACAGCCTGCAATGATCCCCGCTGCCTCCTCACCACTACTGGAGCTACCGCCTCAACCAACACCGGAGCTGCTGCAACCCACCAACCTACTGTCTCCTTCCCCACCATCCTGTAGCATGTAAGCCCGAAAGGGCAGGGTCCTCGCCCCTTTGTATCAGTCTGTGATTGTTATTTTATTGTAAGTGATATCTGTAATTTGTATGTAACCCCTTCCCATGTACAGCACCATGGAACCAATGGCGCTATAGAAATAAATAATAATAATATAAAATAGGTGAAACTATAAAATCCTGGTTACCGTTTGGAGATAGAGAGAATCCTGAAAGAAGTGGAAATAATGAATGCAAAGACGTTGACCACATACTCTATAATAATAATAATCTTTATATAGAGCTAACATATTCCGCAGCGCTTTACATTTTGCACACATTATCATTATACTCTATGACTGGCGGCCTCCAGGGTGAGATTCGGCTGTTTTATCTGTTGGGTTTAAACCAGGGGAAGAGTCTTGAGGAGATCATTTGCATATTCCCAGTGCCTTCTGGGATAAGTGAAGAGTCTCCGCGAGCTCAACGATCACTGGGTTTTGGCGGTTGCAGCTGAAAAGAGGAAATCGGAAAACCAGGGGAAGAGTCTTGAGGTTTTGCGCGAAGTTTGGCTCATCTTTCATCGTTTTTAAGAAATCTCAAGATGGAAGAGGCCAGGAGCCATTTGGTGAGCTGCATTTCTTGCTACATGTTCACAGATTTACCAGTGGAAAAGCCAAACTTCACATGCCACAAATGCAAGCTTGTGTCCCTGTTGGAGGAAAAGTTGCAAAATCTCGAAGAGAGGTTAGCTACGTTGAAGATCATTAAGGAAGGTGAAGAGTTCTTGGACAGAGCAGAATTATCTCTTCATGTTACAGAAAGAGAAGAAATTCGAAGTGCACCTGAAGAAACAGAGGAATGGAGACATGTGACCCAGAGAAGCAGGAGGATCAGGAGGCAGTCAGCGCCCATACTGCTCAGAAACCAGTACCAGGCTCTCACGCAGGAAAACGATGAAGAAATACATCAGGATAAGACTTTGCCAACAAACAGCAACCTTGTACGCCCTCAGAGTCCTCCTGGATGGAGAAAGAAAAATGTTGTGAAGAAGAAACGGAGAGTGGTGGTCATGGGGGATTCCCTGCTGAGAGGAACAGAGGCCGCTATCTGCAGACCGGATATAACTTCAAGAGAAATGTGCTGTCTTCCAGGTGCAAAAATTAAAGATGTGTCTGACAGGATATCAGGACTCTTCAGACCTACAGATGACTACCCATTCCTGCTACTACATGTGGGGACAAATGACACCGCAAGAAACGACCTGGAAACCATCTGCAGAGACTTTGAAGACTTAGGCAAGAAAGTGAAAGAACTGGGAGTGCAGGTGGTCTTCTCTTCCATCCTCCCAGTGGATGGCCATGGAACAAGGAGGTGGAATAAGATTCTGCAGGTGAACAACTGGCTACGTCGATGGTGCCGTCAGCAAGGATTTGGATTTCTGGATCACGGAGTGAACTACTTATACGATGGACTACTTGCTAGAGATGGGGTGCACCTTACGAAGACTGGAAAGCATGTATTTGGAAGTCGCCTTGCTACACTTGTAAGGAGAGCTTTAAACTAGAACAACATGGGAAGGGAAGCAAAAGACCAGAAAAAGCCATACACCTGACAAATGCTATTGAGAACTCTGCTATTAGAAGTGGAAAGGAAGAACAAAGACGAAAGAATCTAATTAATAAAAATATTGGAGAAAGAGAAACCAATCACAAACTAAAATGTTTCTATACTAATGCACAAAGCATGGGCAACAAACAAGGAGAATTGGAACTACTAACACAGGAAAAGAAATATGATGTAATTGGAATCACTGAAACTTGGTGGGACAATACACATGATTGGAATACAAGACTAGAAGGATACAACTTATTTGCAAGAAACAGACTTGATAAACGAGGAGGGGGTGTCGCATTGTATGTTCGAAACGCGTTTATCTGCACAGAGATTGAAGCTTCAGAGACTGGGAGTTCTGTGGAAACTGTTTGGGTAAGAATACAAGGACAGAACAATGGAAAGGACACCATTGTAGGCATTTACTACAGGCCGCCTGTGCAAGCCGAAGATATAGATGAACTCTTTATGCATCAGATGGCCAAGTTCTCCAAAAAATATGACATAGTTGTCATGGGAGATTTCAACTATCCAGACATGTGTTGGGAATCTCTCTCAGGCAAAACTAACAGGTCAAGGAAATTCTTATCCTCTCTTGCTGACAACTTTATCTTCCAAAAGGTAGGGGAGAAAACAAGGGGAACTGCTACCTTGGATCTAATCCTTATAAACAGGGAGGAAATGGTTGAGGAGGTAAAAGTGGCTGGGACCCTAGGAGGTAGCGACCATGCTATTTTAGAATTTTGGATAACTAGAGGTGGAAGACCTGTGAAGACTCAGACGTCAAGGTTAGATTTCAGAAAGGCAGATTTTAAGGGATTCAGAAAGAGAATTGGAGGGATCCAATGGCTGGATATCCTTAAAGACAAAAATGTCCAGGAAGGATGGGAAATCTTGAAAAATGAAATTCTCAAAGCACAGTTGTTAACAATTCCGAAAAGAGGGAAGAATAGGAAGCATTTAAGGAAACCAGGATGGATGAACACAGAACTTAAGCACATGCTAAAAAGGAAGAAAAAAATGTTTATAAAATGGAAAGAGGGAGGCATATCTAAAGAAGAATATAATGCTGTCTGCAGAACCTGCAGGGCACAAATCAGATTAGCTAAAGCTGAAAATGAACTGAGGCTTGCAAGAGATGTCAAAAGCAATAATAAAGGATTTTGGGGATATGTCAAAAGTAAAAGAAAAGTCAAAGATGCTATAGGATTTTTACAGGATGAAAATGATGAAATGGTAAGACAGGATGTTGAGAAGGCTGAACTTTTAAATTCCTATTTTGCATCTGTTTTCTCTCAGAAAGGAAATGCAACATCAACTGTTATTCACTGTCCTATTAAGGGAATAGAAGAATCCAGGATATCTATAAACAGAAAGATAGTGAGGAAACACTTAGCTAACCTAAATGAATTCAAGTCTCCAGGTCCAGATGAATTACACCCCAGAGTACTGAAGGAGATAGCAGAAGAAATTTTTGAACCCCTCTCCATAATCTTTGAAAATTCTTGGAGAACAGGAGAAGTGCCAGAAGACTGGAGAAGAGCAAATGTTGTTCCTATCTTCAAAAAGGGGAAGAAGGTGGACCCAGGCAACTATAGGCCGGTGAGTCTGACTTCTATACCAGGAAAGATCTTTGAACAAATTATTAAACAACATGTATGTCAATACCTGGATAAGAATGAAGTGATTAAACAGAGTCAGCATGGGTTTCTAACTAATAAGTCATGTCAGACTAACTTAATTTCCTTCTATGACGGTATCACTGATTGGGTGGATCAAGGAAATGCTGTAGATATAGTATATCTTGACTTCAGCAAAGCATTTGACAAAGTCTCTCATACAATCCTTATTGAAAAAATGACTAAGTATGGAATGGACAAGGCAACTGTTAGGTGGATTCATAACTGGCTTAGTGATCGGACCCAAAGAGTGGTCGTAAATGGCTGCACATCCAGTTGGAAGAATGTCTCAAGTGGGGTACCACAGGGCTCTGTCCTGGGCCCTGTATTGTTCAACATCTTTATCAACGATTTAGATGAAGGAATTGAGGGTAAACTGATTAAATTTGCTGATGACACAAAGCTAGGAGGGATAGCTAATACTAGAGAAGAGAGAGAGAGGATTCAAAAAGATTTAAATAAACTGGAGAAGTGGGCAGCAACTAACAGAATGGTTTTTAACAGGGAGAAATGCAAAGTACTACATCTGGGCAATAAAAATGAAAAAAGCATATATAGAATGGGAGGAATAGGGCTAAGTGACAGCACATGTGAAAAAGACTTGGGTATACTAATAGATCACAGACTGAATATGAGTCAACAGTGTGATGCAGCAGCAAAAAAGGCAAATGCAGTTCTAGGATGTATTAACAGAAGCATACAGTCTAGATCACGTGAAGTCATTATTTCCCTCTACTCCTCTTTGGTCAGACCTCATCTGGAATATTGTGTCCAGTTTTGGGCACCACATTTTAAAAAAGACATCAACAAACTGGAGCAAGTTCAGAAAAGAGCGACCAGAATGGTGACCGGTCTGCAAACCCTGTCTTATGAGGAAAGGTTGCAGGATTTGGGAATGTTTAGTTTGCAAAAGAGAAGACTGAGAGGAGACTTAATAGCTGTCTACAAATATCTAAAGGGCTGTCACATTGTAGAAGGATCAACTTTATTCTCATTTGCACAAGGAAAGACTAGAAGCAATGGGATGAAACTGAATGGGAGGAGACACAGATTAGATATTAGAAAAAACTTTTTGACAGTTAGAGTGATCAATGAGTGGAACAGGCTGCCACGAGAAGTGGTGAGTTCTCCTTCAATGGAAGTCTTCAAACAGAGGCTGGACAGACATCTGACTGGGATGATTTAGCGAATCCTGCTTTGAGCAGGGGGTTGGACCAGATGGCCCAGGAGGTCCCTTCCAACTCTACGATTCTATGATTCTATGATTCTCTCACAGACTAACTGCTTTTCTTTCTGTCATTTTGCTTATTCTCAGTTTCATGTCTGTAGGACGTCTGTATTTGCAGGAGCTAACATCACCCCACGGAGAGGAGGAAAGGACAGATCTGCTCCTTGTGGCTCCGCTGTATATTCCAAGGTTGTGCTTGGACTTTTTACTTGGGTAGTTAACCCCTTCCGGACCGGATGACTTTTTTCTTTCCGGTCTCATTGTCTTCTCCCCTTTTCACAGACACATAACATAGACGGATGATGCCTGTTTTTTTGCAGGACAAGTATTCTTCAATTGCGCTTGACGCACAGTCATAGGACTGGGAGAAAAATTCAAAGTGGGTGAAACTGTGAAACTTCTGCAAGTCCGCCATTATTTTATAGACTTTTCTTCTACAGCAAAAGTGACCTGACAACTTTATTCTCCATCTACAAAAAAAAAATCTGAACTCCAGATTTGCGGTTTGTCATTGTTATTTTTCCAGCCTAAATACTTTTCTATTGGACACATTGGACGTGTTTAAGCCCAGAAATTCCAATTATATTTAGTTATGTCTCATAAATAGTGTTGAGCATTCCGATACCGCAAGTATCGGGTATCGGCCGATATTCGCGGTATCGGAATTCCGATACTGACTTCCGATACTTTTTTCATATCGAATACCCTAATCGGAAGTTCCCATAATGCTATCAGCCAATTTGCTTTGATTCAGCCAATGGGAATCCTCAGAAGTGTGGGCACATCCTGTTAGGCATGTAGGCATGTTAACTACTGGCATGGCTGTGATTGGCTGCTGAAATGATGTCATGATGCACTATAAAAGCTGCAGCAGCCGCCATTTCTGGTCACTCTGCTGTGAATTCAGTTAGGGACAGGCTGCTGTTGAAGACTGTGAGGGACAGTTAGAGATAGCGATTCTCAAAATAATCTTGTGCTTTACCCAGGCTACATAGTCCACCTCTGTAGCTTTCTTTTGCTTAGTAGCGCTGTTCACAGCTGTCTGCAAGGTGTGTGTGAGTGCAGCTCATGCTGTAATGTGTCCTGCAGCTACGTCTGGTTGTAGGCCGCTCAGCGTGCGTCACTGCCTCATACATATTTTTCTTTTATTGCAGCTCATTTTTCATAAATTCTGTCTAGTGTGCTTCCATCCGTATCCATATACGTTGGTTGCAAACACTAGTAGTAGACAGCGGAGCGTTTCTGCAGCCTTTCAGTGCTAGTGCCCAGTTATCTGCACTGTTCTTGGCTGTCTGAGAGGTCTCTGTGTGTGAGTGCAGCTCACGTTGTAGTGTGTTCTGCAGCCACGTCTGGTTGTAGGCCGCTCAGCGTGTGTCACTGCCTCATACCTAGTCCTTTTTTTGATTTTTTTCAGCTCATTTTTCCTGATTTTTTTCACCTACATTAGAGAAATGGCTGGAGTGAGCCTCCCGGCCCCCTATAGGAGGCGTGGACGGAGGCCATCATGACGGGGGGGTTGGAGGGTTTTGTGTGAGGGAAGGGTTAATGGGGCGGGGGAGCTAAGGGGTATTTAGGTGGGGTCCGGGGTGTTCCCGCCCTCTGTTTCCGATCTCTCAGCTCCAAGACAGTCCCACCCTCCCTCCCTTAATTTCCGACAGCTGGGAGTGTGATTCTAATTTTGGGTCATGGCGGTTTTGGAGGAGGGGGGAGTCCTTGAAGTCGGTGGAAATTGGTTTGGGAGACTCGGTGTGTAGGGTCTCCTTCGTTAAAAGGTATGCTGGTCGTGATCTAGTGAAAAGTGGATGGGGAGTTTCCGTCGGAAGAGGGCGGATCTCCAAGTACTTCGTGGGCAATATCTATTGGTGTGCTGGTGCTCCCGAGCCTGTGGGTTAACGGCTGGGAGCAAATGGACGGGGGTTGTTCACAATATTTTGGACTACTTCACCATGATCTTGTGGCTTCAAGGACTTCTCCTTCCAGGGTTCAAGTCATTGTACTTATGTTAATTATGATACAGTGTTTACTGTTTTTTGTTTGTTTGTATAATAAAAGGCTGCTGTGGCCATAAAAATTCCAAAGAAAATACTTGTGTCCGTGTATTAGTTGGCGGCGTTGAGGGGGTGGGGTTTTTTATGGTCACGCAGGGGTAACGGGGGAAAGGCAAGACGCTTGGTCTCCCACAAGGTAAACCATTTGACAATACCAATGTCATGTGCTTCCATCCGTATCCATCTACATTGGTTGGTTGCAAACACTATAGAGGAGTAGATAGAGGAGCCTTTTTTTCTGGCTTGTGCCCTGCAGCCGCAGCCAGATTAGTATTATCCTATTTTTTGGAGCCTCATCTATTGCATTGTAGGTTTGCTTCCTGCATTGTAATAGCTCCAAAAAGTTTGTGATACTATCCCTTTCACATCTGTCACATCCTTTTTGATTTTTTGAAAAAAAAAAAGGAAAAAAAGTTCACCAAACACTCCACTTTACAGTTGTGTAGGCAACAGTAGCTTATATTAAAGTGTAGTCCACACACTTCATAAAATTAGTGTTTCTTATACCTGTTACCAGCTGTTCAGGAATAAGCACACTAAGCCCCCCCTTTTTTACTTTTCTGCCTATCTTTATCAGTCTACCAAGATGAAGAAGGCAGGGAGTAAGGCACATGGTCGTGGGCGTGGAGTTGCAGCAGGGAGAGGACGTGGGGATTCAGCAGGGAGAGGACGTGGGGATTCTGTGCCTGCTGCAGGCACCAGTGAGTCAGCATCCCCCGGTTTTACCACGCAACAGTCCATTATGCGCAGCTTTGTAGGAGCTCGCTGTACCCCACTGCTGCGGGTTGAACAAATTGAAGCCGTTGTCGGATGGATGGCAGCTAACGCATCGACTTCAATAACTTCCACGTCCTTCCAGGGCCAGAGCACTGAAGAGCAACCATCTGTCTCTTCACCACCTGCCAAATTGCCCCGGCAGTCAGAGAGCGCTGTACAGGAGCAATCACAGTCTCTACTTCTGTTCTCTGAATCTGTTGGCTTGGAAAGAGGGGGCCAGCCAAGCAGCATTCCAGAATGTGAAGAAGAGGGAGTATGCAGTGATGCGCAACTGCTTTGTCCCTCTGAATCTGAAGAGGTGGGTGGGCCAGTGCCTATGGTCAGTACACTTCAGTACGCATGAGATGATGAGACTCAGGTGCCACTTTCTGGTGCATACGGTGCTGGCGAGACTACCCTGGAGAAGCAGGTGTTTGCAGAGGGGACTGTAGATGATGAGGTCCTTGACCCATCATGGCGTGAGGAACAGGAAGGTGGTGGGAGCAGCTCTGAGGAAGAGATTCCCCGAACGGCCACAAGTGGAGGGAGAGGGTGGGACAGACTTGGTTGCCTGTAGCCTCCACTTCGGCACCCATTAGGAGCATTCCTCTTCCAAAACACAAAACGGGCGCTCCCAGGACTTGCAGTGCGTGGTCCTTTTTTGATACAGTTGCAGATGACATTTGCTTAGTCAAATGCAAGCTGTGTCATCAGAAAGTAAAAAGAGGGAAAAGTGTCAGCAACCTCAATACCACAAATATGTGGAAACATGTGCGGGCCAAGCACGTGTTGGAGTTGCAAAGACACACTGAAGACGTTGGCCAAACTACAGCACCACCTACCAGCTCTTCAGCTCGTGTTGGTGCCTCTTCCTCCAGCTCACACACAGCTGGTTCGGCTTCCTCAAAGGATCGCCATGGAAGAACCTCTAGCACTGTTGTCCAGAGACCCAGTGACATTCCACCCGCAGCACCACGTTCCCAGTCATCCTCACACTCCCAGGCCACTCTACAGCCATCGGTAGCACAGGCATGGGAGAAAAGGCGGCCATACTCGGCAAACCATCCCCGAGCACAGGCTCTGAATGCTGGCATTGCCAAACTACTGGCCCATGAAATGCTGTCATTCAGGCTGGTGGAGACTGACACCTTCTGGAACTTCATGGCATTGGCAGTCCCACAATACACCATGCCCAGCCGCTTTTATTTCAGCAGGCAAGCCGTCCCTGCCCTGCAAAAGCATGTGGAGGGAAAAATAAAACATGCGCTACTAAACGCCGTCAGTAGCAAGGTCCACCTGACCACCGATGCGTGGACTAGTAACCATGGACAGGGACAATACCTTTCTTTCACTGCCCATTGGGTCAATGTTGTGGAGCCGGGTACAGATCTGGAGAGTGGCGCTTTACGTGTTCTGCCAACTCCAAGGATTGCAGGAATCCAGTCTGTACACATTGACTCATCCTCAAACTCAAGTTCCTCAGAATCAGCGCAGCAGGAGCCTATTACGACGGATCTGAGCACAGCCGTGGCCAAACGTCAACAGGCCGTACTGAAATTAATTTCTTTGGGGAATCGAAGCCACACAGCGCAGGAGCTCTGGAATGCCATCAAGCAGGACAGCGACATGTGGTTTGTGCCAGCGAATCTCCAGCCAGGCTTGGTAGTGTGTGACAATGGCCGAAATCTGGTGGCAGCTCTGGGCCTAGGCAACCTCACTCACATACCTTGTCTGGCACATGTGCTCAACTTGGTCATGCAGAGCTTTCTGAGGGACTATCCGGATCTTGATGCACTGCTGCACAAGGTCCGCATAGAGTGCGCTCACTTGCGGCGTTCCAGCATGGCAAGATCGCGCATTGCAGCTCTGCAACGCCGATTCCGCCTTCCAGAACATCGCATCATATGTGACCTCCCCACCAGGTGGAATTCAACGTTACATATGTTGGAGCGGTTGTGTGAGCAGCAGGCAGCAGTAATGGAGTACTAGCTGCATCAGGCACAAACAAGTCGCACTGTGCGCCGGTCACACTTCAGCACCACTGAGTGGGCCACTATGAAGAACATCTGCCTCGTTTTGCGTGCCTTCGATGATTCCACGCGGATGGCGAGTGCAGATGATGCACTAGTCAGCATGACTGTCCCCCTTATCTGCCTGCTTCAAAAAACACTGCAAGCACTAAGGGACAAGGTTTCGCAAGAGGTGGAGGATGAGGAGTCACAAATGCCATCTGCTTCTGGACAGTCTGCGCAACGTGGTTCCTCACAAAGGCCTAGGCAGGGGACACTTTGTGAGGAGGAGTCAGTGGAGGAGGAAGCCATCTCTCCAGAGGAGGGAGGTACACAAGGCTCTAATAGTCACTATGTACAGCGAGGGTGGGGTGATGCAGAACAGGCAGAGATGACGCCTCAAACAGGGGACAGCGTTTCTTGGCCACTTGGGAGTCTGCAGCACATGGTTGATTTCATGCTGCAGTGCCTGAGAAACGACCGCCGCATCGCCCACATTCTCCACACGGCTTATTATTGGGTGTACACCCCCCTAGATCCTCGCTACCTGGACAACTTACAAAGCCTCATAACACCGTTGAACTGGGAGCGTACAATGCGAGAGTACCAAGACACACTGGTGCAGTCCATCATGTTCTCCATTCCACCCGAGAGCAGTGGGAATGTGGACAGAGCCGGAGTCATTGCCGGACACACATCAGGGGATCAGCTGATGTTACTGAACCCCAGTTACACCGGAGCAAGTGTTGATTGTGCAGACGCCACTTCTGAGCAGCAACTGCCGGTGTTGGAGGCCAAGGGAAATACTAGAGACAGTGGAGCCAGAGGCCTAATTGGATCACGGTTAAAATCAGTAGTAGTCTACAACCGATATTAAACTTGATGAAATTAGGCCTCAGCCTACACCATGATTGATCCTGGGCTTCAACACAGCCAGTTGTTGCTCAGAAGTGTCTTTGGCACGGGTAGTCCCTCCTGCCCAGCCTGGTTCCAGCACGCCTGCTGTTTCCGGGTAGTGTCAACGTCACTTTGCCACCATTACGTTTTCCGGTCGTGTTGCGGTCGGGTTAGCCGAGTCTATGGTGCCTCCAGTTTAGGTGCTTCCTATGTAGGCTGCGGGTTCTGGTAATAAAGGCTGGTTCCATAGTGCCAATAGGACAAGCACCCCCTGTAGGACTGTGGGTGTCGGTAACTGCGGCCGGCTCGCGGCCTTGCAACTTTATTTTTCATGGGTACCTTCTGCTACCCCTCCAGGTTCCAGCACCGTCAGCTGGTTCCAGGCAGAGCCTTTGGCCTAGGTGCCTCCTTCTCGGTATCCGAGTTCCAGCAACGTCTGCTGGTCCTTGGTAGTGCTTTGTAGCACAGGTACTTCCTGCTTAGTAACCAGGTTCCAGCACCGTCAGCTGGTCCTCAGTTGTGCCATTGGCTCTTGTTCCTTCTGCTGCCCCTCCGGGTTCCAGCACCGTCATCTGGTTCTCGGTTGTTCCTTTGACTCTTGTATAGAGTTGAGCGATACCGTCCGATACTTCAAAGTATCGGATCGGAATGGATCGGCCGATCTTAAAAAAAAGTATCGGTATCGCCGATTCCGATACCGGAAGTCCCATTCAAGTCTATGGGACTTCCGGTATCGGAATAAGAAAAATCCTGTTTTTCCCTTGTACAGCCTCTCTGGGGTCTGTACGGGCCTTTCGGGGGGCTGTGCCGGCCTGCCAGGGGGTCTGTGCAGGCTCCGGTGGTCTGTGCCGGCCTGCCGGGGGGCTGTGCAGGCTCCGGTGGGCTGTGCCGGCCTGCCGGGGGGCTGTGCCGGCCTGCCGGGGGGCTGTGCAGGCTCTGGGGGGCTGTGCCGGCCTGCCGGGGGGCTGTGCCGGCCTGCCGGGGGGCTGTGCAGGCTTCGGGGGTCTGTGCAGGCATCGTCCGATGGGACTACAAGTCCCATCGGGCGATGCCTGCTACCATGACAGTGATTGACACATTAGCCAATGATGGGACAGTAGTAGTCCCATCATCCGGCTAATGTGTTAAATGTTAAAAAAAAAAAAAAATTACATGCTACATACATGCAACATGCATACTACATATATGCTACATTCATACTACATACATGCTACATTCATACTACATATATACTACATGCAACATACATACTACATATATACTACATGCATGCAACATGCATACTACATATATACTACATGCAACATACATACTACATATATACTACATGCAACATATATACTACATATATACTACATGCATGCAACATGCATACTACATATATACTACATGCTACATACATACTACATATATACTACATACATACTGCATGCTACATACATACTACATGCTACATACATACCACATACATACTACATACATACTACATGCTACATACATGCTACATATATACTACATGCTACATACATACTACATATATGCTACATACATACTACATACATACTACATGCTACATACATACTACATATATACTACATACATACTACATACATACTACATGCATGCTACATACATACTACATGCTACATACATACCACATACATACTACATACATACTACATGCTACACATATACTACATATATACTACATGCATGCTACATACATACTGCATGCTACATGCATGCTACATACATACTACATACATACTACATGCTACATACATACCACATATATACTACATACATACTACATACAATACATTCATACAATACATACATAGGCATACAGTACATATAACATAGAGTAACATACTTACCAATACTTGTCACATTGTTCCCCGAAGCCATTGTCTTTTACGGAATAAATATTAACATAACAAACCACAAAAATACTCACCCACGATCCGAAGCAGTCCACGAGTGTGTCCCACGACGATCTTGGGTAGAGAACTGCAGCATCAGCTGTTGCTGCCGTTCTCTACGGGCTGCAGGAATCTAATGACGGAAGGTAGGTATCCTTCCGCACTGTATTCCTCCGCCACTTAAAAAAAAAAAAGTCCCTAGTCTCACTTTATGCCATTGCTGCGTGGGAATTTCCCACACAGCAATGGCATAAAGTGAGACTAGGGACTTTTTTTTTTTTAAGTGGCGGAGGAATACAGTGCGGAAGGATACCTACCTTCCGTCATTGGATTCCTGCAGCCCGTAGAGAACGGCAGTAACAGCTGATGCTGCAGTTCTCTACCCAAGATCGTCGTGGGACACACTCGTGGACTGCTTCGGATCGTGGGTGAGTATTTTTGTGGTTTGTTATGTTAATATTTATTCCGTAAAAGACAATGGCTTCGGGGAACAATGTGACAAGTATTGGTAAGTATGTTACTCTATGTTATATGTACTGTATGTCTATGCATGTATTGTATGTAGCATGCATGTAGTATGTATGTAGCATGTATGTAGTATGTATGTAGCATGTAGTATGTATGTAGTATGTATGTAGCATGCATGTAGCATGCAGTATGTATGTAGCATGCATGTAGTATATATGTAGTATGTATGTAGCATGTAGTATGTATGTAGTATGTATGTGGTATGTATGTAGCATGTAGTATGTATGTAGCATGCATGTAGTATGTATGTAGCATGCATGTAGTATGTATGTAGTATGTATGTAGTATATATGTAGTATGTATGTAGCATGTAGTATGTATGTAGCATGCATGTAGTATATATGTAGTATGTATGTAGCATGTAGTATGTATGTAGCATGTAGTATATATGTAGTATGTATGTAGCATGTAGTATGTATGTAGCATGCATGTAGTATGTATGTAGCATGTAGTATGTAGCATGCATGTAGTATGTATGTAGTATGTATGTAGTATGTATGTGGTATGTATGTAGCATGTAGTATGTATGTAGCATGCATGTAGTATGTATGTAGTATGTATGTAGTATATATGTAGTATGTATGTAGCATGTAGTATGTATGTAGCATGCATGCAGTATATGTGTAGTATGTATGTATGTAGTATGTATGTAGTATATATGTAGCATGTAGTATGTATGTAGCATGCATGTAGTATATATGTAGTATGTATGTAGTATGTATGTAGTATGTATGTGGTATATATGTGGTATGTATGTAGTATGTATGTAGTATGTATGTAGTATGTATGTAGCATGTAGTATGTATGTAGCATGCATGTAGTATGTATGTAGTATTTTTTTTTTTTTTTTTTTAACATTTAACACATTAGCCGGATGATGGGACTACTACTGTCCCATCATTGGCTAATGTGTCAATCACTGTCATGGTAGCAGGCATCGCCAGATGGGACTTGTAGTCCCTTCGGACGATGCTTGCACAGACCCCCGGACATCAGCACAGCCCCCGGCAGGCCGGCACAGCCCCCCGGCAGGCCGGTACAGACCCCCACAGGGTGCACAGACCACCGGCAGGCCGGCACAGCCCCCCGGCAGGCCGGTACAGACCCCCACAGGGTTCACAGCCCCCCGGCAGGCCGGTACAGACCCCGGGCAGTCCACACAGCCCCCCGGCAGGCCGGCAGAGACCCCCGGAAGGCCCGAAATGACGGCGCATCATGATGCGCACACACCGCGCATCATGATGACGTCAGGCTGTCAATCAACTTTGAACTTCCGATTCCGATGCCGACTTCCGATATTGAAAAAATATCGGAAGTCGGTATCGGAATTCCGATACAGCAAGTATCGGCCGATACCCGATACTTGCGGTATCGGAATGCTCAACACTACTCTTGTAGCTTCTGCTACCCATCCGGGTTCCTGCACCGTCAGCTGGTTCTCGGCAGTGTCTTTGGCACGGGTACTCCCTCCTGCCCAGCCTGGTTCCAGCATGCCTGCTCTTTCCGGGAAGTGTCAACGTCACTTTGCCACCAAAACGTTGTCCTGTCATGTTGCAGTCGGGTTAGCCGAGTCTATGGTGCCTGCAGTTTAGGTGCTTCCTATGTGGGCTGCGGGTTCTGGTAATAAAGGCTGGTTCCATAGTGCCAATAGGACAAGCACCCCCTGTAGGACTGTGGGTGTCGGTAACTGCAGCCGGCTCACGGCCTTGCAACTTTGTTTTTCATGGGTGGCTTCTGCTACTCATATGGGTTCCAGCACCGTCAGCTGGTTCTCGGCAGTGCCTTTGGCTTTGGTGCCTCCTCGGTATCCGAGTTCCAGCAATGTATGCTGGTCCTTGGTAGTGCTTTCTAGCACAGGTACCGCCTTCTTAGACTCCGGGTTCCAGCACCGTCAGCTGGTCCTCGGTAGTGCCTTTGGCTCTTGTTCCTTCAGCTGCCACTCTGGGTTCCAGCACCGTCAGTTGGTTCTCGGTAGTTCAATTGAGTCTTGTAGCTTCTGCTACCCCTCCGGGTTCCAGCATCTTCAGCTGGTACTAGGCAGTGCCTTTGGCCAAGGTGCCTCCTTCTCGGTATCCGAGTTCCAGCAACGTCTGCTGGTCCTTGGTAGTGCTTTCTAGCACAGGTACCTCCTGCTTAGACTCCGGGTTCCAGCACCATCAGAATCTTAGACTGGATTTAAGACAGCCGACGCCCTAGTCTAGTGCTGGTGATTGCTTCTGGCTACTCAGGTCTTGGTTTTCTGCTCTGTTCCAGCCTTCTCAAAGCTAAGTGTTTTGCTAATGTTCACGCTTGATTTTGTTGGTCTATTCAGTTTTTTGTGTGTTCAGCCAGCACCGGCTGGGGCTGTGCTGAATTTACACTCTTATTTATCTGTTTTTGCCAATTTGCTTTTTAGTCCCTTATTAGATTGGCCTCTTTTTGCTCTGTCTCAGAATATTTCAGAGTGCTGATATAGTGGGACAAGTCTAGTGGCTTCAGGGTTAATTTTGTTATCAGAAGTGTTGGACATTATTTTTGTAGGGTTTTTGGCAGATTGCAGACAGTGTCTTTCCTTTCCTGTTCTTTATAGTTAGTTTGGGCCCCATCGATTGCTCAGCCTATTTTCCTGCCTGTGTTTGTGTTTTCATCTTGTTTCACCATCAATACATGTGTGAGGGCTGTCTATTCCTTTGGGGTCTGCTCTGGGGCAGTTAGTTTTCCCTTTTCTTGCTTTAGGCTTATGTAGTCGTCCGGCGGTGACGACGCATCTAGATCATCGTAGGAACGCTCCACTGCTACTGCTAGTTGTGTGGTTAAGATCAGGAATCTGCAATCTGCATAGTTACCAACCTCTCTGGTTTTCTGGGACTAAGCTTTTTGTTGTCCTCCTCGGTGACCCATTCATAACAGAATCATCAGCCATACCGCAGATTCTAGGGTACTCAAAGCTTTTTGTTGTCCTCCTCGGTGACTCATTCATAACAGAATCACCAGCCATACCGCAGATTCTAGGGTACTCAAAAGCAGGGATAAAATGTTTAAAAGAAAAAAAAAAGTGTCAGAATTTTTTTTTTTATATATATATATATATTTTTTCCTTTTCTTTTTCTGGGGTCGTAGGAGGATTTTTTTTTCTTTTTCCTAATGGAGATTAAGCAATTGTCTGATCGTGTGGAGCAGCTCACTGCTGAAGTGCAGGGAATTTCCACTTACCTCATTCAGTCACATGCTGCTGAACCTAAGATCCCCACTCCTGATGTGTTTTCTGGGGATCGGTCTAAATTTTTGAATTTTATGTATAATTGTAAATTATTTCTTGCCTTGAAGCCTAACTCATCGGGGAGCTCTGTGCAGCAGGTTAAAATTGTCATCTCCTTGCTGCACGGCGATCCTCAGGATTGGGCTTTTTCTCTGACACCTGAAAATCCTATTTTGACTAATGTGGATGCATTTTTTCAAGCCTTGGGGTTGTTGTATGATGAACCTAAGGCTGTTGATCAAGCTGAGAGAACCCTGTTGGCATTAAGCCAGGGTCAGGATTCTGCAGAGTTATACTGTCAAAAATTCCGAAAGTGGGCGGTCCTTACTACATGGAATGATAGTGCATTGGCAGCTCTCTTTCGGAAGTGTTTGTCAGAGACCGTAAAAGATGTTATGGTGGGATTTCCTGTTCCCTCTGGTCTGGATAATTCTATGTCATTAGCCATTCAAGTTGATCGGCGCTTACGTGAACGTAAAACTACATGGGAGGCGCTGCCACCTTTTGAACAAATGTCTGAACCTATGCAATGTGATGGGGTTTTGTCTAGGATGCAACCTCAGGAGTTTAGAAGGCGTAATAAGCTGTGTTTTTTCTTTGGAGACGCCTCTCATACTATTTCTGTCTGCCCTAAATGAGAGAAAAGTTTTGCACACACATTTGATGTAGGTGGTGTACAATCTAAGTTTCTTTTGGCAATTACTCTGATCTGCTCCTTATCCACGCTTTCCACTAAGGCTTTTGTGGATTCTGGAGCAGCGTTGAATCTGATGGATTTGGACTTTGCTAAACGTTGTGGTTTTTCCATGACGCCTCTACGGACGCCTATTCCTTTGAGGGGTATTGATGCTACTCCTTTGGTGGAGAATAAACCTCAGTTTTTGACTCAGGTGATAATGCAAGTTGCCCCATACCACCAAGAAAATTGTAAATTTTTGGTGCTGCATAATTTGCATGATGCTATTGTTCTGGGGTACCCCTGGTTGCAAACTCATAACTCAGTTTTGGATTAGAAATCTGGGTCTGTGGTGAGTTGGGGTTGTCAGTGTGTTCTTAGGGGCGCTCCTGTTTTCTCCACCTCTCCTCAGCCTCATGATATTCCTGATTATCTGGCCGATTTTTCTGATGTATTTAGTAAGAGTAAGCGTGCGTCTTTGCCCCCTCATAGGAGTTATGACTGTGCAATTGAGTTGATGCCTGGGTGTAAATTTCCCAAGGGTCGGCTTTTCAATTTATCAGTATAAGTTCTATACCAGGAAAGATCTTTGAACAAATTATTAAACAACATGTATGTCAATACCTGGATAAGAATGAAGTGATCAAACAGAGTCAGCATGGGTTTGTAACTAATAAGTCATGTCAGACTAACTTAATTTCCTTCTATGACGGTATCACTGATTGGGTGGATCAAGGAAATGCTGTAGATATAGTATATCTTGACTTCAGCAAAGCATTTGACAAAGTCTCTCATACAATCCTTATTGAAAAAATGACTAAGTATGGAATGGACAAGGCAACTGTTAGGTGGATTCATAACTGGCTTAGTGATCGGACCCAAAGAGTGGTCGTAAATGGCTGCACATCCAGTTGGAAGAATGTCTCAAGTGGGGTACCACAGGGCTCTGTCCTGGGCCCTGTATTGTTCAACATCTTTATCAACGATTTAGATGAAGGAATTGAGGGTAAACTGATTAAATTTGCTGATGACACAAAGCTAGGAGGGATAGCTAATACTAGAGAAGAGAGAGAGAGGATTCAAAAAGATTTAAATAAACTGGAGAAGTGGGCAGCAACTAACAGAATGGTTTTTAACAGGGAGAAATGCAAAGTACTACATCTGGGCAATAAAAATGAAAAAAGCATATATAGAATGGGAGGAATAGGGCTAAGTGACAGCACATGTGAAAAAGACTTGGGTATACTAATAGATCACAGACTGAATATGAGTCAACAGTGTGATGCAGCAGCAAAAAAGGCAAATGCAATTCTAGGATGTATTAACAGAAGCATACAGTCTAGATCACGTGAAGTCATTATTTCCCTCTACTCCTCTTTGGTCAGACCTCATCTGGAATATTGTGTCCAGTTTTGGGCACCACATTTTAAAAAAGACATCAACAAACTGGAGCAAGTTCAGAAAAGAGCGACCAGAATGGTGACCGGTCTGCAAACCCTGTCTTATGAGGAAAGGTTGCAGGATTTGGGAATGTTTAGTTTGCAAAAGAGAAGACTGAGAGGAGACTTAATAGCTGTCTACAAATATCTAAAGGGCTGTCACATTGTAGAAGGATCAACTTTATTCTCATTTGCACAAGGAAAGACTAGAAGCAATGGGATGAAACTGAATGGGAGGAGACACAGATTAGATATTAGAAAAAACTTTTTGACAGTTAGAGTGATCAATGAGTGGAACAGGCTGCCACGAGAAGTGGTGAGTTCTCCTTCAATGGAAGTCTTCAAACAGAGGCTGGACAGACATCTGACTGGGATGATTTAGCGAATCCTGCTTTGAGCAGGGGGTTGGACCAGATGGCCCAGGAGGTCTCTTCCAACTCTACGATTCTATGATTCTATGATTCTATGATTCTAGTACCCGAACATGATGCTATGCGATCCTATATTAAGGAGTCGTTGGAGAAGGGTCATATTAGACCATCCTCGTCACGTTTAGGTGCTGGTTTTTTTTTTGTGGCCAAGAAAGATGGTTCATTAAGACCGTGTATTGATTATCGTTCCCTTAACAAGATGACGGTAAAATATCAGTACCTGTTACCTCTGGTGTCTGATTTATTCTCCAGAGTTAAGAGTGCCTGCTGGTTTACTAAGCTTGACCTTAGGGGGGCATATAATCTTATTCGCATCAAGCATGGGGATGAATGGAAGACGGCATTTAATACTCCGGAGGGATATTTTAAGTACCTGGTGATGCCTTTTGGGCTCTCTAATGCCCCTTCGGTCTTCCAATCCTTTATGAATGATATTTTCCGAGACTTTGTGGATAAGTTTTTGATCATCTATCTGGATGATATTTTGATCTTTTCTAGTGATTGGGATTCTCATGTGGAACATGTTCGGACTGTGTTCCGGATTTTGAGGGAGAATTCCCTGTTTGTTAAGGGATCGAAATGCCTCTTTGGTGTACAGAGGATTTCATTTTTGGGATTTATCTTGTCTCCATCGACTATTGAAATGGACCCGGCCAAGGTACAGGCCATTTATGATTGGGTTCAGCCTACTTCTTTGAAGGCTCTCCAGAAGTTTTGGGGTTTTGCTAATTTCTATCGTAAATTTATAGGCAATTTTTTTGGTATTGTCAAACCACTGACTGATCTGACCAAGAAGGGCGCCGATGTGCTGAATTGGTCTCCTGAGGCTGTCTCAGCATTTCAGGCGCTTAAGCGGAGATTTACTTCAGCTCCAGTTTTACGGCAACCTGATGTCTCACTTCCATTTCAGGTGGAGGTAGATGCTCCTGAGACTGGTGCAGGAGCTGTTTTGTCCCAAAAAGACCCTGTGACTTCTAAGATGAATCCTTGTGCCTTCTTTTCTCGTAAGTTCTCCCCATCTGAACGCAACTATGATGTTGGGAATCGGGAATTGTTGGCCATGAAGTGGGCATTTGAGGAGTGGAGACATTGGTTGGAGGGAGCTAGACATCAAGTTGTGGTCCTCACCGATCACAAGAATTTGATTTATCTGGAGTTGGCCAAATGCTTGAATCCTAGACCGGCTAGATGGGCCTTGTTTTTTCACGCGTTTTAATTTTGTGGTCTCTTTTCTTCCAGGCACTAAGAATGTTAAGGCAGACGCTCTTTCTAGGAGTTTCTTTGCTGATTCCCTTAATGTGACCGAGCCTACTACCATCCTAGGTGAGGGGGTAGTTCTTTCTGCCATTTCGCCCGATTTGAGATGCACCCTGGAGGAATTTCAGGAGGATAAACCTGAGCATTGCCCTATGGGAAAATTGTATGTTCCTGACCAGTGAAGAAAGAGAGTGATGTCTGAAGTTCATTGCTCCGCATTGGCTGGTCATCCAGGTATTTTTGGTACCAGAGATTTGGTGAGTTGGTCTTTTTGGTGGCCCGCCTTATCTCGTGATGTCAGGAATTTTGTGCAGTCCTGTGGGACTTGTTCTCGGTCTAAACCCTGTTCTCGTTCTAGTGGGTTGCTGATTCCCATGCCATTGCCCAAGAGGCCATGGACCCATATCTCAATGGATTTTATTTCTGATCTTCCTGTCTCCCAGAGAATGACTGTTATCTGGGTGATTTGTGATAGATTTTCGAAGACGGTCCATCTTGTACCACTCCCAAAGTTGCCATCTTCCACTGAGTTGGTGCCCTTGTTTTTACAACAGGTGGCTCGGTTACATGGGATTCCTGAGAACATTGTGTCGGACAGAGGAGTCCAGTTTGTTTCCAGATTTTGGAAAGCCTTTTGTTCCTATCTGGGAATTCAGTAATCCTTCTCCTCCGCATTTCATCCCCAGACAAATGGGCAGGCTGAGAGAATAAACCTGACCTTGGAGTTGTATTTGAGATGTTTTATTTCCGCTGATCAGGATGATTGGGTTTCATTTTTGCCCTTCGCCGAATTTGCTTTAAATAATAGAGCTAGTTCTGCCACTTTGATGTCACCTTTTTTTTGTAACTTTGGGTTTCATCCTCGATTTTCTTCAGGGCAGGTGGAGCCTTCTGCCTGCCCAGGTGTTGACACTGTGGTGGAGAGAATGCACCAGATCTGGGACCAAGTGGTGGATAAGTTGTCTCTCTCCCAGGAAAAGGCCCAGCGGTTTTCCAACCGACATAGGACCATTGGTCCCCAGTTTAAGGTTGGTGATATGGTTTGGTTATCATCAAAAAATATCGCTATGAAGGTGGCTTCTCCTAAGTTTAAGCCTAGATTTATTGGACCTTACAAGATTTTGGAGATTATTAATCCGGTCTCTTTTCGTTTGGCTCTTCCTGTAGGGATGGGCGAGTCTACTCGATAGGACTCGTTACTCGGCGAATAGTAAGGGACTCGCTGGACTCGTTACTCGGCGAGTCTCCCAGTGATTACTCGCACAGTAACGAGTCCAATGCAAGTCAATGGCAATCCTAGTTTTGTCAGAGTTTTTTTTTCTCACTCGCTAGACTCGCTATATCACATCGCTGTCAACAGCGAGTCTGAGCGAGTCTACGATTCCGAGTCCTGTATACTGGATTCGGGACTCGCTTATACAGAATCTGTTATGTTCCTACAAGTTTCCAAGACAGCCTATGTCAACACACAGCGATTGTGAGCGAGTCTGAGCGAGTCTACGAATCCCGAGTCCTGTATACTGGATTCGGGACTCGCAAATATAGAATCTGTTATGTTCCTTTGTAATTTGTAAATCGCACATTACTCGCTAAGACTCGCTTCCCCATTCATTAACATTGGACTCGCTAGACTCGCAACGAGTAGCGAGTCCCGGGCTCGGACTCGCTAGAGTCAAGCGATTCCGAGTAATTTAGGACTCGCCCATCACTATCTTCCTGTCACATTTAAAATCCATAATGTGTTTCATAAGTCCTTGTTGAAGAGGTTTGTTGAACCAGTTGTTCCTGGGGTGGCACCTCCGGACCCTGTATTGGTTGAAGGTAACATGGAATATGAGGTAGAGAAGATACTGGATTCCCTTCTGGCTAGACGGAGACTCCAGTATTTGGTTAAGTGGAAGGGTTATGGTCAGGAGGATAATTACTGGGTCTCTGCCTCTGATATTCATGCCAAAAGATTGGTGCGTGCCTTTCATCGGGCTCACCCTGATCGGCCTGGTTGCGTGGATGAGGGTTCGGTGACCCCTCCTCAAGGGGGAGGTACTGTTGTGAGTTCATTTTCCCCTTCACCATTGAGGTCTGATGAACTTCCTCTTCTGGTGAAGGAAGGTAGTGAGGCTGATTACCAAGCACCTGAGCAGGATGATGATGACTGGGTGACTGGAATTGCTGACTGGATATAAGGCAGCCAACGCCCTTCTGCCTTGCTGGTGATTTCTCAGAGGGATTCTAGGAGACCAGTCTGATTCCTGCTCCTCAAAAGCAAAGTTTTCTGCTCTGCTTTTTGCATTTGTGTTTTGGTTTGTTTTGCCTTGTTTTTCTGGATTTTTGCCATCCCCTGCTGGGGTGAGCTGAATTCCTTTTTGCTCTGTCTTCAGAAAATACCTGAGTACTGATATAGTCTTTTTGAAGCCTAGCGTCTTCAGGGCTTTTTTCCCTATCAGTCTGTTGGCTCTTGTTTTGATAGGGTTTTGGCGGATTGCAGGCAGCAGCTTTTCTATCCTGTCCTATTTAGTTAGCTTGGGCCCCATCATTTGCTCAGCCTATCTTTCTATCTGTGTGAGTGTTTTTTCATCTTGCTTCACCGTCATTATATGTTGGGGCTGCCTATTGCTTTGGGGTCTGCTCTGGGGCAGTTTAGATTTCCCTTTCTGTCTTTAGGCTATTTAGTTCTCCGGCTGTGATTGAGGGGTCTAGGGCACCGTAGGAACCCCCCACGGCTACTGCTAGTTGTTGTTGATAGGTTCAGGGGTCTGCAATCCGATAGCTGCCAACTTCTCTGGTTTTCTGGACTTAGCTAGTATTTCTGTTTTTGCCTCCTACGGTGACTCATTCATAACAGTAGAGGCATCGGTGTAGCAGTCGGAAAGGAGTATAATCCTGGCTGCGGCGTTCAGGACAGATTGGGGGAGAGTTTGGTAAGAGGGAGACCGATTAGTAGAGAGTTACAATAGTCCAGACGAGAATGAATAAGAGAAACAGTAAGAATTTTTGCAGAGTCAAATGTAAGAAAAGGTTGAATTCTAGATAGGTTTTTGAGGCGTAGATGACAAGAGTAGAAGAGGAGGGGACCAAGGACTGATCCATGAGGAACCCCGACAGTAAAGGGAAGAGAGGAGGAGGAGCCAGCAAATGATTTAGTTAAAGAGCAGACAGAGAGGTAGGAGGAGAACCAGGATAGAGCAGTATACTTAAGGCGGATAGAGTGGAGCATAGTGAGAAGGAACTGATGATCCACAATATTGAATGCAGCAGAGGGATCCATGAGAATCAACAGGGAGCAGGGACCATTAGATTTAGCTGTTAGTAGATCATTAGAGACTTTAGTGAGGGCAGTTTCAGTAGAGTTGTAAGGAGCAGAAACCGGATTGTAAGGGGTCAATAAGAGAGTGATCTGAGAGATAGCGGATAAGATGGGAGTGGACCAGGCGTTCCAGGAGTTTAGTTTAGAAATGACGGGAAGATTAGAGACGGGTCTATAGATAGCAGCACATTTCTGTTTGATTGATGGTTTTTAAGTAATGGATGTATGCTGGCATGTTTAAATGAGGAAAAGATACCAGATGAGAAAGAAATATTTTAATGAAGTGAGTGGTGACAGCAGGGGAAAGGGACTGGAGGAGATGTGAGGGAATAGGGTCACTGGTGCTGGTAGTAGGGTGAGAAGATACAAGAAGACTGGTCACTTCTTCCGTCAAAGACAGAAAGTGAGTTAGATGCAGTCCTGGAGGGAGTACAAAGCATGACATTACAGGATTGGGAGAAAATTTCCGGTCGGATATGGTCAATTTTTTCTTTGAAATAATTGGTCAGATCGTCAGCGCTGAGGTCGGTGATCGTAGCCTCCCCTCTTGGATTAAGGAGAGAATGAAAAGTGTCAAAGAGCTGCTTAGGATTGTTGGAGAGTGAGATGATGAGGTTTTGAAGCAGGTTTGTTTGGAAAGGTGAAGGACAGAGTTGCATGTTTTAAGCATAAACTTATAATGTTTGAAATCTTCGGCCAGATTGTATTTTCTCCAATCTGGGCACATGGATCCTGAATGTCGATGTAGCAGGAAGACACATGTGGTGTGAGGACTTGAACCTCTGGAGGCCACAGACAGACAGGACACAGGGAAACAGGTATGGAGAAGGTAGTAAAAGCACTGGAGGCTGCAGGCAGACAGGACACATGGAATCAGGTATGGAGCAGGTACCAGAAGCACTGGAAGCTGCAGGCAGACAGGACACATGGAAGCAGGTATGGAGCAGGTACCAGAAGCACTGGAAGCTGCAGGCAGACAGGACACATGGAAGCAGGTATGGAGCAGGTACCAGAAGCACTGGAGGGTTCTGGCCCAAAACTAAAAAATTGGGAATTTTTCACTTTTATACTTTGAGCCGCTTTCCAGCTGATAATAAACTACAGAAAAGGGGTGATCTTCTTGGGAATTATGGGTGTCCCCCTCTACACCGCACTTTATTACACTCCGGGATGAGTTATCACTTCACATCTGTTCATATTCTCTGCAAAGCATCATAATGTTCACCGGGAAGAATCCAGAGAAATACAAGGTTACAAGTGACCCTATCTGAATGTATAACTACACACCCCTCCAGCTATCTGCACACACCAGGCTATATGGTGACATTACACAAGTATCTATACACACTGCAGGTATATAGAGGATGACAGGGCCGCAGCCTACTCCCCGACCTCAGCCTCCTCCCCGGCCTCAGCCTCCTCCCTGCCGCACACTGTGACTGTGACTTGTGCAACTTTGATAATTAAAAGCAAAACTGAAAGTAAAGACAGAAGAGAAAAACAAACTGCAAAAAGCAGATGACAATGGAAAGAAGAGCGATAACAAGAGGTAAGAAATCCCAAAACTATATAGAAAACTATCATATAACTATATATAGCGGGATCCTATAACTACATAGAGAGGGATCCTATAATTCTATAGAGAGGAATCCTATAACTATATAGTAATCATAAATAACTATATATAGAGGGATCCTATAACTATATAGAGGGATCTTATAACTATAGAGAAGGATCCTAGAACTATATAGAGAGGGATCCTATAACTATATAGAGGGATCTTATAACTAAATATAGAGGATCCTATAACTATATAGAGAGGGATCTTATAAATATATATAGAGAGGGATCCTATAACTATATAGAGAGATCCTATAACTGTGACGTCCATCTGCAAATCTGGGCTGCAATAGGGACAGCACCCTGAGAAACCCCGAGACCCTTAACCCCTATACAGGGATCTGGAATTGTAGCAAGGCCCAGGGGGTGGCTGTCTAGAGGAGCAGTGGGCCAGAGCAGGACGGTCGCCAAGGAAAAAAGGCAGGGAATCAAAAACGTAGACAGAAATCGGGAGAGCAGCGGAGGTACCGAATCGGCAGGCAGTGGCAGAGTAATGGGTCGCCCTCCCAGGGCCGTGGGGTACTCGGTACTGGGCTGGTGTCAGCGGGATGTGTCACAGCAGCGGTGACCCGGTCCGTGGCCCTGGGCGCCCAAGTAATGGGGGAATTGAAATGGTGGAATGTAGTTAATGGAATAGTTTGTGACGCCACCTGTGGTGTTCGGCAAGTGAGGTGTTAAGCCGACGCTGCTTGCAGATCCTCTGGGGCTGGTGGTGTGTTGCAGCCAAGATGGTGAAGCTCCCCACAGGTGGAGCTGTAGTCCCAGGACAGTGTAGATGTGGAATTAGAGGAGAGGCACAATCGGTGTAGAAACTGGTACCCAGATGTAGCGGTGCTGGGTGCGCTGGCGCAAGATTGAATGGAGGACACCCGGGCATCTAGTTCCAAAGCTTTACTCACAGTCTGTAGTGCCCGCTTCCATGCCGTGTCCTCCAGGTCAGGGACTCAGTCAACCTCCAGGCAAGATGGAATGCTCCCTTCCAACACTCCGCCAACATGTGCCTTTCTGAACGTCTCCTCTATAGCGCCTTTAAGTGTGAAGATCTCCTAGTACTGAGTTACACTGGAGTTCCTCCTTAGCGATGTTCCCAAGAACTCTACTTGTACGGCAGACAGCTGTAGCCTGCTTCAGGGACTCCCTACTCCTGAGTCCCGGCTCACTATCCAAGTTGCTGTTGTGCCCCCGAGTCGTAGATGGGAGTAGTGCATTTACAGCCCACTACTCCACCGGTGTCTGCTGCAGGACCATTAGCATCCATACAACCTCGGGGACCAGGCCCCGGCCTTGCGCTTAGAACTTCTAGGCAGGGTTCTCTCCTAACCCACATCCTCTGTGTTCCCTTTCACTCCTTCATTCCATTCTAATCTCTCTCTCTTATGGAAGATCAGGTTTCAGTTCAATGTCTTTCTCCATCTTTCCTTTCCCGTGCCAGCAGACCCAGGTCACTGAGGTCTGCTGCAGCACCTCCTTCCTCCATCCCTCTCTCAGGGATCTCCTTTCCTCACTCCTTTCCTCACTCCTCTCTGTGTGGCTTCCTCTCTCAGACTCACCTACTGACTGACTGACTGAAATTCTAAACCTTCCCGCTCTTTTATGTATTCTCAACACCATCTGCCTCCCAGCACGTTTCGTGTTCCAAGCAGGGAGCCACCAAAGGTGCTCTGCTACACTCTAAGCAAGGAGCCGCAATGTAGCTTTGCTGTACTACTCTGTTGTGTGGGGTGCGAGTGTTGGAGCGTGGTCAGAAGCCTCCAACTTACCTGGATGCTGGGGCACCACACCTCAGGAGGAGGTGCAGTACCTCTGTGGCAACTGAGCCTCAGGGGCGCCACGGTAAACAGTCCAGGCCAAGGTCACAAAAATGAGAGAGTAGCAACGGTACAAAAACGACAGGCAGTAGCAGAGTCGAATATCCAGGCCAAGGACACAAACCAGGAGAGTAGCAGAGGTACAAAATCGTCAGGCAGTAGAGGGGTCAGAAATCCAGGCTGAGGTCAGAGTCAAACAATAGCAAATCACACCGTAGCACACAGGGGAACCAAGAATATATCTGGCGGCTGGCAAGACCAGTCCCAAGGTGTTTGAGGGATCAGGTCATCCCTCACAGGTTCCTGGACTGATGATGTCATCAGGACCGCCCCCAGGTCCAGGCCGGATGGTGATGCACCAACCTCTTCATGACTGACAGAGGAGCGGAGCCTGCGTCCACCAGATGCCTGCGCAGGAGCCCCTTCTCTGTCGCCGCCATCACTCGGGGGCGAACCACGGCACCTCCCAGTGGCTGAGGTAGGAACAGCAGGCCCCTAGTCAGACGGCGACGTGACAGTCCGGGGCCTCCTAGTGCCCGAGGCCGGGACAGCAGGCCCCGAGTCTGACAGCGACGTGACAGTCCGGCGCCTCCTAGTGCCCGAGGCCGGGACAGCAGGCCCCGAGTCTGACGGCGACGTGACAGTACCCCCCCTCTAAGAGGGGCCTCCGGACCCTCAAAACTCGGTTTGTCAGGGCGAAGGAGATGAAATCTCCTAATTAATGCTTTAGATTCACTAGTAGGATTTTTTATGGATTAAAACGTGCGCTGCCAGACCATCACTCCTCACAAATTGTGTGCTTAATATATTTATTTCCCAACGCGTTTCGAGGTCATAAAACCTCTTCCTCAGGGGATGACATGTACAGGCAGGTAAAGACATTGCCGGTTTTATACATACACAGTTCAAATATTGGCACCAAGAGTCACATGTTGGGAAGGGGATAAAGGTCAGAGGTCATCAGTGTAAATGTTTAAAAACTTAGTACATCCGACCTTTTCTGCGGGTTCGTTTAGCGCTTTCTTCATTCTTTTATGTTTTATTTCTCCTTTATTTTTCTTCACTCTCTCTTTTTCTTCTCAATCATTTACCTGAAAACACACCAAATGAATTAATTTTGTCGGATGTACTAAGTTTTTAAACATTTACACTGATGACCTCTGACCTTTATCCCCTTCCCAACATGTGACTCTTGGCGCCAATATTTGAACTGTGTATGTATAAAACCGGCAATGTCTTTACCTGCCTGTACATGTCATCCCCTGAGGAAGAGGTTTTATGACCTCGAAACGCGTTGGGAAATAAATATATTAAGCACACAATTTGTGAGGAGTGATGGTCTGGCAGCGCACGTTTTAATCCATAAAAAATCCTACTAGTGAATCTGAAGATTTATGGCCACAGCGTGGTCATTTGGATGTGCAGCAAGCTGACCGCGTTTCTTTATGTCTGTTACTCTCCTATATACGGTGAGTATAAATTATTGTTTGAAATCTTGGTTTTCTCAGATAAGACCCTATTGCGCTTTTTTCCTTGCAGTTTCAATTATTCTAATTAATGCTTTGGCATGGATGTTCCCCACGGGGACCCAGGACCTCTCCTCCGGTCCGTAGCCCTTCTAGTGTACAAGATACTGTACGGACCCACTCACAAGGCGGGAGTCAAGGACACCCTGGACTTCATACTCCAAGGTACCCCTGACCGAAACAGAAGGAGGAGGGGACTGGACAGGATGAATTGGGGAGCGATACAGCTTGAGGAGAGATTTATGGAACACGTTGGGCAATTTGAATGACTGAGGGAGTTTTAAACGGAAGGCTACCGGGTTAATCACCTCTATAATTTCGTATGGACCAATAAATCTGGGACCCAGTTTGGCAGACGGCACTTTAAGCTTGATGTTTTTGGTGGAGAGCCAGACCTTGTCTCCAACTCCCAGGTGCGGCCCCTTAGATCGCCGTCTGTTCGCAGCCGAAGCCTGTCTAACCTGGGCCCCTTTCAAGTTCGAGTTTACCTCAGACCAAATCGTTTTTAAGCGATGTATATTTTTCTCTACCCCAGGGAGCTCCGACATCCTGGCCGAGAATGAACCAAAGCGCGGATGCAGTCCATGGTTGCAGAAAAAGGGGGTAGTTTTAATGGAGTCCTGGTACCGATTATTTAGGGCAAACCCAACTAATGGCAGATGTTCCACCCAGTCGGACTGATGTTTTGACACATAACAGAGAAGGTATTGCTCCAGAGCCTGGTTGGTACGCTCAGTTTGACCATTGGTTTCGGGGTGGTAGGCCGAGGAGAAGGACAACTCAATACCAATGCGTTTGCAGAACGCCCTCCAGAACTTTGAAATGAACTGGGTACCCCTGTCGGACACAATATTGACCGGAGCACCGTGCAGACGTACAACATGCACAATGAACAGTTTACTCAAAGTTTCGGAGTTAGGTAACCCCGACAGGGGGACAAAATGACACTGTTTGCTGAACCTGTCCACCACCACCCAGATACACGTTTTCCCATCTGAGGATGGCAGGTCCGTAATGAAGTCCATGGAGATGTGGGTCCATGGACTCTCAGGGGTGGGCAAGGACTGGAGCCAGCCGGCAGGGCGATTATGGGGGGACTTGGCGCGGGCACAGACTTCACACGCTAAAACAGTCTTTACAGTCCTTAACCACCGTCGGTCACCAAAAATTCCTAGTTACCAGTCTGGTGGTATTATTTAGACCAGGATGGCTTGCCAGAACAGAGTCATGCTATTCTTTAAGAATTTGTAGGCGAATCATAGCTGGAACGAATAATTTTTTGGGGGGCGTAGTGTCAGGAGCTTGTTCTGGGGACCTACAGATCTCCTCCAGAAGGTCCAAAGACACTGCAGACACAACAATCCCATTGGCCAATATCGGGACTGGTTTACAGTCCTCGGCTTGTGAGGGGCAAAACTGCGAGAGAGGGCATCGGCCCTCACATTTTTAGTACCAGGGCGGAAGGTGATTATGAAATTAAACCTAGAGAAGAACAAGGCCCACCTTGCTTGTCTAGGATTTAGTCTTTTAGCTGACTCCAGGTAGGTCAGGTTCTTGTGATCAGTAATTACAGTGATCATATGTTTGGCGCCCTCGATGAAGTGGCGCCATTCCTCGAAGGCCCATTTAATTGCCAATAGTTCCCGATTACGTATATCATAGTTTTTCTCAGTGGCAGAGAATTTGCGGGAAAAAAAGCACATGGACGAAGCTGAGTGAGGGATGCAGTGCCTTGCGATAGCACTGCTCCCACTCCGACTTCAGAGGCATCTACTTCTACAATAAATGGGCGGTCCAGATCAGGCTGAACCAAAACTGGGTTGGCCACAAAGCACTCCTTTAGCGTAGAAAATGCCTGAATTGCCTCAGGGTTCCAATTGGTCAAGTCTGCCCCTTTCCGGGTCAGATCCGTGAGTGGCTTGGCAATCTCTGAGAAACCTCTAATAAACTTGCGGTAATAATTAGCAAACCCTAAAAATCACTGCAGCGCTTTTAGCGATCTGGGTTGTACCCAAGCTTTAATAGGTTGAATCTTGGCAGGATCCATGTGGAACCCTTTGCCTGAGACCATGTACCCTAAAAACTGTACCTCCTCAGCAAAAAAACCCCACATTTCTCTAGTTTAGCAAACAAGGAGTGTTCACGTAGTCTTTGTAGCACAGAACAGACGTGTTGAGCGTGTGTCACAGGTTCAGCAGAGTAAATCAAAATATCAACTAAATACACGACGACATACACCCCACAAGTGTCTCAGAAAATATCATTAACGAAGTTTTGAAACACGGCAGGTGCGTTACTGAGTCCGAACGGCATTACAAGGTACTCAAAGTGGCCAAGGGGTGTATTAAACACGGTTTTCCACTCATCCTCCTCTCTTATGCGGACCAGATTATATGCCCCCCGGAGGTCAAGTTTTGTAAACCAACGGGCTCCCATTAGCTGATTAAAAAGATCAGGGATGAGTGGAAGCGGATACTGGTTCTTTATAGTGATTGCGTTTAATTCCCGGTAATCAATGCAGGGTCTGAGACCACCATCTTTCTTCTCCACAAAGAAGAACCCTGCCCCAACTGGTGAAATGGATGGGCTATATAGTCATTCATGGCCTGATGCTCTGGACCGGAGAGATTAAATATTCTCCCTTTTGGGAGACGGGCATCCGGAATCAGATCTATAGGGCAATCATACTTCCTTTGTGGGGGTAACTTCTCAGATTCTACAACAGAAAAAACATCCTCATAGTCCCTGAAAGCAAACGGTATGAGGGGGCTTTTAACCTTAACTTGGTTTACTGCTAATGATATTCAGTTATCCTGACACTGCGAACTCCAGCGCACATCACCCAGGTGCCAGTCAATTACAGGATTGTGCTGGCGTAACCACGGCATCCCCAAAATAACTGCAGCAGATAAATTATCCATCACAAAAAAATGACATAAGTTCAGTATGTAATGTTCCCACAGACATAGCAATTTTGGCCGTAACAAATTTAACCCCCTCCTGAATAATAGACGTGCCATTAATAGCCGTGGTTTTAATAGGGGCATTAAGTCTTAGCAGCGGTACACCAAGATTCCTAGCAGCCAAAGAATCCATAAAATTTCCTTCAGATCCACTATCCACATAAGCTTTTAAACACAGAGATTTCTGACCAAATGAAACAGAGATGGGCAATAAAACTTTGGCCGCATCTGCAGGCAGTACCTGAGCCCCTGGGCAACCCTGGCCAGAGCTGCCCAGGGGCCAATGTCGCAGGAGTGTGGATCTCTGGCGTTCAGCTTTCTTCCTGAAGTCTCCAGAGTGCAGCATGCTTGTGCAGGAAGATGGGAGTGATCCTCCAAGCTGTGCACTGAAGCAAGTAACAGGTGTTTAGGCCAACAATCAGCTCAGGCAGGAGAAGAAGGGAGAGAAAAAAAAAAAAAAAGTTCAGGGGGACTGCTTTTGTATATGTTGGATATATACACAAGAAGCAGTTTGTTTTTTTTTGCGGCCGGATATAATGTGACGTCCGTCCGCGAATCTGGGCTGCAATAGGGACAGCACCCCGAGAAGCCCCGAGACCCTTAACCCCTATACAGGGATCTGGAATTGTAGCAAGGCCCAGGGGGTGGCTGTCTAGAGGAGCAGTGGACCAGAGCAGGACGGTCGCCAAGTAAAAAAAGGCAGGGAACCAAAAACGTAGACAGAAATCGGGAGAGCAGCGGAGGTACCGAATCGGCAGGCAGTGGCAGAGTAAACAGTCCAGGCCAAGGTCACAAAAACGGGAGAGTGGCAACGGTACAAAAATGGCAGGCAGTAGCAGAGTCGAATATCCAGGCCAAGGTCACAAACCAGGAGAGTAGCAGAGGTACAAAATCGTCAGGCAGTAGAGGGGTCAGAAATCCAGGCTGAGGTCAGAGTCAAACAATAGCAAATCACACCATAGCACACAGGGGAACCAAGAATATATCCGGCGGCTTGCAAAACCAGTCCCAAGGTATTTGAGGGATCAGGTCATCCCTCACAGTTTCACGAACTGATGATGTCATTAGGATCGTCCCCAGGACTAGTCCAGATGGTGATGCACCAACCCCTTCATGACTGACAGAGGAGCGGTGCCTGCGTCCACCAGATGCCTGCGCAGGAGCCCCTTCTCTGTAGCCGCCATCACTCGGGGGCGAACCAAGGCGCCTCCCAGTTGCCAAGGTAGGAACAGCAGGCCCCGAGTCAGACGGCGACGTGACAATAACTATATAGAGGGATCCTATAACTATATAGAGAGGATCCTATAACTATATATAGAGGATCCTATAACTATGTAGAGGGATCCTATAGCTATATAGAGAGGGATCCTATAACTATAGAGCGGGATCCTATAACTGTATAGAGTGGGATCCTGTATCTATAGAGAGTTGAGATCACAGATTGCTCCTCTGATATTTGATGCTTTGGACTTTTTTGGCTTCGGATTTATGAGCTTCAGAGCAGAAATCTCGTCACCCAGATAATTCTCAGCAGCTCAACTCCATCTTTTATGTCTTAGTTTGGGGTGAAGGATCTGAGATGATAAATTCAAAGAGTGAAGAAGAATCATCAGCAAAACAACTAAAACTCTCAGGTAAGACATGGGTTACATATGTGAGACACAGAAGAGCGCTAAGGGGAAATGTTCTCCTTGTGGAGAGCGCCAAGGTGTCATCTTCCCATATGACTTAGGATGAAAGCCAAACTGGAAACTCCATTTGCAGACACGTTTCATGATGTTTGCCCCTCATCAGTGCAAAGCACTCTCCAAAAGCAGAAATGTTCCTCCTTAGATCCCTATCAGAGGCCTCTTATAACGACAAATCAGACCTCCTGCTTTGCGCTGAGGAGGGACGAACACCCGAAACACATTTCAGAACTGGAGTGTTTGGTTTGGCTTCTTATTGTAAGCTGCGTGTCAAGACTCGTTAAATGGTCAATACTGACTTTTAGGATTGCTATATCCAATCTGAGGCGCTAGATTTCTAGAGCTAGTAATCTCACACAGAATAGAGGAATGACCGAAACGCAGGGAATTGATGCTGGTCTTTAGGAGGAGCATAGTGACCGTGCCCCTTCCTTGTCTTCTGAGCCCCCAGATGTTACTTGCTGTGTGTCACCCACATGTTCACGTTGCATCCACATTTCTTACTGGTTCTCAACATGATGGAAAATGTAATTCATGAGAAGAAATGGTCTTCCATTGGTCCTTGGTCCAGATCTAATGGTCACCAGTAGTGATGAGCGAGTATACTCATTTCTCGGGTTTTCCCGAGCATGCTCGGTTGTCAACCGAGTATTTTGGCGTGATTTGCGGCTGTGTGGCACCCCAGAGTCCGGTTGCCATAGTGACATTGCCTTCTTCTAAGGGGTGATGTCATGCCTGGAGGCAGGAGGGGGGGTCCAAATGCCAGGTAACACAGTGTACATGACAATTCCTGCTGCAGGCCAGAAAGGGGAGGTTCCTTATAAATTCTGGCCAGCAGGTGGGGTTATTGAGTCAGTAAAATGACAGCTGAGAGAGTAAACTAGAGAGTTGTCATGGAAACGAGAGCAATTGGAGCTCATGACAAGACAGTTGGAGTTGGTCTGTAGAGAGGGATGGGACAGGAGCAGAGACAAGGGCTCGGGGGAACTAAAATTGTGTATAGCTGACCCCAGAGCGGAGTGCAGATAAAAAGGGACGCCAGAGTCCTTGGCTGGGCAGGAGCTGTATGCCCTGACAGCTGAATCTCGAGTGCAGGGGACTGCAAGTTCCTTGGCCACACTGAACACCTGAAGGCACGGCAGCAGACCAAGAGGCCGGGGCTGACAGTGAGCAGGACGGTGCCCGTGATATAGACTCACGCTGTCTGACATACAGGTTAGCAATCATCACGCAGGAGAGGGCCGCAGCTTAGCTACAAACAGCAGGGACCCGAAAACAGCGCAGAAAGAAGGTCCCCAATCCCACCTGGCAGGGTGGATCCCCTGAATGCCTCTAGGCAAGCCGGACTCCATCTGTCATTTGTAATTGGTACCCCAGATTGCATCTACTTTCAAGTGAAAGGTAAAGAAAACTGCACCTCTCAGTGTCCTTCATTTATTCTCTGCACCCCAACGTTCACCATCATCTGAACAATCAAATATATTTGCCCTAGGGCCCTGCTCTACCCGTGGGAAGCTGAACCATCTTTGCTGCGTCACCATCAGCCCCAGTGGACCAAAACAGCAGCATCGGCTGCCCATTGCCGAACACCACGGGTGGCGTCACGACCAAGCACCACATAACTATTCTCTATTTCTTACTGGACGCCCAGGGCCATGGACTGGGTCACTGCCACCGTGACATCCCCTTTAAAGAACCTGACCAGCCCGGTACCAAGTAACCTAAGGCCCTGTGGGGCGCACCAGCTGCTAGACAGCCTGAATACATATGGAGAATTCCGAGCAGCGAGTATACTCGCTCATCACTAGTCACTAGCTCAATGTCGGTGCCTTTCATGGAGGGCAGGAAGAGTATGGCATTCTTACATTATCAGTAGAAATGAAGGCATCTTTTAAAATGTGAGTTTGTCAGCTTTGACACATTGTTCCCTGAAACTTTATTTACTGTGAATCGAAGATGCACCATATGCCCTGGAAAGGAAAGTGTAACACTCTACGGTCTCCTAGGACTGTATACAAACCCTTTCCAGCTTGCAAACATACACTCACTGGCCACTTTATTAGGTACACCATGCTAGTAACGGGTTGGACCCCCTTTTGCCTTCAGAACTGCCTCAATTCTTCGTGGCAGAGATTCAACAAGGTGCTGGAAGCATTCCTCAGAGATTTTGGACCATATTGACATGATGGCATCACACAGTTGGCGCAGATTTGTCGGCTGCACATCCCTGATGCGAATCTCCCGTTCCACCACATCCCAAAGATGCTCTATTGGATTGAGATCTGGTGACTGAGGAGGCCATTTGAGTACAGTGAACTCATTGTCATGGTCAAGAAACCAATCTGAGATGATTCGAGCTTTATGACATGGCGCATTATCCTGCTGAAAGTAGCCATCAGATGTTGGGTACATTGTGGTCATAAAGGGATGGACATGGTCAGCAACAATACTCAGGTAGGCTGTGGCGTTGCAACGATGCTCAATTGGTACCAAGGGGCCCAAAGAGTGCCAAGAAAAAATTCCCCACACCATGACACCACCACCACCAGCCTGAACCGTTGATACAAGGCAGGATGGATCCATGCTTTCATGTTGTTTACGCCAAATTCTGACCCTACCATCCGAATGTCGCAGCAGAAATCGAGACTCATCAGACCAGGCAACGTTTTTCCAATCTTCTACTGTCCAATTTCGATGAGCTTGTGCAAATTGTAGCCTCAGTTTCCTGTTCTTAGCTGAGAGGAGTGGTACCCAGTGTGGTCTGCTGCTGTAGCCCATCTGCCTCAAAGTTCGACGCACTGTGCGTTCAGAGATGCTCTTCTGCCTACCTTGGTTGTAACGGGTGGCAATTTGAGTCACTGTTGCCTTTCTATCAGCTCGAACCAGTATGCCCATTCTCCTCTGACCTCTGGCATCAACAAGGCATTTCCGGCCACAGAACTGCCGCTCACTGGATTTTTTTTCTTTTTCGGACCATTCTCTGTAAACCCTAGAGATGGTTGTGCGTGAAAATCCCAGTAGATCAGCAGTTTCTGAAATTCTCAGACCAGCCCTTCTGGCACCAACAATCATGCCACGTTCAAAGGCACTCAAATCACCTTTCTTCCCCAAACTGATGCTCCGTTTGAACTGCAGGAGATTGTCTTTACCATGTCTACATGCCTAAATGAACTGATTTGCCTCCATGTGATTGGCTGATTAGAAATTAAGTCTTAACACACAGTTGGACAGGTGTACCTAATAAAGTGGCCAGTGAGTGTATATATATGACTCTCACTGCTGTGCTATCACACACCATCTGTAGAGTTTCTTCAGTGTTTTATAACTTTCTACCTTACTGCTGAGGTTTGAGCTGTAATGTCCATTCACTATCCAGACTCATCATAAAAATGGCAGCTGCATTCCCAGCTTTGGCTTTTCTACAGGCTCTGACAGTCCTTTCTGACTTGCTGCACTATACCATGTCACAGTTGCAAGGCATTATGGGAAAGCTCATATGGCCTCACCTGGGATCATTTAAGCCTTTTCTATGTATTGTGAAAGCTAGCACCAGACATTTGTAGTGATTCACACTAATTGAATAAAAACATTTTTTTTTTTTTAATAAAAAATTGTCAGTAATTTGGGGTATAGTGACTCTTCTCTGGAGATGGACTTGTAACCTTAATATTGTTGATATCGCTTAACAATTTTGGTTCTCAAGTCTTCAGATAGTTCTCTTCTCCTCTTGCTGTTCTCTGTGCTTACTCCGGGTTCTCCGGTTTCCTCCCACATTCCAAAGACATACTGATAGGGAATTTAGATTGTGAGCCTCATCGGGGACAGTGATGATAATGTGTGCAAACTGTAAAGTGCTGCGGAATATGTTAGCGCTATATAAAGATTATTATTATTTATTATGTTTCTGTGTCAGCAGTGGGTCCTCCTGGGTCTCCTGCCATAGCGTTTCATTTCATTCACATGTGAACAGATAGTTTGCGCTGACACTGATGCACCCTGATTCTGCAGGCTCAGCTTGAATTTCTTTGGACCTTGATTGAGACTGCTTATCCACCATCCGGACTATCCCACGGTACAACCTTTCATCAATTCTTCTTTGTCGTCCACATCCAGAGAGATGTCCAATTTGCCTTTTTTCTATGTATTTTTTATTGTGTTGTTCCAATACACACAAAGGAAATAAATTTTAGTTTTTTTTAATTTTTTTTTATTTTTAAACATTTTTTTTTTTACTTTTGGCATGCTTCAATAGCCTCCATAGGAAGCTAGAAGCATGCGCAACCCGATCGGCTCTGCTACATATGAGCGATGAGCAGATCGCCCATATGTAGCAAATTTACTCCTGTGCTTTCAGCGCCAAACACCGGGACTGTTATTCACTGTCCTATTAAGGGAATAGAAGAATCCAGGATATCTATAAACAGAAAGATAGTGAGGAAACACTTAGCTAACCTAAATGAATTCAAGTCTCCAGGTCTAGATGAATTACACCCCACAGTACTGAAGGAGATAGCAGAAGAAATTTTTGAACCCCTCTCCATAATCTTTGAAAATTCTTGGAGAACAGGAGAAGTGCCAGAAGACTGGAGAAGAGCAAATGTTGTTCCTATCTTCAAAACGGGGAAGAAGGTGGACCCAGGCAACTATAGGCCAGTGAGTCTGACTTCTATCCCATTGAAGATCTTTGAACAAATTATTAAACAACATGTATGTCAATACCTGGATAAGAATGAAGTGATTAAACAGAGTCAGCATGGGTTTGTAACTAATAAGTCATGTCAGACTAACTTAATTTCCTTCTATTACGGTATCACTGATTGGGTGGATCAAGGAAATGCTGTAGATATAGTATATCTTGACTTCAGCAAAGCATTTGACAAAGTCTCTCATACAATCCTTATTGAAAAAATGACTAAGTATGGAATGGACAAGGCATCTGTTAGGTGGATTCATAACTGGCTTAGTGATCGGACCCAAAGAGTGGTCGTAAATGGCTGCACATCCAGTTGGAAGAATGTCTCAAGTGGGGTACCACAGGGCTCTGTCCTGGGCCCTGTATTGTTCAACATCTTTATCAACGATTTAGATGAAGGAATTGAGGGTAAACTGATTAAATTTGCTGATGACACAAAGCTAGGAGGGATAGCTAATACTAGAGAAGAGAGAGAGGATTCAAAAAGATATAAATAAACTGGAGAAGTGGGCAGCAACTAACAGAATGGTTTTTAACAGGGAGAAATGCAAAGTACTACATCTGGGCAATAAAAATGAAAAAAGCATATATAGAATGGGAGGAATAGGGCTAAGTGACAGCACATGTGAAAAAGCCTTGGGTATACTAATAGATCACAGACTGAATATGAGTCAACAGTGTGATGCAGCAGCAAAAAAGGCAAATGCAATTCTAGGATGTATTAACAGAAGCATACAGTCTAGATCACGTGAAGTCATTATTTCCCTCTACTCCTCTTTGGTCAGACCTCATCTGGAATATTGTGTCCAGTTTTGGGCACCACATTTTAAAAAAGACATCAACAAACTGGAGCAAGTTCAGAAAAGAGCGACCAGAATGGTGACCGGTCTGCAAACCCTGTCTTATGAGGAAAGGTTGCAGGATTTGGGAATGTTTAGTTTGCAAAAGAGAAGACTGAGAGGAGACTTAATAGCTGTCTACAAATATCTAAAGGGCTGTCACACTGTAGAAGGATCAACTTTATTCTCATTTGCACAAGGAAAGACTAGAAGCAATGGGATGAAACTGAATGGGAGGAGACACAGATTAGATATTAGAAAAAACTTTTTGACAGTTAGAGTGATCAATGAGTGGAACAGGCTGCCACGAGAAGTGGTGAGTTCTCCTTCAATGGAAGTCTTCAAACAGAGGCTGGACAGACATCTGACTGGGATGATTTAGCGAATTCTGCTTTGAGCAGGGGGTTGGACCAGATGGCCCAGGAGGTCCCTTCCAACTCTACGATTCTATGATTCTATGATTCTATGATTCTATATGCCTGGAACAACCATAGAAGTCTCATAGAGACCTCTGGTTGTCCAGGCAACATGACGCCGACCCCCGATCACATGACGGGGGTCGGCGATGAGGTCATTTCCGGCCCGGCGGCCGGAAATGCTATTTAAATGCCCGCTGTCAGCTTTGACAGCGAGGTTTAACTAGTTAACAGGCACGGGTGGACAGCGATTCTGCTCGCTCCTATTGCGGGCACATGTCAGCTGTTCATAACAGCTTACATGTCCTGGCTTTGATGCGGGCTCAGCGGCGGAGCCCTCATCAAAGCAGGGATATGTCTAATGACGGACTGCGTCCGTCATTGAACATTAAGGGGTTAAGTATAGAAAAACTGTATATCCCAATGGGTTAGTTAGATAACTAACATAGATATGTATAAATCTATGTATACCACATGGGAAAAGGAAACAGGGGTTTTAGAATATTACATACTAATAGTGGTGTACTGCTGCTGGCGTGATGCCAACCCTGATGCACATTTCAGAACAAGCCGTTGTCAAGGCACTGTTCAGATATCATCATCATTGCCCCCTGTTGTGAACTCATTTTCTGGTCTGCCTCTGGTTTCTGGTGAAGGAGCTGGCTGTGTTGACAGAGGAGTCGTGAGTTCTCTTTCCGGGCTCCCTCTGCTGGTGGCAGGAGGTAATGAAGCTGATCTAATTAACAGAGACCTGCCACCTGATAATGATGACGAGGATTGGACATCTGGAGTCTCAGACTGGATTTAAGACAGCCGACTCCCTTTTCCCATGCTGGTGATTTTTTTCCTGCCTCCTGAGGTTCTAGTTTCCAGTTCAGTTCCTGCCTTCTCAAGCTAAGTGTTCTCTGCTATTGTTCACTCTTGATTTGTCTTGGTCTATTCAGTTTTTTGTGTGCTTAGCCAGCCCCGGCTGGGGCTCCCTCTGAGCATCAGATGTCATGCCTGGTTGCATACCTGCAATACATCATGGGCCTCCTGATGAACTCCTTTTACGGGAGGGAAACGCGTCGAGGCGATTTTTCATTGGCCATGAGCTAAGCAATTTTGTTGATTTAATACTTGGGGATAGTGCAATTTGAGCCGGGTGATCAATGGCTTATTGTTTTTGGGCATGAAGCAATATGAAAATATGCTGTTATGGGGGATTAGAGGTAATAGCAGCGGTTGGTGATGTGAGAAATGTTTATTAATGCTGTTTAAGAATACTCAGATGGTTGTATATCTGTTTTGATTGATACCTTACCCCCTTTATTTGAAACTGCCTTTGTCAAAGTACTATCACCCCGCCTACTATATACACTCACTGGCCACTTTATTAGGTACACCATGCTAGTAAGGGGTTGGACCCCCTTTTGCCTTCAGAACTGCCTCAATTCTTCGTGGCAGAGATTCAACAAGGTGCTGGAAGCATTCCTCAGAGATTTTGGACCATATTGACATGATGGCATCACACAGTTGGCGCAGATTTGTCGGCTGCACATCCCTGATGCGAATCTCCCGTTCCACCACATCCCAAAGATGCTCTATTGGATTGAGATCTGGTGACTGAGGAGGCCATTTGAGTACAGTGAACTCATTGTCATGTTCAAGAAACCAATCTGAGATGATTCGAGCTTTATGACATGGCGCATTATCCTGCTGAAAGTAGCCATCAGATGTTGGGTACATTGTGGTCATAAAGGGATGGACATGGTCAGCAACAATACTCAGGTAGGCTGTGGCGTTGCAACGATGCTCAATTTGTACCAAGGGGCCCAAAGAGTGCCCAGAAAAAATTCCCCACACCATGACACCACCACCACCAGCCTGAACCGTTGATACAAGGCAGGATGGATCCATGCTTTCGTGTTGTTTACGCCAAATTCTGACCCTACCATCCGAATGTCGCAGCAGAAATCGAGACTCATCAGACCAGGCAACGTTTTTCCAATCTTCTACTGTCCAATTTCGATGAGCTTGTGCAAATTGTAGCCTCAGTTTCCTGTTCTTAGCTGAGAGGAGTGGTACCCGGTGTGGTCTTCTGCTGCTGTAGCCCATCTGCCTCAAAGTTCGACGCACTGTGCGTTCAGAGATGCTCTTCTGCCTACCTTGGTTGTAACGGGTGGCAATTTGAGTCACTGTTGCCTTTCTATCAGCTCGAACCAGTCTGCCCATTCTCCTCTGACCTCTGGCATCAACATGGCATTTCCGGCCACAGAACTGCCGCTCACTGGATTTTTTTTCTTTTTCGGACCATTCTCTGTAAACCCTAGAGATGGTTGTGCGTGAAAATCCCAGTAGATCAGCAGTTTCTGAAATTCTCAGACCAGCCCTTCTGGCACCAACAATCATGCCACGTTCAAAGGCACTCAAATCACCTTTCTTCCCCATACTGATGCTCGGTTTGAACTGCAGGAGATTGTCTTGACCATGTCTACATGCCTAAATGCACTGAGTTGCCGCCATGTGATTGGCTGATTAGAAATTAAGTCTTAACACACAGTTGGACAGGTGTACCTAATAAAGTGGCCAGTGAGTGTATATTGAGGTGATTTTTCAGTGGCCATGAGCTAAGTTCTTACATATTTGTTAATTTGCTGATTTTTTTTTTTTTTTTTTGGGACATTGCAATTTTGAGCCTGAGCGATCAATGGCTCATTGTTTTGGGCATGATGCAATATGAAAAATGTGTTGTTGGGGATTAGAGGCAATAGCAGCGCTTTGTGATGTGAGAAATGTACATTAATGCTGCTTAAGAACATTTAAATGATTGTGTATCTGTTCTGATTGATATCTTACCCCCTTTACTTGCAACTGCCTTTGCTAATGCACTATTATCCCGTACACTGTATACATCGGTTTGCAGATACATTTTTCTATTATTATTAAAACATTTTTTGTCTTTGGGGGGGATTTTTTCAGGGATAATTCTAAGTTATTACCCCTGTCTCCCTTGGCCAAATGTTCTGACACCCTCTTTCCTCTTTCTGGGTGAGAAGTGTAGGGGTCAGTAAGGGTCAGCCCACGTGGAGCGGGGGCACCAGAGTAACGTAGGGTGTAAAAGCTCCGCTGTCAGGCAGGGAGACAACTAAATAGGGCTATTTAGACCCCTTTTCCTCCCAAAGCAAATGTTTACAAATCTGCCAAAAATTAGAGTTTTTTCCAGTTACTATTCCTTACATTTTTGTCTTGGTGGTTTGTGGCATGGGGTTATTATCTATTATATTTTTGTCCCCGGCCATCTGTTGTACTCCAAGCTGATGTTATTTAGATAGGAGTCAACAAGGTGATTAGGGAGAGCCGCCGAGGAGCGGGGGCGCCATTTCCGTATCAAGAGGGTGCCAACCTCCGCTGTCAGGTAGGAGAGAGATATAGGGCCCTATAGGGACAAATAGGTTTGTGACCCTCTACCTGACATTGGAACGACTCTCTAGTGTTTGTGGCTGGATCTTGAAAATCAACAATAAGCCTATTTTTGTTTGCCTGTTTTTTGAAGTTTTGAAAACTTTTTAATGATTGGTCAATAAAGTATCTTTTAAGGATTGATTTTTTTGCATATGAGCCGTTGAATAATTAATCCAGAATTATATTTATTAAGAATTTTTGTTTCCTCCTCGGTGACCCAATCATAACCCATGACTGGGGCTGTCAACCTACATTCTTCATCAGTACTGTAGAGATACAGGGTATGTAGGTCATCTCTTGTCCGCTGGCCCAGCTGTCTTAAGAAAGACTGCATAGACCAGGCAGGGCTCATACCACTGAACACCCTCTCTCTTCCCGTGGGCAGAACACTACTCAGATAACAAAGGGTGAGGGTAAAACAGTGTGGCATTAATTTATTGAACCAACAACACACAATAGCATATAGAACAGTCTCAGCAAATACCCAAGATGGTGCAAATTACAGAGTCTCACCCTTCTACTGACTCGCCAGGATTAAAGCTGCTTCCAGGGCAGACTATTCCCACCAGTGGCTCTACTCAGAGAGGAGGTAACGACAAGCATAGAAAGCTAACTGAGAGCAGTGAGGTATGTGGCAAGGTGACCTGATTGTCCCAACCTGGATTCTTCAAGAAGTCTCTGGGGTTTCAGTGATGATCAATGAAGAAGTCCTGTATTCTTTCAGCTGGGGCAGTGGTCCCCTGAGCTGAAATCCTGTAAAGTCTCTTGGAACAGAGGAAAAAGTTTCCTTGTATAGTTCTCAACTGTCCTTTAACCAGCATCCAGAGGTCAAAAGAAAGATGTGATGAGGTTAACTCACATTGTTTTATTATGTAATCTATTTGCATAGTTTTTCTGCCTCTGTTGCACAAGTCAGCAAACTAGCTGGCCTGGACAATGTGTAATCAACATACCAGTAAACATCATTGTTCAATGACCTTCTATCATTGTCTTGCAAAGATAGCAGACAGTAAGTTGTAGAAGCTGATTTAAGATGCAAAACCTTAGTCACTCATCCATTTAGTAATATCACTTTAACTTACAAGTAGAGTGAGCACTTCAGACAGCAGATTATGATTCTGGGCCTATTGAATCTATGTCTGGCATAGTTATGAAGAATTGCCCTGTCGTCACAAGAACGTCTTAGGAGATTGGTCCTGCTCCCGTCACGATTTTCAGAGCTCAAAGGTTTTAGAGGATGGTTCCATATCTGTCTCTAACATAAACTGTCAGTCTAGAGGCCTCCTACCCTCCTACCAGACACTAAGAAAATATAGAGTAGAACAATCACTCGTATATACTTGTATAAGATTTATCAGATAATATATTTCTATATTATAGAAAGAACTGTAGAAAATGTTCTAGAAGATCCTTCGCTGCCAGGTAAAATATCTTACTATAGATAAATAAAATAATTAATATATTGATTTTGCAACTATATAAGCAGAATTAGTTCAGAAAATCAGAAAATTCTAGGAGCTAACAGCTATTTTCTTTTATATTATAGTTTCAGATGAAGGATCTGAGACGATGAATCTGAAGAATGAAGAAGAAACATCGGCAAAACAATCAGAACCCGTAGGTAGGAAATCAGCTACTTGTGTGTTCCAGATGTAGTCATTCTTAAAAGAACAAGGATATCACTTTGCTGACTTAAAGGGTTGTTCAGGATGAGAGATGGGCGGACACCTGGATGTTTGGGTCCAGCGGGTTTGGCAGAACAGTTACAAAAAGTTTGGGTTTCGGTACCAGAACTGTACTTGAATGGGGGGCCCGAACATCAAGTGCTTGGCGGTGAAATCTTCCTTGGTGGTCAGAGAGACTCAGTTCCCATGCTTTCAAAACACAGTGGGAGCGCTCAGCTGTGATCGGATGTATACAATTTACCTCCAGTCACTGGTGTCAGCTGATAGGACTACTGATCCCATCATCAGACACCTGCTGCCACTAATAACAGCGAGAGTACTATAACTAGCCAGGTAAAACTCACAGCTGGGGGCTGCAACCCTCAGCTGTCAGCTTCAGCAGGGTTGGTTATCAAGAATAGAGGGGTCCAAACGCTGTTTTTATAATTATTTAAAAAAATAATTACAAAAACGGTGTGGGGTCCCCCCCATTTTTGACAACCAGCCTTGCATGTATATTGCCCCCCCCAGCCTAAAATTAGCAGCCTGCAGCCCGCCCAGAAAAGGCACATCTATTAGATGTGCCAATTCTGGCACTTTGCTCGACTCTTTCTCACATGCCCTGTAGCGGTGGCAAGTGGGGTTCATATTTGTGGGGTTGATGTCACCTTTGTATTGTCAGGTGACATTAAGCCCTCAGATTAGTAATGGAGAGGCGTCTATAAGACACTTATTCATTACTAATCCTATAGTGATATTGTAAATAAAGACAAAGCCAGAATGATGTCCTGTATTAGAAATAAGAGTAAACACAGCTTTACTTTTTTATTTAAAAATAACAAACACAGTTATACTGACCTAACGCCTAATTCCACTGAATCCCTCATCTCCTGTAATAAAGCGAAAATGAAAAAACAACAATATCGCTCACCTATCCGTCGTTCTGTCCCACGCTGTAATCCATGTCTGGGGGATAAACAATTTTCAACCTGGACGGTGCCAAGATGCGACCTTCCAGGCTGAGATCCACTGGTGATTGAACTGCTGCGAGCACAGCCTTAGTGACCAGCGGTGATGTCATTGAGGTTACCTCCAGTCACTGAGGCTGCATTCCCTACCGGACTGAACTGCCATGGCATATCATAGTTGTCTTTCTCACAACCTATGACACGCACTCACATACTATGCTGCGTTCTCCTCCACGCTTACATACTGTGCTGCTCTCTCCTTCGCGCTCACATACTGTGCTGCTCTCTCCCCCATGCTCACATACTGATCTGATCTCTCCTCCATGCTCACATGCTGTGCTTCTCTCTCCCCTGCGCTCACATACTGCACTGTTCTCTCCACTGCTTTCTCTTCTTTCCCCAGCAGGATATATGTTTTCTCTTCCTCCTTCATTGGAGTTGAACTCTGGGAAGAAGTCAGATAGTCTTCTGAAGTGAGTGTCCCTCACTGTTGAGTATTTGGTGCAGTGTAACAGGAAGTGGGTCTCATCCTCCAGGGCCTCCTGGTCACAGTGTTGGCACAGTCTTTCCTCCCTGGGCTTGTAGCTCTGCCTGTGCCGGCCGGCCTCGGTGGCCAGACTGTAGACACTGAGTCTATGCCAGCTGAGGATCTGGCAGTCTTTGGGTTCTGGGAGTTTCTCCAGATATGAAGCCAGTCTGTAGTCTCTCTGTAGACTGTGGTACATGGTCAGTTTTTGTGAGCTGCTGATATCGTTCTTCCAGTCACTGACGTACCCCTCCCGCCCCTTGTGTACCATCTTCCTGTTTCTGGCTTTTGTCAGGTTGTTTTGGTTGACTGTTTGGTCAGGTTGGGTTTGGGTGAGCTGTGCCGGGGGTCCTGGTTTGTGGGGACCACCTATATGTAGCATGGCTTTATGGTGATGGGAGCTTGGACTGCTACTCTGTAGGTGAGACTGGAAGGACAGCGCCCTCTTCAGGACTGCTAGGTGCAGTGGGAATCTGCCCAGCTCAGCCCAGCAAGCACTGCTGGAGGTGCTCCGATGGACCTGGAGAAGGTACTTACAGAATTCCAGGTGGAATATTTCTGTTGGGCTGGAATCCCACTTTGACCTGTCTGGGTATGTGTGAGGGCCCCAGACTTCACTGCCGTACAGGAAGATTGGGGTGATTATGGCATCGAAGATTTTTAGCCAGACCCTCACTGGTGGCTTTAGATGGTAGAGTTTCCTATGGATGGTATAGAAGATTTTGCAGGCCTTGTCCTTTAGGGTCTCTCTGGCTTGTTTGAAGCTCCTTGACTGGTGAGTTTTCAGGCCAAGTTAGGTGTATTTGTCCTGTAAGTGTAAAGTTGTTTAGCACAAATGGAGGGAGCTGGTCTGATCTTGGCTTTCTACTCTGGAACACCATGATATTGGTTTTCTTTGAGTTGATTAGGATTGCGCATGTGGAGTTGAATTTCTCCAAGATTTCCAGGTTGTCTCTGTTGATGATAGCAACCGTAGGTCATCTGCATACAGCAAGAATTTCACCTGGGCGTCATGGAGTGTGAGACCTGGTGCTGTGGAAGATTCCAGAGCGGTGGCCAGCTCTTTCATGTAAATGTTGAAGAGCGTTGGGCTTAGGCTGCAGCCTTGTCTGACTCCACGGCTCTGCTGAAAATAGGCCGTTCTTCTACCATTCACACTCACGCTGCAGCTGTTCTCGGTGCAGGAACCTTTGATGCCATTTATCTATCTGGAAACTAGAAAAATCATCAGCGAAACGACTCAAACTCATAGATAGTAAATTAGTTTATTATGTTATGTAGAAGTGAGGAACCATAGCACACTAATAATACCCCTGCCCACCACCCCACCTATAGAGCCCCCAGATGTAACCAGCTGTGTCCCCGACATGTTACCACTGTATTTTTATTACGGGGGAATTACAGGATGAGAGGGACCATGATCAGTAACTCTATTTTACAATCTTTTCTAGGTTATAACGAAGAGTTTGAGCTTGACGACCCCCCAATGTCAGGTGAGTGCTTACTGTATATAGATCTGTCCTCATCCATTAACCCTTTGTGTGCTGTCGATCATGTTTTTCACTTTTCTTCTCTATTTTTCAGATAATTGGAAATATGTAAATTGGCAGAAATGTGCTTCATCTTTGTGGGTAATGTCTATTATGTATTATTATTATTTAGGTTGGTGGGTGCTGTGTGGTGTTTAGGGACGTTACTTCTTGAGATCCATCATTGTAAATTCCTTTTTAAAGCATTGCACACTTGCAAGATCTCATTTTTTTACACTGGACGCAATGTTGCTCCTGTCATCTCTATAGCAAAATTTCGCATGAGCCTTCCAGTGGACCAACTATATTTTCAGCATTCTTTGGTGAATTATTCTTCTTTTTAATATTAGAGGAAAGATATTAATCCAGAAGGATCAAGAGTGTAGATAGAGAGGGTGCATCGATGGTCCCTCAGCCAAGTGCTTGTGCCTTAGGGGCCAAAGGTCTCTGTATCACATACGATGACCAAATATTATAATGGCCATGATAGATGGGAGTCTGTAACAGAGGTTTCATTGGGCTCAGGTGCTCCAAGATCCATGTGTTGTATCAAAGTAAACCCAGTACTCATTGTCATAGAAACTATTAAGATCTCTGAAGCCACTAGTGAAGGTCCCCCTTCCCCCCTTCCCACCTCCTCTCTCTCTTTTCCAGTGGAACAAGAGCTTACAATCTTAGCTGCCTTGAATATGAATCGCAAAGTTGACATAGAGGAAATTACATGTGGTTGGGAAGTGACAAATCTAATTAAAATTCGTTTTGAAGCCAATATTCCCTACAGAGTACAGGTAATAAGACACACAAGGTCTTTTCAGAAGGTCAGATAACAAAAGGGACATATGTTTACACATAGATAGAGAAGTGGAAGAGTTCTTGTGTCCCAAAGGAAGTACATCCTGAGTTGGAACTAAGCTTTTGTTCCATTCAAGGAAAATGCTATACATTTACAGCAATGTAATGAGTAATGCTTCCTGTACTGGTGGTGTGTGAAGGAGGCTGGCTAACAGCTAAACCAGCCCCTTTGTCTGACCAGTCATCAATAGAGACAGGGGAGGGAACTTTCTTAGATGTTCTTTTCACACAGAGATTTATTGATATTATGACTCTGGAAACCTTTTCTTGTTACCATCCATATCCACTATTGATGAATGAAATATCCGTTCTGATTCTCTTACTTCTTACGAGTCGCAGGTGGTGACTAAATCTCCGTACTCATGTGACTGGATTAAGGACGTGCTGAAATCAGAAATCTTCAATGAGTATAAAAGTGATGAAAAGATGGAAACCTTTAAAATTGGTGAAGATTGGAAATTCAGGAAAAGCGTCTCCTCCTGCTCTTGCGTCATGTTCTGTTTTGAAAGTGACCAATGGGATTCAGAGTCATCACGAGAAGTGGAGGATTTGTCTTCTTATTATGGTAAATTTGCTTTCTGTCTAGTTTTGTGTATCACAAGCGTAGATGAAGCCCTAGATGCAGACTAGACCTCCAGGCTATTGTGACCAGTCCGTATCCAGAAGTTGCTGTGTCTCTATCAGATAAATGTGCTCCTATAATGTAAGACATTTCCAAAGTCTCTACTGTTTAGACTTGCGGCTTAGATTGAGTCTTTCTGAATATTACCTTTTGCTCTTTGACTTCAAGGCCTGAAAAATGTTATAATTTTGCTGAGTGAAAAGACTCCAGACAATTGTCCTCCCGGGCAGATGAACGGTCAACACAACTTTCCGGTTCTAAATTTCTCAAAACAACAAATCGCCTGGTATAAAGACCATCTCAAGTTTTACAGCATGAAGATCGAGAAAATGAAGACAATTTTAATAGGTACCGTGAGTCTAAGTCTAAAATCCTTCCACAGAATAAGATTAGAGGTTGAGGTGTCACGCAACGCACATTGTGAATTTCAGCTTTTCTGCACCTTTGTTCCAGGTTCGGCTTCCTGGACGGTAAGAGACGACTCTTCGTAATGCTGCTACATGGACACACATGAGAAAACTGATGGGGATTAGATGAGATGTCTACAAGAGGAGAAGAGGGAATGTCCACAGCTCCTTAGACAATATTCTAAGTGTTGTCAGATGTCTCGATGTTAAGGAATAACTTCATCCACATTATTAGGATGGTTTTGCATTTTATTAGAAAATTTGAATCGTAAATTCAAAATTGGAAAAAATTCACCTTGTTTTGAAACGCTAAGATTAACAAAAAAGTCCACAAAGTTTTCACATGAATAGAGACGAGCCAATGTTTTTAACTCTGAATTCACCGACTTCACCAAATATTTCCAACAATTCATTTTGTGGCACCACTATAGTGACGCAAAGCCTCCAATTGCCCTGAAAAGACATGTATAACATTCTGAGGTCCCCTAGAACTGTATCCAACACATCGTAAACTTTTTAGTGCAAATAGAGCCTTAGTAATGTCAAATTGTCCTATATATATTTGGCTATGGCTAAACATTCTTCACTGCTCTTTGAAAAGTCTTTTCAGTGTTTTATGGCTTTCTCTCCCTATCTGTATGGCTGAGCTGTGAGCTGCTATGTCATCTTTCTATTCAGATTCACCGCAAAATAGCTGCTGCATTCCCTGCCTTGGCTTTCATAGTGGCTATGTTAGTGTCCAATTTATGTTGATTTGCACAATTCACAAATTCTTCACATTTACTGGGTTCAGCAAATTCCTAAAATTTCGATATGAATCAATTAGCATCATTTTGATTTGCTTCTCTCCAAACATGAATGATTTATTTAGCTGGCAACAAGTCTGAGGAACCCTGCCACATTCTTTTTTTTGGTATACAGCTGACAGTATTGGATATGATTCTATAAGTGATGCACACATTAGGCACATTTAGGCAGGATTTCATGAAATAAGATTTCTCAATTGGCAAATTCTTCCTGTAGAAAAGAATAATAAATCTCATGGGTGATCATAAAGGATCTCAAGTTGACGTTTTTCTCTATGGTCCTTCTGACTTTAGCAGGGCCATAAGGTTGGAATCTTTTCAAGATCTTCAGAAAGTGAATATGAATGGCTGAAGATGAAGCTGAAATCTGAATATTTCCGAGGTTCTGTAGAAAACGTCCAGTCTTATTATATTTCCAACAGAGGCTTCCAACAGTTCATGACTGACGTCTCTAATTGTACCTTTGGAATCTTGTATCACACCAAAAACCGAGGGAGGATCAATATCACAGATGTCACTGATTCTCTGTATGACGAAGAGCTGGACTACATGTCCTCGATGATGAGTAAGTGACAATGGCACAGACTTTTTACGAGGTCTTATAGGAGTTGCCAAACCAAAAAAATGATACATAAATTTGGGAAAAACATTAAAATACTAATATAGTTCCATTAGTTGGTTCTTCAATCCCCTCTGGTCACAGGTTTGCCAGTAACTTCTTAGCTCTGGTGATCAACACATAAAGTTTCCTTCTTCGGCAGGTGGTCATTACCTTGTGTGTTGGCATTGGTTGGCTGCTCATTTCCTTCGCTTAGTCACCCCCTCTTCTGGGTCAATACTTTTGTCGTGACCTCTTCACACACAGACCTGACGATGTGTCAAAACAAGAAGAACACTCCTGCCTGGAACACAAGTTGAAGCGGAGCTGCCTACCTGATGCCAGAGGGGATCGGCCACCAGACATAATTAAAGTATTGAAATTATTTCTAAACTTTTATTTTTTTTTTATTACACAGCCACTTTAAAGGGTCTGTAGTGTCTCTTATTTCAGGCTTCATTTGTAACTTGGGTCTCCACTGATTTACTTGGTATTTTTGGTTTTGGTTATTTAGTGTTTGACGTATTGGTCTTAGATTTGGATTTGGTTCCTCGGTGTTTGGGTCTTCAGGGTGAAGATCACATCTGCAGTAGAAATCATCTCAGATGAAAATGTACAAATACGAATCAATTAGTACCATACATTGAGGTATTTTATGCTCTGATTGGTTTTATAGATTACATATTAAGGTGATGAATGACTCCTTGTGGATTTTTTTACATTTTTTTAGATAAAAATGTGATTGTGGTGGTCGATGACCTAAATAATGGTAGTGATGAGGAGAAATCACGGATCTTAAGCAGCCAGCCCTCTATTAAAGAGAAAGCTCTAGACTTGTTCCTGTTCACCACGGAGGAGAAGACACTTGTAGAGCCCCTGGTGAAGATGAGAAACTCCATAAACAGAGGTAAGAGGATTAGTAATGATGAGGGTCATCCACTAAATGGGTTTTCCCATGAACATGATACCTTTCTATAGAATAAAACTTGGCTTATTTTTGTAATGGGGACAATTAAAACAAATGTGTTTGCAGCATTCTTCAGATATATCTGGTGATATTGCCCTCGCTCTGAGGTTTAGGAAGAAGGTTTAGGTAAAGAAAATCCTTCATACCCCTGTGATGATAAAGTATGAGCCCAGCGAGGACTCAGAAACCTGAAGTTTCTTTTATCTGCCGCCCCTAAGTTCAGTTCCAGCGTGTACATATTGGTGTATCAAGACGGAACATCACTGCACCTAATCATTCATCTAATTACTTTTCTTGATTTTTTTGTCTGAAACTTAAGGAACAATAAAATAAATGAAGTTTATGTGAAAATGGAGTGAAGTTCTGGAGAACATTGGGCTACAGACAAGGAGTCCGGTGTTGTGGTCCCTGGTCCCGCTGATTCACGCTCTGTATACTGGGTGGACATCGTTGGCTTTTGGCTTCTTCTATGAAGTTTTTATTGTTATGTTTTTGACATTTTACGTCTCATTATTGTATAAGAATTTCATCTCGCCTCCTGCACCTTAGACTGAGCTCGTCATGAGAGCAGATATCCGCTGCTGCACCGTGTACGACGTTGTCGCTCTGTTGAGATTGATGTAATCAATAAAGAAAAGTCTTCAGAGAAATCTCCAGAATTAAACGTGTGCACTGTTAAAAAGGATGCGTCGGTGTGCCGGGATGTAATGTTCAATAAAATCCTTCCACCTGTCCATCATTACAAAAGGAACGAAAAGTCCAATGTGTAGGAGATACTAGTATGTATATGGTCCATGAATCCAATGTGTAGGCGATACCGTATGTACATGGTCCATAAATCCAATGTTTAGGCGATACTAGTATGTACATGGTCCATGAACCCAATGTGTAGGCGATACTAGTAAGTACATGGTCCATGAACCCAATGTGTCAGATGAACAGACCGCTGGGGCAAAAGTAATTGTGTTCCTGCCAAGATGCCAAAATGGGAAACCTCTGGTTCGGCTAATAGCATTTTACTTATCACCTGGACCGGGCGTCTCTATTACTTTATGACCTGGGTGTGGCGTCTACCTTATAACATGACTCAGGTAGAACTTCTTCATTGTTTTTTTCTGGGGTAGGCATCATTCTTTTTCTGTGACTTTGACATGCCTTGACCTAGCTGGGTCTTCTGCTTTGTCCTACTACATGGGCTTTCTTCTGCGCTACTTTTTTCTGGTTGGGTCTTCCTTATTTAAAGCGAATCTGTCACAAGGTTTCTGCTACCACATCTGGCTGCAGGGCAGCCAATCAACAAGTTTTTCCTGTGTGGGCACTTCCGGCCCCATCAAACCCACGTCAAGTATTGGGATGACTATGATTGGCAGGTGCACCATGTAAAAAAAAAAAGTGGGGTCCGCCTTATTCTTGATAACCAGTGCATCATAAGCAGACAGCTGTGTTCTGATATTAATAGACTGGAAATGCCCACGGTTATTGGGCCATTCCCAACTTACAAATATCAGCCTGCAGCCACCACATCAGTGGCGCATCGTATTTGATGCCCCAATTATTATTATTATTAGAGTTGAGCGAAACGGGTCGAAAAAATTCAAAAGTCGCCGACTTTTGGCAAAGTCGGGTTTCATGAAACGAAACCCGACCCTAGGATGAGGTCGGCCACGAGGTCGGCGACTTACGCGCCAAAGTCGCGTTTCAAAAGTTTGTTTTGCGCTCTTTTTCAGCCAATCAGGATCCACGGACACTGTGGGCAACGTGATGACATAGGCACGGGTCACCACCATCTTTCAGAAGGGCATGCAAGTGATTGGCTTGCTTTGGTGGGCGTCACAGGGGGTATAAAAGGGCGTGCACGCCGACCGCCATCTTACTTCTGCCGATCTTAGTATAGGGAGAGGTTGCTGCTGATTCTGTAGGGAGAGCGTTAGGCAGGGAAGAAGACAAAAAAACTGCTTCTGCTGCTAGCGATTTGGCCTGCACAACACACCAGTCACTGTGTGTGCAGTGCAAGGGGAGGCTACATAGTGGTGTATCAGTGGTGTTGGTTGTTGGGCTGCCTTTTAAGGCTTCCTGACAGGCTGGCATTGCTGTTTACCCACTGCTCCGCAAACGGCTTTTTTAAAAGCAATCCAATCTCCCTTATCCTCTAGTCACTTTTGTCACAGCTGTGCCATCGAGCCTGTCACATAGCGCTCAGATATTCATTGGGCCTCACACAATCCAAAAGTGTCCAGTGTCCAAAAGTGTGTGCAGAGATTCAAAATCTCCCTTATCCTCTAGTCACTTTTGTCACAGCTATGCCATCGAGCCTGTCACATAGCGCTCAGATATCAGTGGGCCTCACACAATCCAAAAGTGTCCACTGTCCACAAGTGTGTGCAGAAATTCAAAATCTCCCTTATCCTCTAGTCACTTTTGTCACAGCTGTGCCATCGAGCCTGTCACATAGCGCTCAGATATCAGTGGGCCTCACACAATCCAAAAGTGTCCAGTGTCCAAAAGTGTGTGCAGAAATTCAAAATCTCCTTATCCTCTAGTCACTTTTGTCACAGCTGTGCCATCGAGCCTGTCACATAGCGCTCAGATATCAGTGGGCCTCACACAATCCAAAAGTGTCCAGTGTCCAAAAGTGTGTGCAGAGATTCAAAATCTCCCTTATCCTCTAGTCACTTTTGTCACACCTGTGCCATCGAGCCTGTCACATAGCGCTCAGATATCAGTGGGCCTCACACAATCCAAAAGTGTCCACTGTCCACAAGTGTGTGCAGAAATTCAAAATCTCCCTTATCCTCTAGTCACTTTTGTCACAGCTGTGCCATCGAGCCTGTCACATAGCGCTCAGATATCAGTGGGCCTCACACAATCCAAAAGTGTCCACTGTCCACAAGTGTGTGCAGAAATTCAAAATCTCCCTTATCCTCTAGTCACTTTTGTCACAGCAGTGCCATCGAGCCTGTCACATAGCGCTCAGATATCAGTGGGCCTCACACAATCCAAAAGTGTCCAGTGTCCAAAAGTGTGTGCAGAGATTCAAAATCTCCCTTATCCTCTAGTCACTTTTGTCACAGCTGTGCCATCGAGCCTGTCACATAGCGCTCAGATATCAGTGGGCCTCACACAATCCAAAAGTGTCCACTGTCCACAAGTGTGTGCAGAAATTCAAAATCTCCCTTATCCTCTAGTCACTTTTGTCACAGCAGTGCCATCGAGCCTGTCACATAGCGCTCAGATATCAGTGGGCCTCACACAATCCAAAAGTGTCCACTGTCCACAAGTGTGTGCAGAAATTCAAAATCTCCCTTATCCTCTAGTCACTTTTGTCACAGCAGTGCCATTGAGCCTGTCACATAGCGCTCAGATATCAGTGGGCCTCACACAATCCAAAAGTGTCCAGTGTCCAAAAGTGTGTGCAGATATTCAAAATCTCCCTTATCCTCTAGTCACTTTTGTCACAGCAGTGCCATCGAGCCTGTCACATAGCGCTCAGATATCAGTGGGCCTCACACAATCCAAAAGTGTCCAGTGTCCAAAAGTGTGTGCAGATATTCAAAATCTCCCTTATCCTCTAGTCACTTTTGTCACAGCAGTGCCATCGAGCCTGTCACATAGCGCTCAGATATCAGTGGGCCTCACACAATCCAAAAGTGTCCACTGTCCACAAGTGTGTGCAGAAATTCAAAATCTCCCTTATCCTCTAGTCACTTTTGTCACAGCTGTGCCATCGAGCCTGTCACATAGCGCTCAGATATCAGTGGGCCTCACACAATCCAAAAGTGTCCACTGTCCACAAGTGTGTGCAGAAATTCAAAATCTCCCTTATCCTCTAGTCACTTTTGTCACAGCAGTGCCATCGAGCCTGTCACATAGCGCTCAGATATCAGTGGGCCTCACACAATCCAAAAGTGTCCAGTGTCCAAAAGTGTGTGCAGAGATTCAAAATCTCCCTTATCCTCTAGTCACTTTTGTCACAGCTGTGCCATCGAGCCTGTCACATAGCGCTCAGATATCAGTGGGCCTCACACAATCCAAAAGTGTCCACTGTCCACAAGTGTGTGCAGAAATTCAAAATCTCCCTTATCCTCTAGTCACTTTTGTCACAGCAGTGCCATCGAGCCTGTCACATAGCGCTCAGATATCAGTGGGCCTCACACAATCCAAAAGTGTCCACTGTCCAAAAGTGTGTGCAGAGATTCAAAATCTCCCTTATCCTCTAGTCACTTTTGTCACAGCTGTGCCATCGAGCCTGTCACATAGCGCTCAGATATCAGTGGGCCTCACACAATCCAAAAGTGTCCACTGTCCACAAGTGTGTGCAGAAATTCAAAATCTCCCTTATCCTCTAGTCACTTTTGTCACAGCAGTGCCATCGAGCCTGTCACATAGCGCTCAGATATCAGTGGGCCTCACACAATCCAAAAGTGTCCACTGTCCACAAGTGTGTGCAGAAATTCAAAATCTCCCTTATCCTCTAGTCACTTTTGTCACAGCAGTGCCATTGAGCCTGTCACATAGCGCTCAGATATCAGTGGGCCTCACACAATCCAAAAGTGTCCAGTGTCCAAAAGTGTGTGCAGATATTCAAAATCTCCCTTATCCTCTAGTCACTTTTGTCACAGCAGTGCCATCGAGCCTGTCACATAGCGCTCAGATATCAGTGGGCCTCACACAATCCAAAAGTGTCCAGTGTCCAAAAGTGTGTGCAGATATTCAAAATCTCCCTTATCCTCTAGTCACTTTTGTCACAGCAGTGCCATCGAGCCTGTCACATAGCGCTCAGATATCAGTGGGCCTCACACAATCCAAAAGTGTCCACTGTCCACAAGTGTGTGCAGAAATTCAAAATCTCCCTTATCCTCTAGTCACTTTTGTCACAGCTGTGCCATCGAGCCTGTCACATAGCGCTCAGATATCAGTGGGCCTCACACAATCCAAAAGTGTCCACTGTCCACAAGTGTGTGCAGAAATTCAAAATCTCCCTTATCCTCTAGTCACTTTTGTCACAGCAGTGCCATCGAGCCTGTCACATAGCGCTCAGATATCAGTGGGCCTCACACAATCCAAAAGTGTCCAGTGTCCAAAAGTGTGTGCAGAGATTCAAAATCTCCCTTATCCTCTAGTCACTTTTGTCACAGCTGTGCCATCGAGCCTGTCACATAGCGCTCAGATATCAGTGGGCCTCACACAATCCAAAAGTGTCCACTGTCCACAAGTGTGTGCAGAAATTCAAAATCTCCCTTATCCTCTAGTCACTTTTGTCACAGCAGTGCCATCGAGCCTGTCACATAGCGCTCAGATATCAGTGGGCCTCACACAATCCAAAAGTGTCCACTGTCCACAAGTGTGTGCAGAAATTCAAAATCTCCCTTATCCTCTAGTCACTTTTGTCACAGCAGTGCCATTGAGCCTGTCACATAGCGCTCAGATATCAGTGGGCCTCACACAATCCAAAAGTGTCCAGTGTCCAAAAGTGTGTGCAGATATTCAAAATCTCCCTTATCCTCTAGTCACTTTTGTCACAGCAGTGCCATCGAGCCTGTCACATAGCGCTCAGATATCAGTGGGCCTCACACAATCCAAAAGTGTCCAGTGTCCAAAAGTGTGTGCAGATATTCAAAATCTCCCTTATCCTCTAGTCACTTTTGTCACAGCAGTGCCATCGAGCCTGTCACATAGCGCTCAGATATCAGTGGGCCTCACACAATCCAAAAGTGTCCAGTGTCCAAAAGTGTGTGCAGAAATTCAAAATCTCCCTTATCCTCTAGTCACTTTTGTCACAGCAGTGCCATCGAGCCTGTCACATAGCGCTCAGATATCAGTGGGCCTCACACAATCCAAAAGTGTCCACTGTCCACAAGTGTGTGCAGAAATTCAAAATCTCCCCTGTCCTATAGACACCTTGTACCTTGTTTTACATTACTATATAGATTGTTGGATTTGTCTACATTTCTACCAAAAATGAGGAAGGCTGGTGGAAGAGGCCGTGGAATTGGGCGGGGGTTGGCAGCTGGTAATGATGGTGTTGGTGGTGGATCTGATGGTAGTGGCAAGAGCAAAATAGGACCGAATGCAGGAGGTGCTGACCCTGCGTCATCGTCTGGCTACATAAGGCCTCGAACGCTTAGTTTTCTAGGAGTTGGCAAACCGCTTTTAAAGCCAGAGCATCAGGAAAAAGTTTTGTCTTACATTGCTGACTCAGCCTCCAGCTCTATCGCCTCCTCTTCTTCAGTTGTAAAAAGTAAAAGCACTGAGTCGTCATTGGAGGCTCATGTTCATGAACCACACCTTTCCTTGTGTCCTTCACCCCAACCAAGATTGAAGGATGACGCAGGCCATACTACTGATTACTCCATGGAGCTGTTTTCACATACCATGCCTGGATTATCAAGTGAAATGGTGAATTACCCAGGCCAAGATGAATCTGACATGGAGTGCACTGATGCACAGCCGCTGATGGATGATTCTGCTGGTACATTCACTCAGAGCACTACATTGTCCTCGCAGTGTACAGAGCCAGATTCTGACCCTGATGAGACTCAGGTGCCCCTTCCCGCACACTATACCACCATACACGGTGGCACAGAGGAAGGTGCACATGACATAGAAGAGGAGGTGATGGATGACCCAGTTGTTGACCCAGATTGGCATCCATTGGGGGAAGAGGGTGCTGCTTCCAATAGCTCAGATGAGGAGCATCCACAGCAGACATCGACATCGCAACAGCTGTTATCTGGCAGGCCCGGAGCACTCCAAAGACAGGTTCCAAACATCAAAAGAGTTGCTGGACAGCTTGTCCAGAGGGTCAAAAGATCACAGCGTGCTAGGCCGCAAAATGTCTGCCAAAGTAGGAAGAGTGCAGTGTGGCACTTTTTTGACCAAAATCCTCATGATCAGGCCAAGGTTATCTGTAAGAAGTGCGCAAAGACCTTTAGCCGAGGGAAAAATCTGAAAAATTTGAATACCAGTTGCATGCTTAGACATTTAACCAGCATGCACTTGCAAGCGTGGACACAACACCAAACCTCAAGTGCCACATGTGCAACTGATCACAACGAAGGTAGTCAGCAACGCTACATTGTTTCCCCCACTGTAAGCCCACCGGTTAGCACAGCAGCAAATGTTGAGGTGTCTTTGCAAGACCACAGCAGTCAAGGAATCCCACTGTTATATCAACGAAAGACTGATTCTAGGCCATCAGAAAGAACACCAACTCCATCACCATCATCAACCCTCTCTCAGTCCGCCCTGTCCACCGCTACTTCCACCATATGCAGCTCTCAAGTCCAGCTCACCCTCCCAGACACTATGAGTAGGTCAAGAAAGTACTCAGTCTCTCATCCGCGTACACTGGGTTTGAACGCCCACATTGCCCAACTAATCTCGTTTGAGATGATTCCCTTTCGGTTGGTGGAAACCACAGCTTTCCGCGAACTCATGGCCTATGCAGTACCACGCTATGACCTACCCAGTCGCCACTTCTCTCGCAAAGCCATCCCAGCCCTCCACCATCATGTGAAAGACTGCATTGTCCATGCACTCAAGCAGTCAGTGAGCGGAAAGGTGCACCTCACAACTGATGCATGGTCCAGTCGGCATGGCCAGGGCCGTTACGTGTCCATCACTGCGCACTGGGTTAATGTGGTGGATGCCACATACCTTGCTTGGCTCACACCTTGAACCTGGTGGTGCAGTGCTTCCTCAAAAATTATCCGGAGTTAACAGCCCTGCTCCAGAAGGTGCGAAGACTGTGCGCGCACATCCGCCGGTCGCCTGTACACTCCGTTCGTATGCAGAAGCTGCAGCGATTGCTCCACCTTCCCAACCACCGCCTCATTATCGACATTGCAACAAGGTGGAACTCCACCCTGCACATGGTGGAGCGGCTGTGCGAGCAGAGGCAGGCCATAATGCATTTGTGGGAGGATACACGGCCAGGCACTTTGAGAGCAGACATGGAGTTGACAGGCGTGCAGTGGTCGAAGCTGAAAGACCTTTGGAAAGTCCTTCAGTGTTTTGAGGAATGCACACGGCTGGTAAGCGCAGACGACGCCATCCTAAGCATGAGCATCCCACTTATGCGTCTGCTCATGCAAACTTTGACGCACCTTAAGGAGCAGGCGTCTGCAGCCAATGTTGATGAGGAGGAAGAGGAGGAGGGAATCCTTGATGACATTCAGCCATTGTCTGCTCAGGGACCTCTCCTGGACGAGGTGGAGGAAAAAGAGGAGGAGGAGGAGGATGATGGGGATGATTACTTAGGGGAGGAGGATGCATCTCGTTGGGCAAGTGAAAATGTTGGCGTGGCAAGGTCTGGTACAGGGTTTGTGCGTGACTGGAGGGATGTGGATTTGCCAGAAAGTGCTCCTCCACCCAGCACTCGCAGTGCATCATTGACACCGGGAACATTGGCCCACATGTCAGATTATGCCTTGCGGATCCTAAAAAGGGACCCCCGCATTGCCAAAATGATGAACGATGACGACTACTGGTTGGCCAGCATCCTGGATCCACGCTATAAAGGCAAATTACAAAACATCATGCCACAGGAGAACCTTGACCTAATATTGGCTAATAAACAAGCAACTCTGGTAAATCGGTTGCTTGAGGCATTCCCAGCACACAGCAGCGGTGATGGTTCTCACACGAGCCGTACGGGCCAGGGGCAGCTTGGCAGAGGTGTTCGTGGTGCACACAGCAGAAGTGGCGTTGGAGACAGGGGTTTCATGACAATGTTGTGGACTGATTTTTCAAATACCGCTCACACAACTGGTAATACTGCATCGATGGAAAGTGACAGGAGACAGCAGTTGTCAACTATGGTAACAAACTACTTTTCCTCCCATATCGATGTTCTCCCACACAGGTCATTCCCCTTTGACTATTGGGCTGCTAAACTGGACACCTGGCCTGAATTGGCCCAATATGCCTTACAGGAGCTCGCTTGCCCAGCTGCAAGTGTGCTATCGGAAAGAGTCTTCAGTGCAGCTGGATCAATCCTGACAGATAAAAGGACCCGTCTGTCAACCCAAAATGTGGATGATCTAACCTTCATTAAAATGAACCACGCATGGGTTTCCAAGGATTTTGTCCCACCTTCCCCTGATGACACATAGGGTGACAGAAAAATGGCTTGCTTTGGTCCACCTCTTCCTGGTACTTCACCTATTTCGCCTTTTGCATCAGCTGAATGTCCAACATCAACATATGCCACTTTCTAAAACTCCCTAACTGTGCTGCCTCCCCCCCCATGGCCGGGGTCACCACCTACCGCACGACACCGTGTGAGTGCCGTTGCCCTGGACAGGTGGGTAGGCCGACTCTTGGGCGCTGGCAATGGCACAGGGTCCCTCATAGTGCAATCAAGTGTCTCTGACGGTGGTGGTGCACACCCGACGTCAGACACACCGCTGTACTATGAGGGGCCCAGTGCCAGTACCGACGCCCACGAGTGGGCCCCCCTTGCTTGGGCAGGGCCCCAGCATTTGCAATCTTTACCGCTCCCTGCTCCTCCGCTGTGTAATCTGGGCCGTCAAATCCATACTGTGCCTGACACCGTCTGAGCCTGCCTCCTGAGACATATATTTTGAATGTGTACGCTATCCATACATGTTATCTGGGGATACGGTACCCTTTCTAACCTTTGTGCAATCACGTGCAATCCATACTAGGCCTAACACCGTCTGAGCCTGCCTCATGCTGTATAGACATATATTTTGAATGTGTACGCTATCCATACATGTTATCCAGGGATACGGTACCCTTTCTAACCTTTGTGCAATCACGTGCAATCCATACTGGGCCTAACACCGTCTGAGCCTGCCTCATGCTGTATAGACATATATTTTGAATGTGTACGCTATCCATACATGTTATCTGGGGATACGGTACCCTTTCTAACCTTTGTGCAATCACGTGCAATCCATACTGGGCCTAACACCGTCTGAGCCTGCCTCATGCTGTATAGACATATATTTTGAATGTGTACGCTATCCATACATGTTATCCAGGGATACGGTACCCTTTCTAACCTTTGTGCAATCACGTGCAATCCATACTGGGCCTAACACCGTCTGAGCCTGCCTCCTGAGACATATATTTTGAATGTGTACGCTATCCATACATGTTATCTGGGGATACGGTACCCTTTCTCACCTTTGTGCAATCACGTGTAATCCATACTGGGTGTGAGAACGGCTGGCGAGCTGTTAAGCAAGCTACAGCACCTGTCCAGACAAGTACAGGGATTCCCTAGCGAGGAGACTTATTTGATTGTTTTCAATGTTGGGACAGCAATTTTTGGGGAGCACTATACTCTGGAGAATGATAGATGGGGCCCACCATACACTGGAACATTCCAAAGGTGGACATCAGACACTGGAGCAGCATTTACAGGGCCCATTATACACTAGAGCATTAGAAATGGGGCCCATTATGTTTGGAGCATTATTTGGGCCCATAAGACAGTGGAGCTTCATCCATGGGGACCAACATATACTGTAGCATTATGTGGAGCTCATCATATACTGTTTCAAACATTATATGGGACCAATGATTCTGTATGGAGAAATAGATGGGCCTCGTCATGAGATGTAAAAAGTGAGGTATTTTTCATTGTACTATACCGCTATTTCTCTGCCGTATCGGAGCATGATGAGTTGTGGTATGTGTTAAAGGGGCGCTCTTTCGCCCAGGGCACATGAAAACCTGCAGCCAGCCCTCCCCCCCCACAACTTTAGCCAAATAACCCCCATTTTTCAGTGCGCAACTTGTATTATGAAGTTAATTAAGGTTGACAAGCTTAAGTAAGAAGAATTGATGCTTTTGGCATTCAAATGGGCACTGTAGGTGTGTTTCCTGTCCTCCTCTCACTGCCGACTTTTATTCCCCATTGACTTACATTGGGTTTCGTGTTTCGAGACGACCCCGACTTTTCCCTATAATCGGACGATCTTGCTCGACCCGACTTTTGGAAAAGTCGGGTTTCACGAAACGAAACGCGACCCTAAAAAACCAAAAGTCGCTCAACTCTAATTATTATTATTATTATTTATTGATAAGAAAAGAAATACACCGCGCTATACTGGGAACTGAAAAAAATAATATAACTGAGTACTTACTTGCTGGTGTGTGAAAAAAATCACGTGGTGGTGGATGTATAGCAGTATTCTGAGACTATTCACCTTGTCATAGATGTATATATTTGGATGCCAAAACTGCTGAGTAGATAATATAGGGTTAAATGGGGGTGAGCCCGTTAGTGTGTTACAGAGGGAAAAATAAATAAATAAATAAATAAAATAAAATAAAATATGAACTAATCTTGATTTACTCACTTAAGGAAATCAGAACCATATAAAATATATGCTGTAAATGTAGCCATTGCCAAGTATTAAGAGTGGAATGTTGCAGCCTGTTTCTGATGTAAAAAAATATAGTAGTTGAAAAATAAAACGAAACAAAAAAAAAAAAAAAGGGGGATAAATAGATGTTTGAGATGATAACTGAATGCTGACCTTACTGCATGCCAATTTCAACAGGCGAGGTCAGAATGATTAATCCTGTGCAAAACAAATGATGGCACAGTTCCTGCAAAGTGAATGAGCGTTAGTGACAGCTTGTGCCCACTAGTGGAACGAGGTGCTTAATTCTGGTGCACTTACTTGCAGGGCCAGTGCTCAGTGAGGCAGGCTTGGGTGCTCAGCGTGGGGGCTGGGGCTGCTGCTGCTAATCCGTATGGACGTGGAGACCGCCGCTGCCTCGCGTGCTCCGGCCGAGAGCCGGCAACCCTGATGAAGAGAGTAGCTATCTCTCGAAACATGTCGGTATTGTGCTGCCTTTGAGCCACCGTCTTACCCCCAGTGTGACGTCACGCTAGCCCTGCCCCATCACACGCCGAGTCCCTCAGCGTTGCTCTCGGCCGGAGCACGCGAGGCAGCGGCGGTCTCCACGTCCATACGGATTAGCAGCAGCAGCCCCAGCCCCCACGCTGAGCACCCAAGCCTGCCTCACTGAGCACTGGCCCTGCAAGTAAGTGCACCAGAATTAAGCACCTCGTTCCACTAGTGGGCACAAGCTGTCACTAACGCTCATTCACTTTGCAGGAACTGTGCCATCATTTGTTTTGCACAGGATTAATCATTCTGACCTCGCCTGTTGAAATTGGCATGCAGTAAGGTCAGCATTCAGTTATCATCTCAAACATCTATTTATCCCCCTTTTTTTTTTTTTGTTTCGTTTTATTTTTCAACTATTATATTTTTTTACATCAGAAACAGGCTGCAACATTCCAATCTTAATACTTGGCAATGGCTACATTTACAGCATATATTTTATATGGTTCTGATTTCCTTAAGTGAGTAAATCAAGATTAGTTCATATTTTATTTTATTTTATTTATTTATTTTTTTTTTTTCCCTCTGTAACACACTAACGGGCTCACCCCCATTTAACCTTATATTATCTACTCAGCAGTTTTGGCATCCAAATATATACATCTATGACAAGGTGAATAGTCTCAGAATACTGCTATACATCCACCACCACGTGATTTTTTTCACACACCAGCAAGTAACTACTCAGTTATATTATTTTTTTCAGTTCCCAGTATAGCGCGGTGTATTTCTTTTCTTATCAGCTTTAGCTCTTTTAAACAGGCACCAGCACAGAGCCTGTTATTCACCAGCTGCATCTGGGAATAGTGGACCTTCCTTCTCTGTCCAAGTGGACTGGCGCCAGTGTGTTAATCTTAAACTAATCTATTATTATTTATTGTTATAGCGCCATTTATTCCATGGCGCTTTACATGTAAGGAGGGGTATACATAATAAAAACAAGTACAATAATCTTAAACAATACAAGTCATAACTGGTACAGGAGGAGAGAGGACCCTGCCCACGAGGGCTCACAATCTACAAGGGATGGGTGATAATACAGTAGGCGAGGGTAGAACTGGTCGTGCAGTGGTTTGGTCGATCGGTGGTTACTGCAGGTTATAGGCTTGTCGGAAGAGGTGGGTCTTCAGGCTCTTTTTGAAGGTTTTGATGATAGGTGAGAGTCTGATATGTTGTGGTAGAGAGTTCCAGAGTAGGGGTGATGCGCGAGAGAAATCTTGTATGCGATTGTGGGAAGAGGAGATAAGAGGGGAGTAGAGAAGGAGATCTTGTGAGGATCGGAGGTTGCGTGCGGGAAAGTACCGGGAGACGAGGGCACAGATGTATGGAGGAGACAGGTTGTGGATGGCTTTGTATGTCATGGTTAGGGTTTTGAAAGGAAAAATACAGGGCGCATCCACTGTGTGAAATCCGTATCAAAAAACACATTAACAGAGAAAAAAGGAAGGTGCTCACCTATTGGGGTTGTGAGGAAGTCACAACACCCATAAACGCATGAGAAGCAGCAGCAAGTCTGCACAGGGTCCTAGGACAAATTTGCAAAAAGCGGCGTGAAAGTGCAATGAGGACTGCGCTTGCTTCTGGTGGAGTACAAAGTTCTTTATTTAGCCAACGCGTTTCCTGAGCCTACTGGCTCACTTCTGCCCTGATGAAGTGAGCCAGTAGGCTCAGGAAACGCGTTGGCTAAATAAAGAACTTTGTACTCCACCAGAAGCAAGCGCAGTCCTCATTGCAGTTTCACGCCGCTTTTTGCATGGTTAGGGTTTTGTAATGGAGTCTCTGGGCAATGGGGAGCCAGTGAAGGGATTGACAGAGGGGAGAAGCTGGGGAATAGCGGGGGGACAGGTGGATCAGTGAACCTTAGCCTCAGCTCTTCCTGAGTGCCCCAGTGCGGTGGCAATCGGAGTTATTTTTTCTGGAGTTAAAAATGGACAATGGTGGATGGGCTTAAATTTTTTGGCCAAATTTTGTGCTAAGCATCTCATGTGTTTCTCCTAAATTTCAAAAGCCATTATGCTATTCACACTTCATGTATTTCACATTGACATGACTTAATGCAATTGAGTGCAACCATTTCCTCATTTTGAATTGTACAAAGTAGCAGAAACATGACCGCAGTTTGAATAACAAAACTGGTGATTTACATAACTATCAACCAGAGAAAGATCATCGATAGATGTCGCTGAATCCTCAGGTTTTACATATGGAAATCACTTGTGACTGTGAATTATAAGGATGTAAGATGCCCAAGCGAGGTAGTCATGTCATGGGTGAGCGTCTGTTCCCACTCGCTTTGACATCCTACAGACAATTGTGGGTCCTGGCTGGGTGTTAGTGTTGTGAGGGTCTTGTGCCCGTGCAGGCCGCCGGTAGCCGATGGTATCGGCTGGCCAGGACCACGAGTTCCACAGATTAGTAAAGGAGACTTCTGTTCAAACCTGGGAACTTTACTGAACTTGATTATTATTATTATTACTATTATTTATTATTATAGCACCATTTATTCCATGGCGCTTTACAAGTGAGGAGGGGTATATGTGAGGGTTATATACAAGGGACAGCGAGTGCACAGTCTGAAGCACTTTTCATTCACAGTAAGAAGCCTTCTCCCTGGCATCTTCCTTCCACTGTAGTCTGCTCCGGTGTAGCACTGTATCGCCTTACTTCGTCACAGCCTAGCCACAGTACAGTTTAGCGAGGTTCTCTTCACCTGCTCAGCAGCTCTGCATCCTATCGCTATGGGCCCCCTGGATCTACCACTCGGGACCCTCACTAGTCCCACAGACTCAGTCCTCTTTAGGTCCGTACATTCGGCGTTTCTCAAGCTCAGGGTTTCTAGTTACACGTCGTCCTATCCAAGGATCCCTTTAAGGTAGAAGGCCACTCTGCCTCTTCTGTCAGTTCCTAGTCACGCTGTCTCCTCGTCCCGTCATCTCCTTTACTGTAGTTCACCCACAAAGCAGCTCTGCACACTGTCACTGCAGACTCTAACTCTGCTCTGACTAACTTCAGGAAGCCAGTCACTTGTCCTACCACTAAGCCCTACCCCTGAGTCTGTTGCTGGGGAAACCCCTTCCCCTACAGTCTATGCAAGCACTACCTTATGTCCGAAGGCTAGTTTCACATTAGCATTCAGGAGGGCTGAGGATGGCGGCCTACTTCCTCCCTGAAGCTCCGCCTACGCTCCGCCCACTGCTGCATGCGTCCGGCGTTTCTCTGCGCACCTATCTTTAACATTGGGTACGCAGGGACAAGCGTTGTATGCGTATGCGTCCACATGCGGCGATTTGGCGTGTGCGGCGACCGCATGGAAGCGCAATATTTTGCATTATAATACATTACGTTAGCACATTACATGGGCAGACATCTTACACTTCACATGACAGGAGATGGACACAAGACACAGGACATGACTCAGATGACACATCACATTATATACAGCAGTGATGTCTTCAGGGAGCAGGGCAATATGTCCGTCTCCTTACAAGGACGTTATTAACAGATTGGGGAGAACCCCAAATAAACCCTCACTAAAAAGCCTAAAATGAATCTTTATTATTATTATTATTATTATTATTATTATTATTATTATTATTATTATTATTTAAAATTCAGGGAGCCCCATATTTTGCATTTTCACAAGGTTAACAAGCAAATTTGCACCATACAATTTGTTGTGCAATTTCTCCTGAGTATGTCGATGCCCTATATGTGGTAAATAACTACGGTCTGGGCAGACAGCAAGGCTCGGAAAAGAAGGAGTACCATATGAATTTTGGATTGCAAAATTGTCTTTAATAGATAGCACACACTATGTTGTATTTGGAGAGCCTCTAACATACCTAAACAGTGGAAATCGCCCACAAATGACCCCAATTTGGAAACTAGGCCACTCAATTTTATTGAGAAAATGATAAATCGCTGGTCAACTTTTAATCACTGTGATCTGCGTTCTAGAGTTATTATCTCATAAATGGAAACTGGTCAGAATTGAAAATCTTGGCCTGGTCAGGAAGGTGAGAATATAAGATGAAAACAAGGCACTTCTAGAAATATAATGGGGCACAAGTAGGATAACTAAATCCGTGAACCGTAATGTAGAGACACTTGGCACTCATGTAGGTGCATTCAAACAAAATTTATTAAAAGTAGTAAATCCAGAAAAATACGAAACGTTTCGGTCAACACGAGACCTTCATCGTCGTCTGAATAGAGGAAAACCGTGTGTAGTAGCGCTAGGTGAAGGTCTGAGGTGTCCAACGCTAAGACTAGAAGCGCTTCTAAGAAATGTTTCTTATTTTTCTGGATTTATTGGTTTAATATATTCCTTTGAATACATCCACACAAGTGCCCAGTGTCTCTACATTACAGGAAGGTGAAAACAGGCTGGGGTGTGAAGGGGTTAATAAAGATTATGCCATGGAAAAAAAACAAAAAAGATTTCACAAATAAAAAAAACACATGTAACACAAAATCTGATATAAACAAGAGGTGATGTTCTCATGACACATTCCCTTTAATGATGTCTGTTCTGCACCCACTGCCCAAGAGAAATCTGATCACAAGCAATCCTCCCTCTCAATACTGAAACGTAACACCGGATTATTTTGCATTTCCAGCTTGCTGATTCTGGAAAGGATTCATAGACTGAAGGGTCTTCACCATACCACATCGGAAAAAGCTCAGGTCCCTGGCACAATGGTATCAACATCATGGGTTTTTATCTTAGTCATCGACTTCATCGCTTTGGTTTCAGGAAATGTTTTGAATCTCGGCATTGTCATTGTCCACATCAAAAACTGGACACAGCATCTGCTGGCTGGTGGGTGTGACAAAGTGGTCCTCACCATGGCCTCAGTCAATGCTCTCCTCCAGGTCTTACTTATTTATGGAGGATTATTATTTTCACAGACTCTTCTTCTTCTCGATATCCCCCTTTCACCATTTATGTTCATATTCTTTTCTCTCATTGATATCTGTTTCTGGAACACCTCCTGGCTCTCCATCTGTTACTGCTTAAAACTGGTCAACTATTCCCAACGAATTTTCCTGTGGATGAAGTCAAGATTGTCCTCTGCTGTGAATGTGCTTCTCCTAGGATCAACCTTGGGATCATTTCTCCTTAGTCTGCCCCTTCTATGGACAACTACGCAGATAAATCTAAATGTTATTGGAAACGCAACTGTCACTGACTTTAAATTTGATTTCCATTTGTCCTTCTTACTTGTGAAGATCATATTTGGGACTTGTTTGCCCTTTCTTTTGACATTCTTATGCATTCTGCTCAGTGTAAAATCTCTCCTTACACACATCTGGAAGATTCAGAAGAACTCGTCTAATATCAGATATTCTCATCTTCAGGGACATATCCGCGCCATCAGGACAATGATTCTGTTGTTATTCCTGGATGTGATGTTCTGCATTGCAGTCATGGGGGTGAGGTTACTTTTTCTGGACATTGGAAATTTCCCGGGAACTATTACCTGGATAATTATTCTCCTGCATCCTTCTCTTCAATCTGTGATTCTAATCAGTGGCAATCCAAAGTTACAGAAACAGTTCATTTGTCAAAGACAAAGACAAAAACCTTCAGGACCTTCAAGTGCATAAGATATTAATCCTGCCTATTTAGGATATTAATGGGTGGATCACAAAGAATAAAACCCTGCGACTTACTGAAAGAAAGACATTCACTTTTTTATTAAGAGTTAAATTTATCCACTATGGATCCTGCCTGGGGGTCTGTTGGGAGCATGACATTGATGACTTCCACGTCCTGTAGGCCGGAGATGGAGACTCCTTCAAGAATTTAGTCTTACACCTTAATCAAAATAACATTGGACTTCAATTTACTTATGAAATAGAAGTTGACAGAATTACTTTCCTGGCTGTAAATATCCAGAGAGACCGGACTGGTTCATTGCAACCACTAAATACTGAAAACCAATTACTATAAGCAGTTTGTTGTGATGGGATGTCTAGTATCTGAAGAATCCTAAGAAGGGCTTTCCGAGGGTCAGTTTCCACATATTAGGAGAAACATTTCCTCACTTATTAAACGTGTTGTACATTACTCGGACAGCCCCTTCTGAATCCCTATGTTTTCCCCCAGTAAAATAATAACATTTATATTCACCTCCTGTGCCGGCACTGACTCTTGTAGGGATTTTTTATAACATTTTTAGGTCACGCTATCACTGCGGCAAATCAGCGCTGGCTTCCCCTCCATCCTGGCCCCCATGTGTATCCATCCTGGCTCCTTGTCCTGGTTTCAAGCACAGAGAGAGAGGACAAAATAAAGAAAAAGATTCTTCTTATCTTCCTGCGCTTCCAGTGCCATGCGGCGTCCTCCTCCTCTGCAGGTTTCAGTGCACACATAGTAAAATGTCCACCAACATAGCAGAAGCTGGCGGTGAAGTTGTGCACACTTCGCATGCGGCGCATGACACTGACGTCATACGCCGGTGATGGTGGCCAAACACTCTTCAGTACTGATTGGGATATGCGCCGCGGCGGTTCAGGTAATGACCGCTGCATGCGCGCACCCCTGAACATACTCTGCTGCGTCTCTTAAAACCGCAGACTTTTTTCTCTTTCTTTTTCTTCTCTTCTCCTTCCCACAGCCAAGGGCCCACCGGGATTTCCCCGATACCCCACAAGGCTAGTCCGACCCTGGCTGCAAGGAAGCAGGTATGGGAAAGGTACTAGCCGCTCTGCAGCTGATAACAAACCACAGAAAAGGGGTGATCTTCATGGGAATTATGGGTGTCCCCCTCTACCACGCACTTTATTACACTCCTGGATGAGTTATCACTTCACGTCTGTTAATCATCTCTGCAAAGCATCATAATGTTCATGGGGAAGAATCCAGAGAAAAACAAGGTTACAAGTGACCATATCTGAATGTATATAACTATACATCCCTTCAGTTATCTGCACACACCACCCAGGGGCGCAACTATCATGAGGCAATTTGAGCCTGTTACCTCAGGCGGCAGGCAGCTGCTGTGCACAGGGGGCGGCATTATGCACTCTGCTGCCCACAGCACCTACAATTTAGCCTCTGCACGCTGGTGTTGCTGGTAGCGTGCAGAGTAGTGTAATGACAAAAAAATTTTTTTTATGAAACCATGTGCAATGGAGGAACTTTTATGGGTTATTTATGAATAAGTATTGCTTTTTTTTGTTTTTTAAAAAAAGTTCCCCCTTTCATTCAAATGAAATAGGCAAAAATGGTATTTTTCCGCAAAAAAAGGACATGCAATTTTGCATTATTATCTTTTATGTTGACAATAGGAGGCAGATTCCTCGTCCAGATAGACCTGTTTGCTTTTACACTGTTGCTGGAATTTCTAGAAGACATTTTCTGAATGCACTTCTTGATCATAAAACTTGAAGCTTTGCACTGAAAATGAAAAGATAATACTAAGTTCCAAAATATTTTAAAATATTCCAGAATGTTCTAGATGTGAATAAAATACCACTTTTTGTTACAACTTAGAAAGATATTTTCTTTAAAGATTAAAATTAAAAGACGAAAAATCTTTTGAAAAAGAGGGGGAACTTTTTTGAATATTTTACAAATTTGATTATACTAATGTCATTTGAATGCAATTATTCCTCCAATGTAAGGGGTTTCATTTTCATTTTGCAAAATTTTTAAAATTGTCATCACCCTAGTGCAGAGGTTTGTAATTGATGAGGTCACAGGAGAGGAGGAGTCAGGCCCCCCTAATCATGTGACCCCTGACTCCTCCCCTCCTGTGACATCATCACATGTCCTGTGCGCACAGCCCTCAGTGTATGCAGGATTCTGCTGTGCTGGTTGTCATGGTGCTGGGTGAGGGAAGTTTATGTCTGGGGTCAGGGGGGTTTACAGGGTGGATGTAGCAGAGCCGCGCGTGTGCAAGGTGTACGAAGCAGAGCCATGTGTGTACAAGGTGTACGGAGCGAAGCCGCGCGTGTGCGAGGTGTACGGAGCGGAGTCGCGCTTGTACGGAGCAGAGCTGCACGTGTGCAAGGTGTACGGAGGGAAGCCGCGCGTGTACGAGGTGTACGAAGCAGAGCCTTGTGTGTACAAGGTGTACGGAGCGAAGCCGCACGTGTGCGAGGTGTACGGAGCGGAGTCGCGATTGTACGTAGCAGAGCTGCACGTGTGCAAGGTGTACGGAGCGAAGCCGCGCGTGTACGAGGTGTATGGAGCAGAGCCGCGCATGTGCAAGGTGTAAAGAGCGGAGCCACATGTGTACGAGGTGTACAGAGTGGAGCCGCGTGTGTACAGGTGTACGGAGCGGAGCTGTGTGTGTATGGGGCGTACAAAACGGAGCCCTGTGTGTACTAAGTGTACGGAGCTGAGCCGTGTGTGTATCAAGTGGAGCAGAGCCGTGTGTGTACGGAGTGGAGCCGCGTGTGTATGGAGTGGAACCGCGTGTGTACGAGGTGTATGGAGCAAAGCCGCATGTGTACAAGGTTTACGGAGTGGAGCCATGTGTGTACAAGGTGTACAGAGCGTGGCCACATGTGTACAAGGTGTATGGAGCAGAGCTGTATGTGTACGTGGTTTACGGAGTGGAGCCATGTGTGTACTGAGTGGTGCCGTGTGTGCGAGGTGTACAGAGCAGAGCCGTGTGTGTATGATGCATAAAAAGCAGAACCGTGTGTATATGAGGTGTGCTGAGCCGTACATGTACAAGGTGTATGTTGGGGAGCAGTCATACCTCCCAGCAGGACAGTCCCGATTTTGAAAGAGAGTCTGCCCCACTGCCCCAGCCGGGAGCTTACTTTCCCGTGGACACAGGAGTACATGGCGGACCCGAGGAGGACTTTAAAATTCGCACGTGATGTTCCACCGGAAATGACGTGCTAGAAGCTGACAGGAAATGAGGTAATTTCGGGAGGAGATTGTGACAGAACCATGGAGGCGCTATAAGGAATGCTTCAGATCAATCTCCGTGTCCTCCTCCGACAGCGCAGACAGCGGGATCGCCTTGGACTCAGGGATGCCGGCCATGTGAGCGGATCATGATATGTCCTGCGTCGGGAGGCTCAGGTGGGCACTTCAATGGGTGCCGGGCCGCTATAGTATTTTTATAGAATCTTTCTTTCTCTCTCTGTTTCTTTCTCTCTCTCTGGTCTTTCTTTCCCTCTCTAATCTTTCTTTTTTGCTTTCTCTCTCTCACTGCTCTTTCTTTCTTTCCTCTCTCTCTCCTTTCTTTCTCTGTTCTTTCTTTCTTCCTTCCCTCTTCCTTTCTCTCTCTCTGTTCTTTCTTTCGCTCTGTTCTTTCTTTCTTTCCACTCTTTCTTTCTCTCTCTAATCTTTCTTTCTTTTTATATTTGTTTTTTCTTTCTCTCTCTGTTCTTTCTTTCTCTCTCTCTGTTCTCTTTCCTTCTCCTCTTTCTTTCTCTGTTCTTTCTTTCTCTCTCTGTTCTTTCTTTCTTTCCTCTCTTTCTCTCTGTTCTTTTTCTCTTGTTCTTTCTCTCTCTCTGTTCTTTCTTTTTCTTTCCCATCTTTCTTCCTCTCTCTGTTCTTTATTTCTTTCACCTCTTTCTTTCTTTCTATCTGTTTTTTCTTTTCCCTCTTTCTTTCTTTCTTTCTTTCTCTCTCTCTGTTTTTTATTTCTTTACCTCTTTCTTTCTCTCTCCCTCTCTGTTCTTTCTTTCTCCTCTTTCTTTTTTCTCTCTCTCTGTTCTTTTTTTCTGACCACTCTTTCTTTCTCTCTCTGTTCTTTTTCTTTCTTTCTCTCCCCTCTTTCTTTCTTTCTCTCTCTCTGTTCTTTCTTTCCCCTCTTTCTTTCTCTTTCTCTCTGTTCTTTCTTTCACTCTGTTCTTTCTTTCTCTTTCTTTCCCCTCTTTCTTTCGCTCTCAAATCTTTCTTTCTCTCTCTGTTCTTTCTTTCTCTCTCTTTGCTCTTCCTTTCTTTGTATCTGTTCTTTCTTTCTTTCTCTCTCTGTTCTCTTTCATTCCCCTCTTTCTTTCCTTCTATTCTTTCTTTCTCTCTCTTTGTTCTTTCTCTCTCTCTGTTCTTTCTTTCTCTTTCTTTCTCTCTCTGTTCTTTCTTTCCCCTCTTTCTTTCTTTCTTTCTTTCTCCGTTCTTTCTTCCCCTTCTTTCTTTCTCTCTCCCTCTCTGTTCTTTCTTTCCCCTCTTTTTTCTCTCTCTCTGTTCTTTTTTTCTGTCCCCTCTTTCTTTCTCTCTCTGTTCTTTCTTTCTCTCTCTCTCTGTTTCTTTCTTTCGTTCTTTCCTCTTTCTTTCTTTCTCTCTCTCTGTTTCTTTCTTTCCTTTCTTTCTTTCTCTTTCTTTCTCTCTCTCTGTTCTTTATTTCTTTCCCCTTTCTTTCTTTCTTTCTCTGTTCTTTCTTTCCCCTCTTTCTTTCTTTCTTTCTTTTTCTTTCTTTCTCTCTCTGTTCTTTCTCTCTCTGTTCTTTCTTTCCCCTCTTTCTTTTGCTCTCTCTGTTCTTTCTTTCCCCTCTTTCTTTTTTTCTCTCTCTGTTCTTTTTGTTGTCCCCTCTTTCTCTCTCTGTTCTTTCTTTCTCTCTCTGCTTCTTTCTTTCTTTTTTCTTTCTTCTTTCTCTCTCTGTTCTTTCTTTCTTTCCCCTCTTTCTTTCTCTCTCTTCTTTCTTTCTCCTCTTTCTTTCTCTCTCTGTTCTTTCTTTCTCTCTCTGATTTCTTTTTTCTCTCTCTCTGTTCTTTCTTTCTTTTCCTCAGTACCAGTCAGTGTGCCCACAATACCAGTAGAATAAGAGGGGTAGGAAACTAGGTGTCACTGGTCACATTGAGCCTCTCATACTTTTTACTGGTGTATAATCATATGCCCTGAGCACTGCCATAAAGTGGGCTAGCACCAGACAACAGGGTACAAAACAAATCACTATTACTATCAGTCCAAGTGGACAATTATATACTAACTATATTAACTTTACGTTAATGATGTCCCTGTGCCAAGCAGTGCGGAGGATCAGAATACACTGAGGAGACCAGAACAGCGGGGTATGGGGAGAAGAATTATATGGGGCCCATTATGCTGTATGAAGTAATATATGGTGCCCATTATGCTGTATGAAGTAATATATGGGGCCCATTATGCTGTATGAAGTAATATATGGGGCCCATTATGCTGTATTCAGTAATATATGGGGCCCATTATACTGTATGAAGTAATATATGGGGCCCATAATACTGTATGGAGCATTAGGTGGGGATAGGGGATGACTTTCTGTTTGTTGTGGATCTGACCGCTGGGATCCCCATGATCCTGGGAAACGTAGCTTTGAAGAGCATCATGTAAATCAAGCTGTGGTCAATCATACGCACTGTGGTGCCATTCACATGTGGCTCTTCAAATAATTCCTCCATAGGCCCCTTTACATTTAGCGATGCACCAGCGATCCCGACAATGATATGACCCGGTCAGGATCGCTGGTACATCGCTAAATGGTCGCTAGTGAGCTGCCACACAGGCAGATCTCACCAGCGATGCAGCAACGCAGCAGCGGTCATTACTTACCTTTCACACGCAGCGATGCTGACGTCCTCCCGCCTGCATCCACACGTCGCTCGTCGGCGCCAGCAGGAAGCGCCCGACGAGAAATGGACCCGACCGATCTCGCGCAATCAGCGATGGACAGCGGGTGGAGCCGGTCGGAGGTAAGTATCACACATAGCGATATCGCTGCTGCCACAAAATCGGTGACACTTTAGCGATATTGCTAGTGATATCGCTATGTGTAAAACCCCCTTAAGAGAGTGATGAGGGGACGAAAAAGTATACCAAAAATTCACTGATCGGGGTGAGGAGTGTTATAGTTTGTGGGCTGGTGGGGTTTGTGTGGCAGGGCTGCTTTTTTGTCCCAGTCCGGCCCTGTGCCAGGCCTACCATTGCCATTATTGACCCTTGTTCTGGATACTTCTGTGTTGTTCTCGTATGTGCGTGTGATGCCGCTGACATCCTTGTGTTTGGACACCTTTTTTTTCTATTTATCTAAGTCAAAATGTTCACTACTATACTCAGTTTTACAATATAGATATAAAAATTTACTTTGTGTGCCGGGGGGGGCGTCATTTTGCTGTTCGCCTCAGGCAGCAGAGAGGCTAGGTTCACCCCTGACACCAGGCTATAAGGGGACATTACCCAAGTATCTATACACACTGCAGGTATATAGAGGATGACAGGGCCGCAGCCTCCTCCCGGCCTCAGCCTCCTCCCCGACCTCAGCCTCCTCCCGGCCTCAGCCTCCTCCCTGCCGCACACTGTGACTGTGACTTGTGCAACTTTATAATTACAAGCAAAACTGAAAGTAAAGACAGAAGAGGAAAAACAAACGGCAAAAAGCAGATGATGATGGAAAGAAGAGAGATAAAAAGAGGTAAGAAATCCCAAAACTATAGAGAAAACTATCCTATAACTATATAGAGAGGGATTCTATAACTATATAGTAATCATAAATAGCTATATATAGAGGGATCCTATAACTGTATAGAGAGGGATCCTATAACTACACAGAGAGTGATCTTACAACTGTGGCGCCCTAAGAGGTTAAGTCGCCACAGAGATACTGCACCTCCTGAGGTGTAGTATCCCACTATCCAGGTAAGATGGGGACACCTGACCAGACTCCAACACCTGCACCAAACACAGAAATTTCAGAACAGCAGGGCACCCTATATGACCCCTGCTTGGTTCATGAAGGGTGCTGGGAGGTGGGTGGAGTTTAAGTTGCACTAGAGAGCTGGAGAACTGATAGGAAGTAAGGATCAGTTCCCCAGAGGGGGAAGTAGTGAGAGGACGTATATGCAGCAGCACCCCACCATCTGTCCCAGAGGATCTGCACTGCAGCGCTGGTCCCCTTTGTGACCAGATACCACAGGTGGTGTCATGAACTTATCTACACATAAACTTTATTCAGCATCAATCCTCTTATTTTACATGGATACTCAGGGCCACGGACCGGGTCACTGCCACCGCGACACATCCCTTTAAGACACCGGCCCGGTACCAAGTAAACCTACTGCTCTGGGGGTGTTCCATAAATATATAGAGAGGGATCCTATGACAATACAGAGAGGGATCCTATAACGATATAGAGAGGGATCCTATAACTATACAGAGAGTGATCTTACAACTACTGTATATAGAGAGGGATCCTATAACTATATAGAGAGGGATCCTATAACTATACAGAGAGTGATCTTACAACTACTGTATATAGAGAGGGATCCTATAACTATACAGAGAGTGATCTTATAACTATATAGAGAGGGATCCTATAACTATATAGAGAGGGATCCTATAACTATACAGAGAGTGATCTTATAACTATATAGAGAGGGATCCTATAACTATATAGAGAGGGATCCTATAACTATAGAGAGAGTGATCTTATAACTATATAGAGAGGGATCCTATAACTATATAGAGAGGGATCCTATAACTATACAGAGAGTGATCTTATAACTATATAGAGAGGGATCCTATAACTATATAGAGAGGGATCTTATAACTATACAGAGAGTGATCTTATAACTATATAGAGAGGGATCCTATAACTATATAGAGAGGGATCCTATAACTATAGAGAGAGTGATCTTATAACTATATAGAGAGGGATCCTATAACTATATAGAGAGGGATCCTATAACTATACAGAGAGTGATCTTACAACTACTGTATATAGAGAGGGATCCTATAACTATACAGAGAGTGATCTTATAACTATATAGAGAGGGATCCTATAACTATATAGAGAGGGATCCTATAACTATACAGAGAGTGATCTTATAACTATATAGAGAGTGATCTTATAACTATATAGAGAGGGATCCTATAACTATATAGAGAGGGATCTTATAACTATACAGAGAGTGATCTTATAACTATATAGAGAGGGATCCTATAACTATATAGAGAGGGATCCTATAACTATATAGAGAGAGATACTATAACTATATAGAGAGAGATCCTATAACTATATAGAGAGATACTATAACTATATAGAGAGGGATCCTATAACTATATAGAGAGAGATACTATAACTATATAGAGAGAGATACTATAACTATATAGAGAGGGATCCTATAACTATATAGAGAGAGATACTATAACTATATAGAGAGGGATCCTATAACTATATAGAGAGAGATACTATAACTATATAGAGAGGGATCCTATAACTATATTGAGAGAGATCCTATAACTATATAGAGAGAGATACTATAACTATATAGAGAGAGATCCTATAACTATATAGAGAGATACTATAACTATATAGAGAGGGATCCTATAACTAGAGGGATCCTATAACTATATAGAGGTATCTTATAACTATAGAGAGGGATCCTATAACTATATAGAGAGAGATACTATAACTATATAGAGAGGAATCCTATAACTATATAGAGGGATCTTATAGCTATAGAGAGGGATCCTAGAACAATATAGAGGGATCTTATGTATATAGAGAGGGATCCTATAACTAAATAGAGAGAGATCTTGTATCTATAGAGAGGGATCCTATAACTATAGAGAGGGATCCTGTAACTATAGAGAGGGATCCTATAACTATAGAGCAGGATCCTATAACTATAGAGAGGGATCCTATAACTATATAGAGAGGAATCCTATAACTTTATAGCGAGAGATCCTGTATCTATAGAGAGGGATCCTATAACTATATAGACAGGGATCCTATAACTTTATAGAGCGGGATCCTATAACTATATGGAGGGATCCTATAACTACAGTTAGGTCCATATATATTTGGACAGAGACAACATTTTTCTAATTTTGGTTCTAGACATTACCACAATGAATTTTAAACAAAACAATTCAGATGCAGTTGAAGTTCAGACTTTCAGCTTTCATTTGAGGGTCTCCACATTTACATTGGATGAAGGGTTTAGGAGTTTCAGCTCCTTAACATGGGCCACCCTGTTTCTAAAGGGTCCAAAAGTAATTGGACAGATTAAATAATTGTAAATAAAATGTTTGTTTCTAGTACTTGGTTGAAAACCCTTTGTTGGCAATGACTGCCTGAAGTCTTGGACTCATGGACATCACCAGACGCTGTGTTTCCTCCTTTTTGATGCTCTGCCAGGCCTTCACAGTTAGTACGGAACGAAAGGAGAGGAGGACTAAGGATTAGGATTAGAGCAGAGCCCTTTCCAAGTTCACAGCGCAAGGCCGGGGTCCGGTCCCCGAGGTTGTATGGATACTAATGGTCCTGCAGCAGACACCGGAGGAATAGAAGTTGTCACCACTTTATTCCCACACAAGACTTGGGGGCACAACAGAAACGATAGTGAGCCGGGACTTAGTAGCAAGGAGTCCCTGAAGCAGGCTACAGCTATCTGCTGTACAAGTAGAGTTCATAGGAACATCTGACGGGAGGAACTCCAGTGTAACTCAGTACTGAGAGTACTTCTCTCTAGGCTCTAAGAGGGAGACGTTCAGAAAAGGCACATATGTTGGCGGAGTGTTGGAACGGAGTACTTCATCTTGCCTGGAAGTTGACTGAGCCCCTGACCGGGAGGACACAGAATGGATGCAGGCACCTGTATGCACAACAGACTGTGAGTAAAGCTTTGGAACTACATGCCCTGGTGTCCTCCACTTATTCCTGCGCCAACCAACTCAGCACTGCTACATCTCTGGGCTTAACATCACACTGTGCCCCTCTCCTCACTACCTCTCCATCTACACTGCCCTGGGACTACAGCCCTACCTGTGGAGGGCCACAACATCATTGCTGCACCACACCATCTGTCCCAGAGGACCTGTCTGCAGCGTCGGCTTAACATCTTCATTGCCGAGCACCACAGGTGGCGTCACGAATCCTTCACTTATAAAATCTAATCATTATCCCTTCACTCAACCCCTTTTACAATGGACGCCCAGGGCCACGGACTGGGTCACAGCTACCGTGACATCTCCCATTGTAATCCACTGGGTCCGGCTCCGAGTACCCCACGGCCCTGGCACCCTTGCAACAGCAGGGGGCGATCCAGTCCCGTTTCCCAGTTGTCTAGACATCAAAATTTGGTTCTTACTAAAATCACTCAAATCCTTACATTTGCCTAATTTTCCTCAACTCCAATAAAGTCCTAATCTCATCTCCACCACCCAACGGGCACCATTGTCACCGGATAATCAGTGACATTCACATCACCATGGCTGACGGCTTATACACACATTACTTTGTGAGGGTTGTATTGTGGAACCCTGAACCCCCAACATGTGTGAGGCCTGGATTACACTCAGGTTTGGCCGGTGATATCAGGCTTTCTGATTTTCTTCTTTTTTTTTTCTAGAAGTTGTGATGGTGAAAATAGATGAAGATGATGATTTTGTAGATTTGACTCCGGAATTTTCTCAACCACCAGGTAGGAGATTTTTCACTCGGGATCCTGAGAGCGATGGTAACAAACCACACAGAGCTGTGGGAGGAAACTTCCATTAAGCGGGAAGGGAAACCTACCTCTTTTCAGACGAGACATATGGGGGGATGCGCCTGGGACCACTCAGACTTTGCTGTTACAGACAGTCGTTTCCTGATAGGTCATCTGCTCATTGTTTGGGGTCTGTGCCCCGTGACCCCCACTGATTGACTAAACAAAGGAGTTGTGACAATCATAGGCGCCATAAAGATGTGAAATCTTCAGGGTAGAGCTGTGGCCCCTGGGTTTAACTATTTACAGTTGTGGTCAAAAGTGTTGACACCCTTTCTCCTAGAAAATTATTCCAATTACACTTTATACACATGTTTATTTCCTTTGTGTGCTTTGAAACAACACAAAAAAATGAGAAAAATGGTAAATTGAACATAATTTTGCACAAAACTCCAAAAAAAAAGACTGAACAAAATTGGTTGCACCCCATTTCGAATAAATAACTGCAATCAATCGCTCCCTATAACCATCCTCCAGCTTCTTTCACTTCTCAACTGGAATTTTGGGCGACTTTTCTTACAAACTGATACAGAGGATCAATGGGATTTAGATCTGGACTCATTTCTGCCACTTCAGAATCCTCCAGCGCTTTGTTTGCATCCATTTCTAGGGGCTTCTTGAAGTATGTTTGGGATCATTGTCCTGCTGGAAGACCCATGACCAAGGATGCAAACCTAGCTTTCTGACACTTGACACTACATTGTGACTTGAGATCCTTTGATAATCTTCAGATTATGATGCCTTGCATACAGTCATGGTACCAGTGCCAGAGGCAGCAAAACAACCCAGAAGATCTGTGACCCTCCACCATATCTGACTGTAGGTGCTGTGTTTTTTTCTCATTTTATTTTTGGTAAACAGTATAATGATGTGTTTTAGGCTAAATGCACACGTTGCGGAATTCCCGCGGTATCTTCCTCGGGAATTCCGGAATTCTATTCCGCGGGAAAACCTCATTTTAAATTCCTGCAGAAAAACTAGCAATTTGCAAGCGTAATTAGCTTGCAGAATGCTAGCGTTTTCCAAGCGATCTGTAGTGTTTGACGAGTGTGACCAACATTTTACTATTGAGGCTGCCTATGTGGCATCAGTAGTAAAAAGATCTAATGTTAAAAATAAAAACGTAAAAAATCGTGTTTTTCTCACCTTCCGACGTCCCGCGCAGCCTTCCCGATCCTCGCGATGGTCCCGTTCCCAGTGATGCTTTGCGACAATGACCTTTGATGACGTCGTGGTCTCGCGAGACCGCTAGGGTATCGCGAGACTGCGACGTTATGAAAGGTCATTTTCGCAATGCATTACTGGGAACGGGACCTGCCAGGAGGATCGGGAATGCTGAGGATGCTGTGCGGGACATTGGAAGGTGAAAATCTGACGATTTTTTTATTTTAATTCTATTTTTTACAGGGATATGGTACCCAGAGCCTGGAGGACAGTCAGTCTCCTCTCCTCCAGACCGTGGGTACCATCCGAAATGTTCTGCTTGCTTTTCAGTTTTTTTGCTGTAGAGTCTCTTGGAACAGGGGAAAAAGTTTACTTATATAGTTCACAACTGTCCTTTAACCAGCATTCAGAGGTCAAGAGAAAGATGTGATGAGGTTAACTCACATTGTTTGGTTATGTAATCTATTTGCATAGTTTTCCTGCCTATGTTGGGCAAGTCAGCAAACTAGCTGGCCTGGACAATGTGTAATCAACATACCAGCAAACATCATTGTTCAATGACCTTTAATCATTGTCTTGCAAAGATAGCAGACAGTAAGTTGTAGAAGCTGATTTAAGATGCAAAACCTTAGCCACTCATCCATTTAGGAATATCAATTTAACTTACAAGTAGAGTCAATACTTCAGACAGCAGTTTATGATTCTGGGCCTACTGAATTAACGTCTGGCATAATTAAGAAGTGCTGTGTCGTCTTAGGAGATTGGTCCTGCTCCTGTCAGGATTTTCAGAGCTCAAAGGATTTAGAGAATGGTTCCATATGTGTCTCTAACATAAACTGTCAGTCTAGAGGCCTCCTACCCTCCTATCAGACACTAAGAAAATATAGAGTAGAACAATCACTCTTATATACTTGTATAAGATTTATCAAATAATATATTTCTATATTATAGAAAGAACTGTAGAAAATGTTCTAGAAGATCCTCCGCTGTCGGGTAAAATATCTTACTATAGATAAATAAAATAATTATTATAGTGATTTTGCAACTATATAAGCAGAATTAGTTCAGATATCACTTTGCTGACTTAAAGGGTTGTCCAGGACGAGAGATGAGCGGACACAATATGAGTCAACAGTGTGATGCAGCAGCAAAAAAGGCAAATGCAATTCTAGGATGTATTAACAGAAGCATACAGTCTAGATCACGTGAAGTCATTATTTCCCTCTACTCCTCTTTGGTCAGACCTCATCTGGAATATTGTGTCCAGTTTTGGGCGCCACATTCTAAAAAAGACATCAACAAACTGGAGCAAGTTCAGAAAAGAGCGACCAGAATGGTGACCGGTCTGCAAACCCTGTCTTATGAGGAAAGGTTGCAGGACTTGGGAATGTTTAGCTTACAGAAGAGAAGACTGAGAGGAGACTAAATAGCTGTCTACAAATATCTAAAGGGCTGTCACATTGTAGAAGGATCAACTTTATTCTCATTTGCACAAGGAAAGACTAGAAGCAATGGGATGAAACTGAATGGGAGGAGACACAGATTAGATATTAGAAAAAACTTTTTGACAGTTAGAGTGATCAATGAGTGGAACAAGCTACCACGAGAGGTGTGGTGAGTTCTCCTTCAACGGAAGTCTTCAAACAGAGGCTGGACAGACATCTGAATGGGATGATTTAGCGAATCCTGCATTGAGCAGGGGGTTGGATTAGATGACCCAGGAGGTCCCTTCCAACTCTACGATTCTATTCTATGACACCTGGATGTTTGGGTCCAGTGGGTTCAGCCGAACAGTTATAAAAAGTAGCAGAACAGTACCCAGACCCGAACCTGGACCCCATTCACTTGAATGGGGGGCCCGAACATCCAGTGTTTGCCATGCTGTCATGTGATTGGCGGTGAAATCATCCTCAGTGGTTAGAGAGCCGCGGTTCCCATGATGTCAAAAGACAGCGGGAGCGCTCAGCTGTGATCGGATGTATACAGTTTACCTTCAGTCACTGGTGTCAGCTGATAGGACTACTGATCCCATCATTAGACACCTGCTTCCACTAATAACAGTGAGAGTACTATAACTAGCCAGGTAAAACTCACAGCTGGGGGCTGCCTCTCTCAGCTGTCAGCTTCAGCAGCTTTGGTTATCAAGAATAGAGGAGTCCCCACCCTTTTTTTAAAATTATTTAAAAAAATAATTATAAAAAACGGTGTGGGGTGCCTCCCATTTTTGACAACCAGCCTTGCTAAAGCATATACATCGCCCACCCTGCCGAAAAATAGCAGCCTGCAGCACGCCCAGAAAAGGCGCATTTATTAAATGTGCCAATTCTGGCACTTTGCCCGGCTCTTCCCACTTGCCCTTTAGTGGTGGCAAGTGAGGTTCATATTTGTGGGGTTGATGTCACCTTTGTATTGTCAGGTGACAACAAGCCCACAGATTCCTAATGGAGAGTCGTCTATAAGACACCTATTCATTACTAATCCTATAGTTACATGGTAAATAAAGTTACAGCCAGAATAAAGTCCTGTATTAGAAATAAGACTAAACACAGTTTTACTTTTTTATTTAAAATTAACAAACAGTTATACTCACCTAACACCTAATTCCACTTAGGATTTAGACAGCTCAGCACTCAAAAATAAGGAGATGCTGGTGTACAAGTCAGGTACTGAATTTATACACAGTGTCACTCCCCGAACGGTGGCACGCACTACCTATGGACCCGAGTCACTTGCTAAGTAAAGAAGCGCTATTTGTTCTCTCACAGTCCTTGTTGCCCCGCAGTGTCCAGATAGTAACACTGTACATGCCTCACAGTGTTCAGTGTTTTTCCGTCACCATGGGTTACATCCTCCTAGACGCATTGCTGTACATATTCTAAGACCTAACACATCCAGTTTCCGTCAAAAGGAATGATGTTCTGATGAAAGTCCTGTGATGGACCAAAAACGTTCATTTTTTATTTGTCTGAATGCACAACAATAAAAAGGAACTGTTATTTTTTCACGCATTGAGTGCCAAGTTGTTTTGAATTCAGTCTAATTCCACTGAATCCCTCGTCTCCTGCAATAAAGCGAAAATGAAAAAACAACAATATCCCTCACCTATCCGTCATTCTGTCCCATGCTGTAATCCATGTCTGGGGGATAAACAGTTTTCAACCTAGACGGTGCCAAGATGCAACCGTCCAGGCTGAGATCCAATGGTGACTGAACTGCTGTGAGCGCAGCCTCAGTGACCGGCGGTGATGTCATCAAGGTTATTTCCGGTCACTGAGGCTGCGTTTCCTGCCGGGCTGAACTGCTATGGCACATCATAGTTGTCTTTCTCACAGCTTATGACACACACTCACATACTATGCCTCTCTCTCCCCCACGTTCACATACTGTGCTACTCTCTCCCCCACGCTCACATACTGTGCTGTCTCTCCCCCACGCTCACATACTTTGCTGCTCTGTCCTCCGTGCTCACATACTGTGCTACTCTCCCCCGTGCTCACATACTGATCTGCTCTCTCCTTCGTGCTCACATGCTGTGCTGCTCTCTCCCCCGTGCTCACATACTGATCTGCTCTCTCCTCCACGCTCACATGCTGTGCTGCTCTCTCCCCTGCACTCACATACTGTGCTGCTCTCTCTCCCGTGCTCACATACTGATCTGCTCTCGCCTCTGTGCTCACATGCTATGCTGCTCTCTCCCCTGTGCTCACTTAATGCACTCTTCTCTCCACTGCGCTCTCTTCTTTCCCCAGCAGGATATATATTTTCTCTTCCTCCTTCATTGGAGTTGAACTCTGGGAAGAGGTCAGATAGTCTTCTGAAGTGAGTGTCCCCCAGCGCTGAGTATTTGGTGCAGTGTAACAGTAAGTGGGTTTCATCCTCCAGGTCACAGTGTAGGTACAGTCTGTCTTCCCTGGGCTTGTAACTTTGTCTGTGCCGGCCGGCCTCGATGGCCAGATTGTGGACACTGAGTCTATACCAGCTCAGGATTTGGCGGTCTTTGGGTTCCGGGAGTTTCTCCAGATATGAAGCCAGTCTGTAGTCTCTCTGTAGACTGTGGTACATGGTCGGTTTTTGTGAGCTACTGATATTGTTCTTCCAGTCACTGACGTACTCCTCCCGCCCCTTGTCTATCATCTTCCTGATTCTGGCTTTTGTCAGGTTGTTTTGGTTGATTGTTCGGTCAGGTTGGGTTTGGGTGAGCTGTGCCGGGGGTCCTGGTTTGTGGGGACCACCTATATATAGCATGGCTTTATGGTGATGGGAGCTTGGACTGCTACTTTGTAGGTGAGCCTGGAAGGACAGCAACCTCTTCAGGACTGCTAGATGCAGTGGGAATCTGCCCAGCTCAGCCCAGCAGACACTGTTGGAGGTGCTCCGATGGACTTGGAGAAGGTGCTTGCAGAATTCCAGGTAGAATATTTCTGTTGGGCTGGAATCCCACTTTGACCAGTCTGGGTATGTGTAAGGGCCCCAGACTTCACTGCTGTACAGGAGGATTGGGGTGATTATGGCATCGAAGATTTTTAGCCAGACGCTCACTGGCGGCTTCAGGTGGTAGATTTTCCTATGGATGATATAGAAGATTTTGCAGGCCTTGTCCTTCAGGGTCTCTCTGGCTTGTTTGAAGCTCCCTGACTGGTGAGTTTTCAGGCCAAGGTAGGTGTATTTGTCATGTAAGTGTAAAGTTATTTAGCACAAATGGAGGGTGCTAGTTTCATCTTGGCTTTCTATCTGGAACACCATGATATTGGTTTTCTTTGGGTTGATCAGTAGTGCCCATGTGGAGTTGGATTTCTAGAAGATTTCAAGGTTGTCTCTGTTGATGATGGCAACAGTAGGTCATCTGCATACAGCAAGAATTTCGCCTGGGCATCATGGAGTGTGAGCCTGGTGCCGCAGAGGATTCCAGAGAAGTGGCCAGCTCATTGATGTAAATATTGAAGAGCATTGGACTAAGCCTGCAGCCCTGTCTTAGGCTAGTTTCACATTTGTGGATTGAGGAGCTGCGGAGGGTTGCGGATGTCCTCCGTGAAGCTCCGCCCACTGCTGCACCTCCTCCGGTCAGCTCCACCTATGTCCGCATTCCGCTGCATGCGGCCTGCATACTCTATCTTTAACATTCGGTATGCAGGCCGTGCGGATGTATGCGGATGCCACCACATGTGTCGTTTTGACGATGCGGCAACCGCATGAAATTCCAACATGTTGCGGCCGACGCGGGTCGCCTCATCGTCAAAACGACGCATGCGGCAACATCCGCATACATCCGCACGGCCTGCGTACCCAATGCTAAAGATATGGTATGCAGGCCGCATGCAGCGGAATGTGGACATAGGCGGAGCTAACCGGAGGAGGTGCAGCAGTGGGCGGAGCTTCACGGAGGACATCCGCAACCCTCTGCAGCTCCTTAATCCGCAAATGTAAAACTAGCCTAACTCCACGGCTCTGCTGGAAATCAGCCGTTCTTCTACCGTTCACACTCACACTGCAGCTGTTCTCGGTGCAGGAACTTTTGATGACATCTATCTGGAAGCTAGAAAAATCATCAGCAAAACGACTCAAACTCATAGATAGTAAATTAGTTTATTATGTTATGTAGAAGTGAGGAACCATAGAAGGAGCCCACTAATCATACTCCTGTCCCCACCCCACCTATAGAGCCCCCAGATGTAACCAGCTGTGTCCCCGACATGTTACCACTGTATTTTTATTACGGGGGAATTACAGGATGAGAGGGACCATGATCAGTAACTCTATTTTACAATTTTTTCTAGGATATAATGAAGACTTTGAGCTTGACGACCCCCCAATGTCAGGTGAGTTCTTACTGTATATAGATCTGTCCTCATCCATTAACCCTTTGTGCTGTGTTGATCATGTTTTTCCCTTTTCTGCTCTATTTTTCAGATAATTGGAAATATGTAAATTGGCAGAAATGTGCTTCGTCTTTGTGGGTAATGTCTATTATGTATTATTATTATTTAGGTTGATGGGTGCTGTGTGGTGTTTAGGGACGTTACTGCTTGAGATCCATCATTGTAAATTCCTTTTTAAAGCATCGCACACTTGCAAGATCTCATATGGTGACGTTGTGCGCGTCTCGCCACGTCCTTTACATATACTCACTCTTATTGCGCACGGACGATGATTTTCCGCAGTGTCTGGTATTTTTTTTTACACTGGATGCAATGTTGCTCCTGTCACCTCTATAGCAAAATTTCACATGAGCCTTCCAGTGGACCAACTATATTTTCAGCATTCTTTGGTGAATTATTTTTCTTTTTAGTATTAGAGGAAAGATATTTAACCCGAAGGATCAGGAGTGTTGATAGAGGGGGTGCAGAGATGGTCCGATGGTCTCTCAGCCAGGTGCTTGTGTCTTAGAGGCCAAAGCTCTTTGCATCACATACGATGACCAAATATTTTAATGGCCATGATAGATGGGAGTCTGTAACAGAGGTTTCATTGGGGCTCAGGAGCTCCAAGTTCCATGTCTTGTATCAAAGTAAACCCAGTACTCATTGTCATAGAAAATATTAAGATCCCTGAAGCCACTAGTGAAGGTCCCCCTTCCCCCCCTTCCCACCTCCTCTCTCTTTTTTCCAGTAGAACAAGAGCTTACAATCTAAGCTGCCTTGAAATAGAATTGTTCAATTGACATTGGGGAAATTACATGTGGTTGGGAAGTGATAAATCTAATTAAAATTCCTTTTGAAACCCATATTCCCTACAGAGAACAGGTAGTTAGACACAAAAGGTCTTTTCAGAGGGTCAGATAACAAAAGGGACATGTGTTTACACATAGATAGAGAAGTGGAAGAGTTCTTGTGTCCCAAAGGAAGTACATCCTGAGTTGGAACTAAGCTTTTGTTCCCTTCAAAGACAATGCCATACATTTACAGCAGACGCAAGAACACCAGTGAAAACTTATGAATATCAAGGTTTGTATTGATCTGATGTTGATGGGACGTAGATTTTCAATTTCAGGGCTAATCAGGGAAGAATGCACATATTTTCTGATAACTGTGATGCCTGCCTATAAGCCCCAAATCAATAGAGCCAGATCACTAACATCAACCATGTCAGGTTTGGTCTCTGGATAAAAGTAAAATCCCCATAAAAAATATGGTGGCAATCTCAAACTTCTGCGATTGTCTAGAGTGAAGATATTGTTAATGTTGGGAATTTCATAAAATCCTGAAGGGCTGAGAACATCCCACAACCTGGCCGACGTGAAGTCTTCATGGGGGTTGTAACTCAAGAACTGATAAAAGGTCAAGGTGAGTCATGATCTGTGATCAAGTAGAGAGATACATATCAGGGTATGCATGATTCCCGTCATTGGACATTTTTCAATCGAAGTGCTCTTCTTTGCTAAGCCGAATCATCTCTGTGATCAGCCGAATAAGTTTCTTTGTTAATCCTGTTTATTTTATGCAACTGTATATGCTGTATTATTTTGTCTCCTTTGTAAAATCTTTTGAAGATTTTTATTAACACTGCCTATCGTTCTGGATTAAATATAAAATGTAATAGTTCTGTTACTTTTGTTCTGTAAACCACACCCTGAAGACAAACGCTGCCAGAACTAGTCGCCCTGGCTGCAATCTTTGAAAATTGGTGGCGGTGGTGGGACTCTGTGATCTCTCCGATGTTGTCTCTTGACAATTGGTGGTAGCGGTGGAATCTGCATGACCCCCTCCAATGTCGTGACACTCATGATGAATTACCAGTGAAGTTTATGTCCTGATATGTTAATGGGAACATCCCATTCTGAGTAATGCTTCCAGTACTGGCGGTGTGTGAAGGAGGCTGGCTGACAGCTAAACCAGCCCCTTTGTCTGACTGGTCATCATTAGAGACAGGGGAGGGATCTGTCTTAGATGTTCTCTTCACACAGAGATTTATTGATATTTTGACTCTGGAAACATTTTCTTGTTTGCATCCATATCCACTATTGATGAATGAAATATCCTCGCTTTCCGTTCTGATTCTATTACTTCTTACGAATCGCAGGTTGTGACTAAATCTCCGTACTCATGTGACTGGATTAAGGACGTGCTGAAATCAGAAATCTTCAATGAGTATAAAAGTGATGAAAAGATGGAAACCTTTAAATTTGATGGAGATAGGAAATTCAGGAAAAGCGTCTCCTCCTGCTCTTGTGTCATGTTCTGTTTTGAAAGTGACCGATGGGATTCTGAGTCATCACAAGAAGTGGAGGATCTGTCTTCTTATTATGGTAAATTTGCTTTCTGTCTAGTTTTGTATATCACAAGCGTAGATGAAGCACTTGATGCAGACTAGACATCCAGGCTATTGTGAGTAGTCCGTATACTGTTTAGACTTGCGGCTTAGATTGAGTCTTTCTGAATATTACCTTTTGCTCTTTGACTTCAAGGCCTGAAAAATGTTATAATTTTGCTGAGTGAAAAGACTCCACACAATTGTCCTCCCGGGCAGATGAACGGTCAACACAACTTTCCGGTTCTAAATTTCTCAAAACAACAAATCGCCTGGTATAAAGACTATCTCAAGTTTTACAGCATGAAGATCGAGAAAATGAAGACAATTTTAATAGGTACCGTGAGTCTAAGTCTAAAATCCTTCCACGGAATAAGATTAGAGGTTGAGGTGTCACGCAACGCACATTGTGAATTTCAGCTTTTCTGCACCTTTGTTCCAGATTCAGCTTCCGGGACGGTAAGAGACGACTCTTCGTAATGCTGCTACATGGACACACATGAGAAAACTGATGGGGATTAGATGAGATGTCTACAAGAGGAGAAGAGAGAATGTCTACAGCTCCTTAGACAATATTCTAAGTTCCCTGCCTTGGCTTTCATAGTTGTTATGTTGGTGTCCGATTTATGTGATTTGTACGATTCACAAATTCTATAAATTTACTTGGTTCAGCAAATTCCTAAAACTTTGATGAATCGATTAGCAGCAAAACGATTTGCTTCTCTCTAAACATGAGTAATGTATTTAGTTAGCAACAAGTCTGAGGAACCCCGCCACATTTTTTTTTGGCTTCATTTGTAACTTGGGTCTCCACTGATTTACTTGGTATTTTTGGTTTTGGTTATTTAGTGTTTGACGTATTGGTCTTAGATTTGGATTTGGTTCCTCGGTGTTTGGGTCTTCAGGGTGAAGATCACATCTGCAGTAGAAATCTTCTCAGATGAAAATGTACAAATACGAATCAATTGTTACCATACATTGGGATATTTTATGCTCTGATTGGTTTTATAGATTACATATTAAGGTGATGAATGACTCCTCGTGGATTTTTTACATTTTTTTAGATAAAAATGTGATTGTGGTGGTCGATGACCTAAATAATGGTAGTGATGAGGAGAAATCACGGATCTTAAGCAGCCAGCCCTCTATTAAAGAGAAAGCTCTAGACTTGTTCCTGTTCACCACGGAGGAGAAGAAACTTGTAGAGCCCCTGGTGAAGATGAGAAACTCCATAAATGGAGGTAAGAGGATTAGTAATGATGAGGGTCATCCATTAAATGGGTTTTCCCATGAACATGATACTTTCCTACAGAATAAAACTTGGCTTATTTTTGTAATGGGGACAATTAAAACAAATGTGTTTGCAGCATTCTTCAGATATATCTGGTGATACTGCCCTCGCTCTGAGGTTTAGGAAGAAGGTTTAGGTAAAGAAAATCCTTCATACCTCTGTGATGATAAAGTATGAGCCCAGCGAGGACTCAGAAACCTGAAGTTTCTTTTATCTGCCGCCCCTAAGTTCAGTTCCAGCGTGTACATATTGGTGTATCGAGACGGAACATCACTGCACCTAATCATTCATCTAATTACTTTTCTTGATTTTTTTGTCTGAAACTTAAGGAACAATAAAATAAATGAAGTTTATGTGAAAATGGAGTGAAGTTCTGGAGAACATTGGGCTACAGACAAGGAGTCCGGTGTTGTGGTCCCTGGTCCCGCTGATTCACGCTCTGTATACTGGGTGGACATCGTTGGCTTTTGGCTTCTTCTATGAAGTTTTTATTGTTATGTTTTTGACATTTTACGTCTCATTATTGTATAAGAATTTCCTCTCGCCTCCTGCACCTTAGACTGAGCTCGTCATGAGAGCAGATATCCGCTGCTGCACCGTGTACGACGTTGTCGCTCTGTTGAGATTGATGTAATCAATAAATAAAAGTCTTCAGAGAAATCTCCAGAATTAAACATGTGCATTGTTAAAAAGGATGCGTCGGTGTGCCGAGATGTAATGTTCAATAAAATCCTTCCACCTGTTCATCATTACAAAAGGAACAAAAAGTCCAATGTGTAGGAGATACTAGTATGTATACGGTCCATGAATCCAATGTGTAGGCGATACTAGTATGTATACGGTCCATGAATCCAATGTGTAGGCGATACTACAGGGTGGGCTATTTATATGGATACAACTGGGTGGGCCATTTATATGGATTCACCTGGGTGGGCCGACTTCTAAGTGGCCGCCATGGTCACCACCCATCTTGAAAAGTTTTCCCTCTCGCATATACTAATGTGCCACAAACAGGAAGTTGATATCACCAACCATTCCCATTTTATTTAGGTGTATCCATATAAATTGCCCACCCCGGTCTAACCTTGAAAATGGCCCACCCTGTAGTATGTACATAGGCCACTAATCCAATGTGTAGGTGATACTATTATGTACATGATCCATGAACCCAATGTGTAGGCGATACTAGTATGTACATGGTCCAGGAATCCAATGTGTCACATGAACAGACCTCTGGGGCAAAAGTAATTGTGTTCCTGCCAAGATGCCAAAATGGGAAACCTCTGGTTCGGCTAATAGCATTTTACTTATCACCTGGACCGGGCGTCTCTATTACTGTATGACCTGGGTGTGGCGTCTACCTTATAACATGTCTCAGGTAGAACTTCTTCATTGTTTTTTCTGGGGCAGGCATCATTCTTTTTCTGTGATTTTGACATGCCTTGACCTAGCTGGGTCTTCTGCTTTGTCCTACTACATGGGCTTGCTTCTGCGCTACTTTTTTCTGGTTGGGTCTTCCTTATTTAAAGAGAATCTGTCACAAGGTTTTTGCTACCACATCTTGCTGCAGGGCAGCCAATCAACAAGTTTTTCCTGTGTGGGCACTTCCGGCCCCATCACACCCACATCAAGTATTGGAATGTCTATGATTGGCCGGTGCACCATGTAAAAAAAAAAGTGGGGTCCGCCTTATTCTTGATAACCAGTGCAGGATAAGCAGACAGCTGTGGGCTGATATTAATAGACTAGAAATGCCCACGGTTATTGGGCCATTCCCAACTTACAAATATCAGCCTGCAGCCACCACATCAGTGGCGCATCGTATTTGATGCCCTAATTATGGCCCTTAGCCTCAGCTCTTCCTGAGTGCCCCGGTGCGGTGGCAATCGGAGTAAATTTTTATGGAGTTAAAAATGGACAATGGTGGATGGGCTCAAATTTTTTGGCCAAATTTTGTGCTAAGCATCTCATGTGTTACTCCTAAATTTCAAAAGCCATTACACTATTCACACTTCATGTATTTCACATTGACCTGCCTTAATGCAGTTGAGTGCAACCATTTCCTCATTTTGAATTGTACAAAGTAGCAGAAACATGACCGTAGTTTGAATAACAAAACTGGTGGTTTACATAACTATCAACCAGAGAAAGATCATCAATAGATGTCGCTGAATCCTCAGGTTTTACATATGGAAATCACTTGTGACTGTGAATTATAAGGATGTAAGATGCCCAAGCGAGGTAGTCATGTCATGGGTGAGTGTCTGTTCCCACTCGCTTTGACATCCTACAGACAATTGTGGGTCCTGGCTGGGTGTTAGTGTTGTGAGGGTCTTGTGCCCGTGCAGGCTGCCGGTAGCCGATGGTATTGGCTGGCCAGGACCACGAGTTCCACAGATTAGTAAAGGAGACTTCTGTTCAAACCTGGGAACTTTACTGAACTTGATTATTATTATTATTACTATTATTTATTATTATAGCACCATTTATTCCATGGCGCTTTACAAGTGAGGAGGGATATATGTGAGGGTTATATACTGTACAAGGGACAGCGAGTGCACAGTCTGAAGCACTTTTCATTCACAGTAAGAAGCCTTCTCCCTGACATCTTCCTTCCACTGTAGTCTGCTCCAGGGCCGGTGTAGCACTGTATCGCCTTACTTCGTCACAGCCTAGCCACAGTACAGTTTAGCGAGGTTCTCTTCACCTGCTCAGCAGCTCTGCATCCTATCACTATGGGCCCCCTGGATCTACCACTCGGGACCCTCCCTAGTCCCACAGACTCAGTCCTCTTTAGGTCCGTACATTCGGCGTTTCTCAAGCTCAGGGTTTCTAGTTACACGTCGTCCTATCCAAGGAGCCCTTTAACGTAGAGGGCCACTCTGCCTCTTCTGTCAGTTCCTAGTCACGCTGTCTCCTCGTCCCGTCATCTCCTTTACTGGCGTTCACCCACAAAGCAGCTCTGCACACTGTCACTGCAGACTCTAACTCTGCTCTGACTAACTTCAGGAAGCCAGTCACTTGTCCTACCACTAAGCCCTACCCCTGAGTCTGTTGCTGGGGAAACCCCTTCCCCTACAGTCTATGCAAGCACTACCTTATGTCCGAAGGCTAGTTTCACATTAGCATTCAGGAGGGCTGAGGATGGCGGCCTACTTCCTCCCTGAAGCTCCGCCTACGCTCCGCCCACTGCTGCATGCGTCCGGCGTTTCTCTGCGCACCTATCTTTAACATTGGGTACGCAGGGACAAGCGTTGTATGCGTATGCGTCCACATGCGGCGATTTGGCGTGTGCGGCGACCGCATGGAAGCGCAATATTTTGCATTATAATACATTACGTTAGCACATTACATGGGCAGACATCTTACACTTCACATGACAGGAGATGGACACAAGACACAGGACATGACTCAGATGACACATCACATTATATACAGCGGTGATGTCTTCAGGGAGCAGGGCAATATGTCCATCTCCTTACAAGGGCGTTATTAACAGATAGGGGAGAACCCCAAATAAACCCTCACTAAAAAGCCTAAAATGAATCTTATTATTATTATTATTATTATTATTATTATTATTTAAAATTCAGGGAGCCCCATATTTTGCATTTTCACAAGGTTAGGCTGGTTTCACATTTGCGTTTTTTAGCGCTGGAAAAAAACGCTAACCTGCGCATGCGTTTTTTCCCCTATATTTAACATGGGTGCGCATACCTGCGCGCTTGTAAGCGCATGTATGCGATTTTCATGCGCTGCGTTTTTTTGGGGTGTGCGATTGGATTTTCCAGACGCATCATGTTGCATTTTTTGGCCCTGCAAAAAAGCGCATGCGCACATATGCGCACGTTTTGAGCTAAAAATGGCCATTATAGCCTATGGATGCGCATATGTGCGCACTGGCATGCTCATGTAAGCGTTTTTTTGCATATGCGTTTTTTTTTTTAACCATGGAATTTAGGGGTTTGAGTTAGAGTTAGGGTTAGTTAAGGGGGTTTAGGGTTAGGGTCAGGGTCAGGGTTAGGGTTGGGTTTTGGGTCAGGGTTAGGGTTTAGTATGGTTTGGTTAAGGGTTAGGGTCAGGGTTAGGGTCAGGATTAGGGTTAAGTATGGTTTTGTTAAGGGTTAGGGTCAGGGTTAGGGTTAGGGTTAGGGTTAGGGTCAGGGTTAGGGTTAGGGTTAGGGTCAGGTTTAGGGTCAGGGTTAGGGTTAAGTATGGTTTTGTTAAGGATTAGGGTCAGGGTTAGGGTCAGGATTAGGGTTAAGTATGGTTTGGTTAAGGGTTAGGGTCAGGGTTAGGGTTAGGGTTAGGGTTAGGGTCAGGGTTAGGGTTAGGGTTAGGGTCAGGGTTAGGGTCAGGGTTAGGGTTAAGTATGGTTTTGTTAAGGATTAGGGTCAGGGTTAGGGTCAGGATTAGGGTTAAGTATGGTTTGGTTAAGGGTTAGGGTCAGGGTTAGGGTTAGGGTTAGGGTCAGGGTTAGGGTCAGGATTAGGGTTAGGGTTAGGGTTAGGGTCAGGGTTAGGGTTAAGTATGGTTTTGTTAAGGGTTAGGGTCAGGGTTAGGGTTAGGGTTAGGGTTAGGGTTAGGGTCAGGGTTAGGGTCAGGGTTAGGGTTAGGGTCAGGGTTAGGGTTAGGGTTAGTTAGGGTTTAGGGTTTGGGTTAGGGTTAAGTATGATTTGGTTAAGGGTTAGGGTCAGGGTTAGGGTTAGGGTTAGGGTCAGGGTTAGGGTTAGGGTTAGGGTCAGGGTTAGGGTTAGTAAAGTCATGGTTTGGGTAGTGTGAGGGGCCACCTAAAAATGTTGGGAAAAAACGCAAACGCGGTAAAAACGCGCTAAAAACGCATACAAACGCATAAAAACGCTGCGTTTTTTTCATGCATGCTCATAAAAATGCTTGAAAAAAACGCAGCAGTTGTATGCTTATGTATGCGTTTTTTCAATGCGTTTTTTTGCGGGAAAAACGCGCTGGAAAAAAAAGCAAGTGTGAAACTAGCCTAAACAAGCAAATTTGCACCATACAATTTGTTGTGCAATTTCTCCTGAGTATGTCGATGCCCTATATGTGGTAAATAACTACGGTCTGGGCAGACAGCAAGGCCCGGAAAAGAAGGAGTACCATATGAATTTTGGATTGCAAAATTGTCTTTAATAGATAGCACACACTATGTTGTATTTGGAGAGCCTCTAACATACCTAAACAGTGGAAATCGCCCACAAATGACCCCAATTTGGAAACTAGGCCACTCAATTTTATTGAGAAAATGATAAATCGCTGGTCAACTTTTAATCACTATGATCTGTTGATGCGTTCTAGAGTTATTATCTCATAAATGGAAACTGGTCAGAATTGAAAATCTTGGCCTGGTCAGGAAGGTGAAAACATAAGATGAAAACAAGGCACTTCTAGAAATATAATGGGGCACAAGTAGGATAACTAAATCCGTGAACCGTAATGTAGAGACACTTGGCACTCATGTAGGTGCATTCAAACGAAATTTATTAAAAGTAGTAAATCCAGAAAAATACGAAACGTTTCGGTCAACACGAGACCTTCATCGGTCGTCTGAATAGAGGAAAACCGTGTGTAGTAGCGCTAGGTGAAGGTCTGAGGTGTCCAACGCTAAGACTAGAAGCGCTTCTAAGAAATGTTTCTTATTTTTCTGGATTTATTGGTTTAATATATTCCTTTGAATACATCCACACAAGTGCCCAGTGTCTCTACATTACAGGAAGGTGAAAACAGGCTGGGGTGTGAAGGGGTTAATAAAGATTATGCCATGGAAAAAAAACAAAAAAGATTTCACAAATAAAAAAAACACATGTAACACAAAATCTGATATAAACAAGAGGTGATGTTCTCATGACACATTCCCTTTAATGATGTCTGTTCTGCACCCACTGCCCAAGAGAAATCTGATCACAAGCAATCCTCCCTCTCAATACTGAAACGTAACACCGGATTATTTTGCATTTCCAGCTTGCTGATTCTGGAAAGGATTCATAGACTGAAGGGTCTTCACCATACCACATCGGAAAAAGCTCAGGTCCCTGGCACAATGGTATCAACATCATGGGTTTTTATCTTAGTCATCGACTTCATCGCTTTGGTTTCAGGAAATGTTTTGAATCTCGGCATTGTCATTGTCCACATCAAAAACTGGACACAGCATCTGCTGGCTGGTGGGTGTGACAAAGTGGTCCTCACCATGGCCTCAGTCAATGCTCTCCTCCAGGTCTTACTTATTTATGGAGGATTATTATTTTCACAGACTCTTCTTCTTCTCGATATCCCCCTTTCACCATTTATGTTCATATTCTTTTCTCTCATTGATATCTGTTTCTGGAACACCTCCTGGCTCTCCATCTGTTACTGCTTAAAACTGGTCAACTATTCCCAACGAATTTTCCTGTGGATGAAGTCAAGATTGTCCTCTGCTGTGAATGTGCTTCTCCTAGGATCAACCTTGGGATCATTTCTCCTTAGTCTGCCCCTTCTATGGACAACTATGCAGATAAATCTAAATGTTATTGGAAACGCAACTGTCACTGACTTTAAATTTGATTTCCATTTGTCCTTCTTACTTGTGAAGATCATATTTGGGACTTGTTTGCCCTTTCTTTTGACATTCTTATGCATTCTGCTCAGTGTAAAATCTCTCCTTACACACATCTGGAAGATTCAGAAGAACTCGTCTAATATCAGATATTCTCACCTTCAGGGACATATCCGCGCCATCAGGACAATGATTCTGTTGTTATTCCTGGATTTGATGTTCTGCATTGCAGTCATGGGGGTGAGGTTAATTTTTCTGGACATTGGAAATTTCCTGGGAACTATTACCTGGATAACTATTCTCCTGCATCCTTCTCTTCAATCTGTGATTCTAATCAGTGGCAATCCAAAGTTACAGAAACATTTCATTTGTCAAAGACAAAGACAAAAACCTTCAGGACCTTCAAGTGCATAAGATATTAATCCTGCCTATTTAGGATATTAATGGGTGGATCACAAAGAATAAAACCCTGCGACTTTCTGAAAGAAAGACATTCACTTTTTTATTAAGAGTTAACTTTATCCACTATGGATCCTGCCTGGGGGTCTGTTGGGAGCATGACATTGATGACTTCCACGTCCTGTAGGCCGGAGATGGAGACTCCTTCGAGAATTTAGTTTTACGCCTTAATCAAAATAACATTGGACTTCAATTTACTTATGAAATAGAAGGTGACAGAATTACTTTCCTGGCTGTAAATATCCAGAGAGACCGGACTGGTTCATTGCAACCACTAAATACCGAAAACCAACTACTATAAGCAATTTGTTGTGATGGGATGCCTAGTATCTGAAGAATCTTAAGAAGGACTTTTTGAAGGTCAGTTTCCGCATATTTGGAGAAACATTTCCTCACTTATTGATTTCAATCATTAAACAGGTTGTACATTATTCGGACAACCCCTTCTGAATCCCTATGTTTGACCCCAGTAAAATAATAATATTTGTATTCACCTCCTGTGCTGGCACTGACTCTCGTAGGGATCTTGTGATATTGTTATATCACGCTATCACTGCGGCAAATCAGCGCTGGCTTCACCTCGCCTACTGACGTAATTTACTCCCAGAGGAAGAGAGCCGCAGCTGCTCTCACGTCCTTCAGATGTTTTGATTTGTCTGAAGAAGGGGACAGTGAAGCTAGAAGGATAGCATGATGTAAGAATGTGAGAGCCAGTGCCGACACCACCGGAACCGCGCCGGAACCAGAGAGGAGTATAAGTGTTATTATTTACTGGGGGAGGAAATGTGGATTCAGAAGGGGTTGTCCGAGTTGTGGACAAATCCTTTAAGCAAAAGATTGTAGGAAAAGGTTTTGGTGTAAAGGTTACCAGTTTTCATGAGGCCTATAAAGACATGTTAGGTAATAATGTACAGTATATGTAATATTTGTACCAAATTTAACCAGTATCCAAGATGACTATACTGTAAGACTTATAGGTACGTCAGATGATTAAGTTATATAATGTCATGGTCAATCTTAGAAAACACTGTTGGACCCTAACTCATTGCCGAGCCAGACCTGCAAGACATAATTTTCTCCTTTCCACCAGTAACTTCCATGACGGAAATGTCGCTAGGCCATAGGTTGGTAAATAGTATCTATAAACCACCAGTCATCAGGTAAATGGTTGGCTTGGAAAGTTACGAGCACTTATAGATGTGGAACTTGCAAATTATGCAGATTCATCTAATCCTCTAAAGGCTTGCATGGAATGAAGACTTTGCAAACTGCAGAACTGCGGGTGTGGTCATCTCTGCACATGCACCTACCCCGTGAATTATGTTGGAAAAGACACAAGAAAAGACATAACAATCTCCAAGTTTGTACATCAAAAGTATGGCGGCAGTGATTAATGTGCTTGTTTTGTGCAAAACAGGTTGTTCAACCCTCTAAAATAAAGTGTGATTATATCAGAAGAATGGTCCAAAAGGAAACAAGATGACCACATTGGCTGGAATCGGTCATCTTGAGGGTCTCAATGAACAGCTGCGTCTTATTAGCTTTATTTCATATTTCAAAATGTATTAATTTTCCATTATCGTATACAAGTGCTTCTGACAAAATTAGAATATCATCAAAAAGTTAATTTATTTCTGTTCTTCAATACAAAAAGTGAACCTCCTCTATTCTATAGAGTCATTACACACAGAGTGATCTATGTCACGGGTTTATTTCCGGTAATGTTGATGATTATGGCTTACAGCCAATGAAAACCCAAAAGTCATTATCTCAGGAAATTAGAATACTTTATAACACCAGCCTGAAAATGATTGTAAAATCTGAAATGTCATCCTACTGAAATGTATGGTCAGTAAATGCCCTCAGTACTTGGTCGGGCTCCTTTTGCTTCAATTACTGCATCAATGTGATCACCAATTATAATAATAATAATACATTTTATTTCTATCGCTCTGACATATTCCGCAGCACTTTACATTTCAGAGGGGATTTGTACAGACAATAGACATTACAGCATAACAATAATCACATACAGTAGATTATAACAAATAACAAGAGGAATGAGGGCCCTGCTCGCAAGCTTACAGTCTATGAGGAAAGAGGGAGACACGAAAGGTGGGTGGTAACAGTTGCCCTGATTGTATGGACCAGCCATAATGTTAAAGGGGTTGTCCGGGCTTTTCACATAATCTCAGGACATATCTGGGCTGCAGAATTATGACAATAAGTAATTTACTTTCTGTCACCAGTTTGCACGGTTTTCTAGATATTCTGAACAGAACGTCCAAGGGGGGGGGTGTTATGGCATTGAAATGAGAACTAGTCGTAACCTCCTACTCTACTCCAAACCTGCCCTCTATAGCAACAACCCCACCCTCCATAGCTACAGGCCCTCCCCGTCCACATGAAGCAGCCCTCATCACACAGTAACGAATCCTCCCCCTCCAGCAGCCTCAGTGCAGAGAGCTGCTCCTCCCCCAGACACACACAGTTACCTATATCTATGGAAAGTAAAACCAGTGAGGAGGAGGGAAAATCGTCCTGTATTTTAATCTGCACAGGGGATGGCAGTCACTGATGTAATCCGTTGTGTGACAAAGCCTCTGCTGTGTGAATGAGACAGCTCTGTGTCACTGATGTCTTCACAGATTTGGTGCAGTGTATGTGCGAAGCTCCACCAAACTCCCAGCAAGCTCCAGTGACCATCACCACCCACTGCCCACTCATTGGCTGGCAGTAAACTGCACCAGCACTCATCTTTATCATCATTCCAGCATTGGAAAGAACACAGCAGTGATCCTGTATGTGTGAAAGCAGCACAATACATACATACACCCCCCAACACTTCACACTGTTACAGCTGCTGATTGGACAGGCTGCTCCCATCAGTATTTGTATCATTAGAGACACAGTGCTCACAAATACACTGCACCAAATCTGCTGCTGTGTGAAGACATCAGTGACACAGAGCTGTCTCACTCACACAGCAGAGGCTGTCACACAGCAGATTACATCAGTGACTGCCATCCCCTGTGCAGATTAGAATACAGGACGATTTTCCCTCCTCACTGGTTTCACTTTCCATAGATCACTGTTCAGCGTGTGTCTGGGGGAGGAGCAGCTCTCTGCTCTCTGCACTGAGGCTGCTGGAGGGGAAGAATTCAATACAGTGTGAGGAAGGCTTTTTCATGTGGATGGGGAGGGTCTGTAGCTATGGAGGGTGGGGTTGTTGCTATAGAGGGCATGTTTGGAGTAGAGTAGGAGGTTACGACTAGTTCTCATTTCAATGCCATAACACAACCCCCTTGGACGTTCTGTTCAGAATATCTAGAAAACCATGCAAACTAGTGACAGAAAGTAAATTACTTACTGTCATAATTCTGCAGCCCAGATATGTACTGAGATTATGTAAAAAGCCCGGACAACCCCTTTAAGTGAGTATCAGTACAGACACAGAGGGCTAATGGATGCATAAAGCATGTGGGAACATGATGCGGGGAACCTGGTTATGGTAAAACTTTTGGCTGTGCCCAGTGGCGGATTAAGTGGACTATGGGCCCGGGGCTGTTCATAAAGCCTGGGCCCCTGTACCCCCCTTCCCACCTGAGCGCTGCGGTCCCCGTGCGGGAATTGACAGCCGTATGGACCGCAGCACTTGGTTTGCTGCGGGTCCATACGGAAAACCGCCACCATTCCACCACGTGTGGACATGGCCTAAAAAGACGTTGCACATAAGCTGTAGGCCTACGGCCAATACGCACAAAATCGCCCAACGTGATCCTGGCCATAGGGGATCCACTTTAATGTCCCCACTTTAATTTGAAGTCCCCTTACTTCATCCATTGCAGTCCCCTATCACCCACTCACTTCATCTGCAGTGCCGCTTCATCATTTGCAGCCCCTTATCCCCCTTTCCATTTCATCATGTGCAGTCCCCTTCCCCCCCAACTTCATGTGCAGCCCCACTCCCCCATCATCATGTGCAGTGCCCCTTACCCCCAATTCATCATGTGCAGTCCCCCTTACCCCCAATTCATCATGTGCAGTCCCCCTTACCCCCAATTCATCATGTGCAGTCCCACTTACCCCTTAATTCATCATGTGCAGTTCCCCTTACCCCCAATTCATCATGTGCAGTCCCACTTACCCCTTAATTCATCATGTGCAGTCCCACTTACCCCTTAATTCATCATGTGCAGTCCCCCTTATCCCCCACTTCATCATGTGCAGCCCCACTTATCCCCCACTTCATCATGTTCAGCCCCACTCACCCCCCCTTCATCATATGCAGCCCGAATCACCCCCCCTTCATCATGTGCAGCCCCACTCACCCCCCTTCATGTGAAGCCCCACTCACCCCCCTTCATCATGTGAAGCCCCCACTCACCCCCTTCATCCTGTACAACCCCAGTCACCCCCCTTCATCCTGTACAGCCCCACTCACCCACTTCATCATGTGAAGCCCCCACTCACCCCCTTCATCCTGTACAACCCCACTCACCCCCTTCATCATGTCTAGCCCCACTCACCCCCCTTCATCATGTGAAGACCCCACTCACCCCCCTTCATCATATACAGCCCCCAGTCACCCCCCTTCATCATATACAGCCCCCAGTCACCCCACCGTCATCATATACAGGCCTCAGTCACCCCCTTTCATCATGTACAGCCCCAGACACCCCCCCTTCATCATATACAGGCCCCAGTCACCCCCCTTCATCATATACAGGCCCCAGTCACCCCCCCTTCATCATGTACAGCCCCCGTCACCCCCCCTTCATTGTGTACAGCCCCCACTCACCCCCTCCCCCATTTAATTCATTTTATAAATAAAAAAAAATAAAAAAAGTTCCCCATACTTACCTCACAGCTAGCTCGCTCCCCAGCAGCGCATCTGCTTTCAGCATCCTCCGGGACATGTCGGTGCGTGCACGATGACGTCATCGCGCACGCCCGACATCTGACCCGGAAGTACAGCCGGAGGGAGCCGGAGCTGAGCAGCCGTCAAGGTGACGGCCGTGCACCGTGCGCCGTGCACAGCTCCCGGCCCCTCATAGAATGTGATGCGGGCGGCTGTCTGCTGCCGGCGGCGTCACAGCACAGGGCACGGCCGGCCCTGTACAGGTGCTGGGGGGAGCGGCCCGGGGGGCATTTGCCTCCCTGCCCCTGGGCCCAGCCCGCCCCTGCCCCTGGGCCCCCAAAAAACCTTGGGCCCGGGGCGACCGCCCCATCCGCCCCTATTAAGATCCGCCACTGGCTGTGCCACACAGGGATAGATTAGGTTAATATGTTGAGGTGATAGGCCAGTCTGAATAAATGTGTTTTCAGGGCACGCTTAAAATTGTGGGGATTGGGGACTAATCGTATTGACCTGGGAAGTGCATTCCAAAGAATTGGCGCAGCATGTGTAAAGTCTTGGAGACGACAGTGGGAGGTTCTGATTATTGAGGATGCTAACCTCAGGTCATCAGCAGAACGGATGGCACGGGTAGGGTGGTATACTGAAACTAGGGAGGAGATGTAGGGTGGTGCTGAGCCATGGAGGGCTTTGTGGGTGAGGGTAGTAAGTTTATACTGAATTCTGGAGTGGATGGGTAGCCAGTGTAATGACTGGCACAAGGTAGAGGCATCGGTGTAACCAATGGGCGGGCTTCGGGAATCCTATATGGCTTCTAGTTGACCCAGACATGAGGTTCTATCAGAACCTCATGCTCTATGATCTTTGTACAACCTGGTAGTTCTGAGAATGGGTCTCTGTTCTGATGTAGCAACCCTTGGCACTGTTGCTTTTGGGCACGTAACAGCATCTCTGCCACCTTAACCTCTTCCATGTCAGCTTCAGGCTTAGCCACCAAACCACGAGCTTCCACGTGCTCTCTAACTCACCATGGTTTAATCAGGTTGAAATGTTATACCTGGTAGGGCTTCCTTCTCAATGGTTGTTGGACTTTATAGTTGACATCTTCAACCTTTACAACTATTTCGTAGGGGCCCTGTCGCTTGGCCAGGAATTTGCTCTCCACCGTAGGTACCAGCACCAGAACTAGATCCCCAGGGTCAAAGTGTCTCCTGCTCTCGCCAAACTATTGTACATCCTCAATCGTGCCTCTTTTGCTTTGAGGAAGTGTTCTCTCATGATGGGTATCACCACAGCAATCCTCTCTTGCATCTGGTCCACTTGCTCGATTACACTCCGGTAGGGTGTATACTCCGCCTCCCACATTTCCTTTGCTACATTGAGGAGCCCACGGGGTGTCGGCCATACAATAGTTCAAAATCCAGTAAAGGCCTGTGGGACTTCTGTGATGGAGAATAGAGGGTACAGCAGTAGACAGTCCCAGTCCCGGCCGTCCTTCCCTACAACCTTCCTCAACATGGCCTTCAAGGTTTTATTAAACCTTTCCACCAAGCCATCGGTCAGTGGATGACTGACGTCTGGAGTTAGGTGATTTGCAGGGTTTTGTACATTTCCCTCACCACCCTTGCCATGAATGGGGGCCATTGGTCTGTTAGGATCTCCTTAAGCAAACCCGTTCTTGAAAAGATGTGGCCAACTCCTGGGCTATACACCTGGTGGAGGAGTTTGTAGCGGTATGGCCTCTGGGTACTGTGTAGCATAGTCCAGTACAACCAAGATATACTTATGCCCTCTGGTGGACTTGACAAGGGTTCCCACTATATCCATGGCTATGCAATCAAGTGGCACCTCAATAATAGGCAACATCGCTAAGGTGCTACGGAAGTGGGCCACTGGGGAGGTCAGCTGGCAGGTGGGACATGACTTACAATAATTTAAGATTTCTCGGTGACAACCGAGCCAATAGAAACTTTGGAGGATCCATTCTTGGGTTTTTTCTATGCCAGATGACCACCGAACACATTAGTTTGGGCCATGTCTTACACCTTCTCAATTACCTCCCCTCTTAGCTTGGTGACCCGGTATAGTAACTTTCCATTTACAGCAAAGTTGGGGTATCAGGTGTCAGCCTCTTGCTCTTAAGCAACCCCATTAAGTACCGTCACATTATCAAATGACCCTTTCAGAGTTTAATCCCTCAGTTGGGCGGTTCCAAAGTTTCTCCCGGAACACCTTCAGCTCCGGAATGTTGGCCTCAGTGGTTGCTGCCTCATCCTCATTATCAACAAGCACATAAAAGGAAACCTGTCATCCGCAGCCTGTGACGAGGTTTCTTTAGAAGTGACCTAGTTGTTGTCCGGGCAACCAGGCGTATTCCCTTTTCCGCCACAAGTCCCAAAATAATGCAAAGTCCTGCCCTATTATAACGGTGCAATAGGTCCTTGACTACGCCCACTGCATGGGACTCGGTGTGACAGTTTGTGTCTATGACCACTCGGGCCACAGGGTAGTTCTTAGCATCCCCATGGAGACAGAGGATGCCCACCATCTTCCCATGAATCAGCCGATGAGGTATTGTGGTCCTCACTAGGGTTATTAACAAACTACTAGACCAACTCCCTCAGGTGCTATATCCTACCATACCAGTGGGAGTCATTGAGGGGGGACAGTCACTGATAAGGTAGAACATAGCATCTGAGGAATTTTCTGACCAAACCACCATCTGAATTTGGGTGAGGCTGTTCCAAAATATTTTATCATGTCTACCGTATATTTGCATTTTGGCTTTGGGAACCAATAGTTGTATATTCCATCCAGCTTGGTTTTGAAAAAAAAGTATGGTGTTTAGTTGATAAGGGTCACCACTGAGACCTAATACAAGAGGAATACACTCATGATTTGTGCAATTAGAAATGTCTAATGGTTGTTTAGGTGAGTGAAACCTTCAATAAATGTTTTGTCATGCAAAATATCATTTCCTCCGGCTGCAATATACTGCATTAGTATGCAGAACTGAGATTCATTGGACCGCTAAATGCCAGATGTGATTGGTTATTTGCATCCTCAGCATCTTAGTACTCCTAATTAAGAATTGATTCCCATGCTATTCTTTTTGTGAGACACTCAGACTATGGGTCACGACGTGTTGCATTAGGACATAGACTGATAAATAAATTATCATATATGAAATTGGCCGAATTGGGCTTCTATGCCTAACAGAAATAGCTGCCATCACTGACTCAGGTAAACTGTAAAGACGTAGGCAACAATCCACTCTGCTTCGGTTAGAAGCTTCACACGTAAATCTGGAATCAGTTTGACTGATAGGACGGAGTACTTGTGCTTATTATTCTTTATGTTTGTCTGTCCTGCACCTTGCTCTTTGATATTTAGTTTTAGTTATAAATAATTAAATGGTATATATATTTTAACATATAAAGTTCACAGCTGTATCATTAACATTCCCCGGTGAATTTACGACTGTGCTTCAAATCTGAGAAATCAAATTCACCATTTTTGTGATTCATATATTCAGCAGAGTGGCGGCTGGCTGGTTGCTATTTTGCTAGATTGTAGAGGGTCGGGAAAGGGGTTAAAAAAATAATGTAGTCAACTAGCCACTCACCTGTCCTGCCTCTGTAGTTCTCTGGCCAGTTCTCCATTGGTTGTCTCCAGCATTTGTCTTGTTTGGTCTTCATGGCAGGCATTGTCCTTTTCCATGTCTTCCTTCACTCTATGTTGGTGTTCCCGTCACTGAGTACACCTCAGGTAATGCATGGCTTGAATTCATAATATCAGGAAGTCATGCCATGTGTCACCCAAGAAGTGAAGGAGGACATGGAAGAATGAAGATCAGAAGAGACTGGAGCTTTGATAGACAGCGTAGGACCAGGTGTTGAGCTGTGGTGGCCTGACAGGTGAATCGAGATGTGTTATACAGTTTTTTTTATTTTTGAAGTCCTACGTATATTAGGCTCTGGGTTCTGGGAAACCCCCAGAGCACAACAAGGCACATCTATACAGTATATATATAATTACCTTGTAATGTCTTCACATCCTGTTCCATCCAGATGTGTCCGGATCCGAGAATTCCAAGCGGCGGAAGTCCGCTGACCGCCATATTGGTACACCCAAGTGATGGGTGGTACCACCAGTGGAACACTGATGCACCACACACACACTGTATACGCCATATGGCGGTCTGATTTACTGCACCAGCATGAATTCTGCGCAGGCACAGTGAACCATTCGGCTGATCCCCGCGGCAGATGCGCGACATGTCTACAGGCAGAGTAAGCTGGTCACATTAAAGGGGTTTTACCATGAAAGAAAGTTAATTTTAAAAATTGTCTGTGTCTGACCGTGTACGGAGCATACCACATCTCCTGGGCAGGGGAGGAGCTGTCTCCCCCCCTGTGCTCTGTCTCTCTCGCCCCTGTGCACTTTCTCTCTTCCCTATCTGTTGTCTTCTCCTCCCATTGTCTGTGTCTGACCGTGTACAGAACATACCACAGCTCCTGGGCAGGGGAGGAAGCAAAAGACAATACTGACATTACAGCAGGGGATCACAGAGGATTCATTTTGTGAGGTAAAATATTTTGCTGACTGTTTTTAAGCAATATTTTACCTCACAAAATGTATCCTCTGTGATCTCCTGCTGTAATGTCAGTATTGTCTTTTGCTTCCTCCCCTGCCCAGGAGCTGTGGTATGTTGTGTACACGGTCAGACACAGACAATGGGAGGAGAAGACAGCAGATGGGGAAGAGAGAAAGTGCACCGGGGTGAGAGAGACAGAGCACAGGGGGAGACAGCTCAAACGGGACAGCACATGAGGGGAGAACACAGCAGACAAGGGGGATAGCACATGGGGTAGACAGGTCAAAGAAGAGAGCACAGACGGGAGAACTCAGAACATGGGGGGAAGAGAGAGTAGATAGGTGGGTGAGCACATGGGGGGAGAGAGATTCTCAACGCTGCAAAGCCTGCCCCCATCGTGAAATTACCGCCCTCCCGATGCGATAGCATCCGGCCACCATCTAGTCTGATTGATATTGCCTAAATTTAATTTTGATTAAATTTTCTGGCCAAATTTATGCAAACTGCCCAATTCATCACTAATAGGCAAGTTCGGTCAGAGGGTTCTTAACTGTTATATACAACGTCTTACCCTTCTTATTATACTTCGGTTAGTACTAGTCATTTCCATTGTTGTAGACCTAGTAGAAACATTGCTGGGACTGGTAGTAGCCTCATTATCTCACTTCTCAGACTTGAAGGACAATTTGTACCGTGTAACAGAAACCCAACCACAGTTTGAATAGCAAAACTGGAGATTTACATAACTATCAACTATGTGCAAGAACGCAAAGTGAAGATTTAGCTGAACTCTCATGGTTTACATATGGAAATCACTTGTGACTGTGAATTATAAGGACATGATAGCTACAACATCTGCACATAATCCTCCTCTGATGTACACAGCGCTGGCCGTGGTGATGATCACATCAGAACTCAAAGCTGAAATACGTAGAAAAGTGAAAGCATCTGATTCCATGCTCTCATTTATCACTTACGGTCCGTTTTCAGGCACAAAAATCCATTTATAAAAAAAAAAGCCAAAATAAAAGCAGAAAAGTTTTTTTAAGGAGTTCAATCAGGATTTCTCATGGGATCACCAATAAACCTTCAGCTGCTTTTCTTCTTATCACTTCCATGGTCTTCTGTGGCCTTAATAGGAAGCTCAAAGTAGAAACCTCAGCACCACAAATAAACAAAAATGATCCTGTAGGTCCTGCTGCAATATTATTTATTTAGATCCTGCAAGGAGTCAAAACAGATAAGGTCCAATGTTTCGACAAAGACGTGAATGCACACTCTTCCGCATTTCTCGGCTCTTGCTACACGCAGATGTCCTTAACAAACACCACTCTCGGTCAAAATGTTGGACCATGAGAGGTCATCGTCAAGGACATCTGTGTGTAGCAAGAGATGAGAAATGGGAAATGTGGCAGGGTGCACTTTCATGTCTTTGTCAAAGCATTGGACCTTGTCTGTTTTGACTCTTTGCCGGATCAAAATAAATAACAATACAGCAGGACCTACAGTCTGATTTTATTTTTTATGGTGCTGAGATTCTACTTTGATTACTTTGGACCACAAGTCCCTTCCTCGAGCACACTATATTTAAAAGGACCGAGCTGCTGGTCTTTCTCCTTCCCTTAATGGGAAGCTAGAAAAGGACCCGTTATTTATATAAGCATTTTTTTTATTTTTAGTAATTTTTTATGGCACAATTTGTATTAAAAATAAAATAAAAATCTTGCAATTTTCACACCGGCCATTGGAGCTTTATTAGACTCTAACTTTCTGTTGTGTCAGGAAACAATATATGTACATTAACAGCTAAGAGCGAACCTCAGCACTGTCTTTTGTATTAAGCCATCTACTGAGTGTGTGCAAAGCGTCATTGAGAATGGAGGGGGAGCAGGAGAGCGGTGACATCGCGTATTGTGATGGGGCATCTTGCGTTAACAGCTGTGTATAAAGATTTTTTCAGTCCTGGCAATCCTACAGATGATAAGAAACCTGCTGAAAAATCTTTTTGATGGGACAGAAAATAGTCTAGAAAAGCTCCAATAACTACTGTAAAAATTGCAAGATTTCTAATTTAGTTTTTTCCATAATATTGTGAAATGCAAAAAAAAAACATTTTAAAAACAAATTTGTAACACAAAAATCCGATTTAAAGAATAGGTAATTTTCTAACGATGGTTTCTCTATTTTGACGACTGTTCGACTCCTTTGGCCAAAGACAAACATGATCCCACACAAACCTCCCTCTCACAAAGGAAACATAACACCTGAATATTTTGCATTTCCAAGTTCCTGATTCTGGCTGTGGTTCATAAGCTGAAGGATCTTCATCTTCACCATATCCCACAGACACACTGTCAGGAAAAGCTCGGGTCCTTAGCACAATGATATCACCATTATGGGCTTTCACTTTAGTCATCATTATCATCACTTTGGTCTCTGGAACTGTTTCGAATGTCGGCATTGTCATCGTTTACTGCAAAACCTGGAGACAACATCTGATGGCTGGTGGCTGTGATAAAATAGTCCTCACCATGGCTGCAGTCAATGCTCTCTTCCAGGTCATACTCACGTATGGAGGCTTTTTATTTTATTCCCAGATTTTTCTTCTCCTCAATATCAGCCTCTCGCCATTTCTCTTCACGTTCTTATCTCTCATTGATCTCTGTTTTTGGAACATCTCCTTGCTCTCCATCTCTTACTGCCTAAAACTGGTCAACTTGTCTCACCGATTTTTACTGTTGATGAAGTCAAGATTGTCCTCTGCTGTGAATGTGCTTCTCCTGGGATCAACCTTGGGATCATTTCTCATTAATCTTCCCGTTCTTTGGACAACTACATGGATGGATCTAACTCCCAATGGAAACTTGACCATCGGTGACTATAGAATTAGCCTGAATTCCTATTTGGTACTTGTGAAGGTCGCATTTGGGACTTGTTTGCCCTTTCTTGTAAGCTTCTTTTGCATCCTACTTAGCGTAAAATCTCTCCTTCAACACATCTGGAAGATTCAGAAGAATTCATCTGATATCAAATATTCTCAACTTCAGGGACATGTCCGCGCCATCAGGACGATGATTCTGCTGTTATTCCTGGATTTGATGCTAGTCGTTGTAGTTGCAGGGGTAATGTTATTCTCCTTACAAATTGGACAAGTCCTGGGAACCGTCTCCTGGATAACTGTCATGCTGTATCCTTCTCTGCAATCTGTGATTCTCATTACTGGCAATCCAAAGTTACAGAAACATTTGTCTTGTCAAAGACAATAATCTCCAGGACCTTCTAATGCTTAAGATATTAATCCTATAGAATATTGCAGGGTGGATCACAAAGAATAAACCCAACTACTGGTTGGGATAATTAACCCTCAGGCTGGTGATCAGATAACTGCGCACAGAATAGATTTTGTAGTGGGTCAGGAAAAGAGATTAAATAAATATTTCTCACCATTGTCTGCTTTCCAGACAACTCTTTTTTCCACCTTCCAAATTCCACGACATCGTCTTTAGCCTTCTTTATTTTGTTTGGGGCTTCTGAAGCACGTTATGGCATCTTGACACGTGTTGTGACAGTGCAAGCCTCAGATCTCATCACGTGTGTAGCGTTGTGAGAGGCCTACTTGTCCGTGGAAGTGTGGCGCCCCCAGGAGTATGTTCACCACAGTGGCTTTGCCTTCCTCCAGGGGAGGGTAATGCCAGGCTTGGAGGCAATGATGGGTCTCTCTTGCAGTCAATCCATTCATGCAACACAGTTCCACTCCAGGCCAGCAGGGGAGCTCTGAACCAGGACTAAGGGGAGGAGTGCTCTCTGAGGGCCAAGAGGAAGGAGTAGGAGTTAGACTGCAGAGGGTGAAGTGTGCAGACGTGGAGAGAGAAGCTGGAGGTTGAGCTAGGAAAGGAGAGCTCCCTCACGGTCAGCGCATGAACTGGAGCCTGGTCTCCATGGTTGTATGGATACTAACAGTCCTACAACAGATACCAGAGGAGTAGGAGGCTGTAAATGTCCTGCTCCCATTTAAGACTTGAGGGCACAACAGCAGCTTCGATAGTGAGCCAGGACTCAAGAGAGAGGAGTCCCCGGGAAAGGCTACAGCTGTCTGCCGTGCAAGTAAGGGTCTTGGGAACATCTGGCAGGAGGAACTTGAGTGTAACTCAGTACTTGGAGTACTTCATTCAAATAAGCACTAGGGAAGGAGACTGCACAGCCCGTCTGCTGAGAGAGAATCCCTGAGTTGCTTCCAGGCTAGCCTGCTCCGTTACCATCTGTAATCAGGACCCTGGACTGCAGTTATCAAGTAAAGGTACAGAAATTGCACCCCGCTGTGTCTTGTCTGCTTCCTACCCTTCCGGCACTGCTACATCCCCGTGCCAACCACATCTACACTGCCCTGGGACTGCAGCTTCACCTGTGGGGAGCTTTTACATCTTTGCTGTGCCATACCATCAGTCCCAGTGGATCTAACATCTCACTTGCCGAAGACCACAGGTGGCGTCACAAACTATTCATCTAATTACATTCCCCCATTACTTGGGCGCCCGGGGCCACGGACAGGGTCACCGCTGCTGTGACACAACCCCCTGACACCGGCCAGCTACCGAGTACCCCACAGCCCTGGGAGGGCGACCCAACTTGGCGTCACGAACAGGATTACGGAGCCCGGTACCCCCCGGGTCCTGCGTGCCATAGACTGTGTTTGTGTAAAAGACTGTGTGTGAAATGGGCGCCAATTGCCGCCATTGCCGCGCTGCTTGGCACGCGCGGGAAGAAAGAGGGGCAGGCCTTCATGGGCGGAGCCTACCACAGAGCGCGAAGAGGTGCAGTGCCGCGCAGGAAGAGAAGACAGCGCACGAGAAGGGGAGGAGCTGAGGCCTACAGCCCGGAGCGTCGGGCCTGTGAAGCGGCCGCCGGTGAGCTCACACAACCCCTGGCCCTGGCTAGCGTTAACTAGGGGGGGGAAGAGGATGTCCGTGCCACGCGACAATGCAGCAATGGACGCCGTCGCCAACCCCGCAGCACCGCAAGGAGGAGCGCCCGCCGCAGCGGTCTCCATTATGCCACTGTCGATGCCCTACATACCGGGAGCGGCCTAGCTACCCCAGTACTCGGGTGAGTCACATACCCTGAGTGAATTTAAAGAGAGGCTGTGCAGTTTGTTTAAAGTATACCCTCTGTCTGAAAGCCAGAAAGTGAATATCCTGATTGGACAGCTAATGGGTGCAGCACAGAGAGAGGTGAAAGCCAGGCAGGACACTGATAAAGAGACTGTGGCAAAAATCCTGGCCAAGCTGAGGAGCACCTTTGACACCCGCATAGCAGCTGAAATCAAGATGAGGTTCTTTGGCTGTAAACAGAAGGCGCAGGACAGTATCAGGGACTATGCTCTCAAGCTGCAGGAGGCGCTGCGAGCAGTTAAGCAAGTTAATCCTGACAGTGTGAAGGAGGAAGATAAACTGTTAAAGGAGCAGTTCATTGAAGGGCTCTTGTCCAGTACCCACAGAGGACAGTTGCGTATTATAACCCTGCAAAACCCTGATCTGGACTTTGCTGATTTTAAGGACAGGGCTATTCGGGTACTGCAGGAATCCACTGACAGCCGTCCAGCGCGCCCTAGGCGCCCAGCGATCACCTACCACCTGGAAGCAACATCTTTTCCTTCAATCCCTGTGGAGGCTGATGCACAAACTCTGGATAAAGATCCAACTGAGGAGCTGCGTCTTCAGGTCCAGGAGTTGACCAAAGGAATGGCTGCACTCACTAAAACTGTGCAGTCCCTGCAGGTGTCCTCCAAAGAAAAGATCAAGCTTGCTTCCAGTCCAGAGGATGTCCCATGGCTCCGGAGGAAGAGAGCTCCGCCACTTTGAGGAAGGAACAACGATCACTATGACCAGGACGGACGTCCCATCTGTCGTCGCTGCTACAAGGCAGGTCATCTTGCAAGATTTTGTCCTTTAAACAAGCAACCCCTGGGGCAGAGGGCCAACCCCCAGGAATAGGATCCCCAGGCCCAAGGAACTGGCGAGCCAAGTATGTGGGAGGGAGACCGATCCTTCCTGTGGTGATTGACAGCATCCCCATGAATGCTTTGCTGGACACTGGCCCCCAGGTGACCACTATGCCGTACATTCTTTATAAGAGGTATTGGGCTGATTCTGAACTCACCCGTGGCCCAACAGATGACCTAACAGTAGTTGCTAGTAATGGTCAGACCTTACCGCAGATTGGATGTAAAGAGATTACTGTTAAAGTGGGTCGGGTAGAGCTGAAATCTCAGGGCCTGATAATTGTTGATATTGATCGACGTTAATGTAATCCCATGATGACTCTTGGTACAAATGTAATTGAAAACCGTCTGTCCGAGGTTATTGTCTTGTTGCAACAGGTAGCTGAGACTGCTGGTTCCAGAGAACAACGAGTCCTGCAGAAGAAGATCCGAGCCCTGATGCAAAGACAACAAGTAGAACTCTCTGGTGGAGAGATTGGCAGCGTCAGAGTGAGTGATGCTTTCCCCATTGCCATACTCCCCAGATGTGAAATGTTGGTTTGGTGTCGGGCAGCTATAGGTCTTAGAGGGAGAGATTACCAGGCATTGGTAGAACCAGTATACTCCGACAGCAGGCCCAATGTCCTGACAGCCAGAGGAGTGGTTGATGTCAGAAAAGGGAGAGTACCTGTACGCCTTTTGAATTGTGGGGAAGAGGAGGCCACAATACCTCGGTACGCCACAGTTGCCAAGCTGCTCACAGTTACTAACAACTCTTTCCAGGCAGCAGGGCCCTCATCCGATCAGGTGGAGGACAATGGCTCTGTGAAGCAGCCGGAGGAGTGGTGCCAGCAACTGCAGGTGGGAACTGACTCTACAGCTTCATACCAGAAAAATGGGGTTTACAGAGTGACACAAGAGTATGAGCGGGTATTCAGCAAACACCCACTAGATTTTGGGCAGGCAAAAGGGGTTCAATATCATATCCCCACTGGAGACCATCCACCCATAAAGGAGAGGTACAGACCTATACCCCAACACAGTACCAATGTGCTAAAAGTATGTTGAGAGAGATGAAGGAAGCTGGGGTTATCAGAGACAGTTGTAGCCCCTGGGCAGCTCCAATAGTTTTTGTAAAGAAAAAGGATGGTACCATGAGAATGTGTGTTGATTACAGGAAAATTAACAGCATTACACATAAAGATGCCTACCCATTACCTAGAATTGAAGAGTCATTAGCTGCACTTAAAACTGCTAACTACTTTTCCACTTTTGATCTCACCAGTGGGTATTGGCATTTTCCCGTGGCAGAAGCAGACAAGGATAAAACAGCATTTACCACTCCAATGGGTCTCTGTGAGTTCAATTATGTGCCATTTGGGCTCTGCACTGCCCCAGGAACATTTCAACGGCTGATGGAGTGCTGCCTGGAACACATGAACTTTGAGACGGTCCTGTTGTACCTGGATGATGTCATTGTTTCCTCCAAAACCTTTGAAGATCATCTTGAACACCTGGCTGAAGTGTTTGAAGCTTTGTCTAATTTTGGCCTGAAGGTGAAGCCTTCCAAATGCCACCTCTTGAAATCCAAGGCACAGTATCTCGGTCATGTGGTCAGTGCAGAAGGTGTGGCACCAGATCCTGACAAGGTCACAGTCATCCGGGACTGGATGAAGCCCAGCAACCTCCATGAAGTACGCCAATTCCTTGGACTGGTAGGCTACTACCGAAGATTCATCAAAGGCTTTACCAAAATAGCCACCCCTATGCAAAACCTTATGGTGGGGCAGTCCAAGAAGACCAAACAGAAAAATTCCACCTTTGAGTGGACTGAAGAGTTGGAGAGATCCTTCACTCGGTTGAAGATGGCTCTCACAGGTGACGAAGCTCTGGCCTACCCAGATTATGACAAACCCTTTGTGCTGTACACAGATGCCAGCAATGTGGGACTAGGAGCAGTACTGTCACAGGTACAGAATGGAAAAGAAAAAGTGATCTCCTACGCCAGCAGGAAGTTGCGTCCCACCGAAAGGAACCCTTACAACTACAGTTCTTTCAAGCTGGAGTTCCTTGCCATAGTCTGGGCTGTCACCGAAAGGTTCAAATATTACCTAGCCTCCGCCAAGTTCATTATCTTCACGGACAACAATCCGTTGACTCACTTGGACACTGCAAAACTAGGTGCACTGGAACAGTGATGGATGGCTCGGCTATCTAATTATGAGTTTACCATCAAGCACCGGGCAGGGCACAAGAATGCCAATGCTGATGCGCTGTCCAGGATTCCTAACCTACCAGATGCAGGAGAAGACCCGGAGGCTCTTGAAGAAATAGAGTTGCCTCCCTTTCACCAGTCACTGGCGGCCCAATGTGCTCAAGGAGTGAGAAACAGACGGTCTGGCTTGAAGGAGGTCACCCTGAATCCACTGCCCCACCATAACTGGGCAGAGATGCAAGATAGTGACCCTGCAGTCCGCCTGGTGAAGGAGCTGCTGACACGAGCTGACTCACGTCCAGAGTCGGATGCTCCTGAAGAAACTCAGCAGTTGTGCAGGGAGAGAGGCCGGTTGTTCATCTATGAAGGGAAGCTGTGTTGGAGGAGTATCAATGCCCCCACTCATGAGCTGGTTTGGCAGGTGATAGTCCCAAAGAGAGAGGCATCAATGGTCCTGGAAGCATACCACAATGGAGCTGGACACTTCAGATGGAAGAAGTTGGAAGCATTGCTCCGAGAGAGGTTCTACTGGGCTGGTATGAGGAAAGCCATTGAGAGGTGGTGCCGGGAGTGTGGACAATGTAACATGCGCAGAAAGGATCGAGACAGCCAGAGAGCTCCTCTGCAGCCAATCATCACCAAACAGCCCCCTAAGTTGGTAGCCCTGGACCATGTGAAGCTGGTTCCAAGTCGGTCAGGCTACATCCATACTCTTACCATTGTGGACCACTACTCAAGATTCCTGGTAGTTGTGCCTGTCAAAGATCAGATGGCCAGGACGGCAGCCCGAGCATTCCAACAGCACTTCTGTAGACCACATGGGTATCCTGAAAGAGTGCTTACAGATCAAGGTCCAGCTTTCAAGGCAGAAGTGTTCCAAGAATTCTGTAACCTGTATGGTTGTAAGAAGATCCGGACAACACCGTACCACCCACAGACCAATGGCTTGGGCGAGAAGATGAACCAGGTAGTGATTGACCTCCTGAAGACTTTGCCCTTGGAGGAGAGGAATCTGTGGCCAGAGAAGTTGCCCGACCTGGTAGACCTTTACAACCATATTCCAGTGAACTCCACCAACTGTACCCCAGCCTACCTGATGAGAGCAAGACCTGGTAAGCTGCAACAGTACAGGAGAGTTCAATAATGTGTGGAGAAGAGTCTAGCCCAGGCAAGACAAAAGCAGGAGAAGCTTTACAATCAAAATGCACCTGCTGTTCCTTTGTCACCGGGAGAGCAAGTCTTGAAAAGAAAGAGAAGATTGCACAAATTGGATGATCAATGGGAAGCTGAATCTTATACCATTCTGCCCTCGAACTTTGATAATACTAAGGTATGCCTTGTTAGTAAAGATGGAGGAGAGACCTCAGCAGCAGTATCGAGAGATCATTTGATGTTATGTCCTGACCAGTTAAAAGAAAAAAAAGAAGAGCCAAATAACGTCCAACCCCTAGGAGAAGAGAAGGTCAGCACCATACTTGGAGAATTCCCTGCGAATTGGACTAGAGAGAACGATGCTATAGTGGTGCCAGTGTTGACATTTCCCCAACTGGTAGTACAGGGAGAAGTGACTCAAGAGAATCAGGAAAATCAGGCAGCAGATGCCGCACCAGCAGTGGAGCAAGAGAACCCTCGCCCTGCCAGTGGTGAATCTGTCGTGCCCCTGGTGAGTCCAAGACTTACTAGGCGACCTAGGATCCCTGTGCCATGCAGAACCACCAGTAGTGTATCCGGAGCATTACCCACTACACCGGTAGTTAGAACCAGACAGTCAGTGAGGGCCACTACAACACCAGTGCTACGCAGATCTACTCGTATCACCCAGGGCATACTACCAGTTAGATTACGCATATAAAGTTGAAATTGTGTATATATGTAACTATTTTCAAGTTTTGTGCCTACAGGTAACCTGTAAGAGTTTCCTTTGAACTTTCCAGTTTTATTTTATGGACACTGAACCACAGGACTTGTGTGTGGTCAAAAACTTTCTTGTATATAATTCGCCATTTGCCCAGGAATGGACCATGGACATTGATGCTTGGACTTATCATCATAGGACCATTTTTGAAGCACTTAGTTTTTGTAACTTTTTCATTTTAAATCTTGTACAATTATTATTGTTTATCTGTATATATGATTCCTGTTTTGCTCAGCCCAGGAGTGCTGACTTGCACTAGGGGGGAATGTGGCACCCCAAGGAGTATGGTTGCCACAGTAGCTTTGCCTTCGTCCAGGGGAGGGTAATGCCAGGCTTGGAGGCAATGATGGGTCTCTCTCACAGTCAATCCATTCATGCAACACAGTTCCACTCCAGGCCAGCAGGGGGAGCTCTGAACCAGGATTAAGGAGAGGAGTGCTCTCTGAGGGCCAAGAGGAAGGAGTGGTCAGTTAGTCTGCGGAGGGTGAAGTGTGCAGATGTGGAGAGAGAAGCTGGAGGTTGAGCTAGGAAAGGAGAGCTCCCTCACAGTGAGCGCATGAACTGGAGCCTGGTCTCCACGGTTGTACGGATACTAACGGTCCTACAACAGATACCAGAGGAGTAGGAGGCTGTAAATGCCCTGCTCCCATTTAAGACTTGAGGGCACAACAGCAGCTTCGATAGTGAGCCAGGACTCAAGAGAGAGGAGTCCCCGGGAAAGGCTACAGCTGTCTGCCATGCAAGTAAGGTTCTTGGGAACATCTGACAGGAGGAACTTCAGTGTAACTCAGTATTTGGAGTACTTCATTCAAATAAGCGCTAGGGAAGGAGACTGCACAGCCCGTCTGCTGAGAGAGAATCCCTGAGTTGCTTCCAGGCTAGCCTGCTCCGTTACCATCTGTAATCAGGACCCTGGACTGCAGTTATCAAGTAAAGGTACAGAAATTGCACCCTGCTGTGTCTTGTCTGCTTCCTACCCTTCCGGCACTGCTACATCCCCGTGCCAACCACATCTACACTGCCCTGGGACTACAGCTTCACCTGTGGGGAGCTTTTACATCTTTGCTGGGCCATACCATCAGTCCCAGTGGATCTGCATGCAGCGTCGGCCTAACATCTCACTTGCCGAAGACCACAGGTGGCATCACGAACTATTCATCTAATTACATTCCTCCATTACTTGGGCGCCCAGGGCCACGGACCGGGTCACCGCTGCTGTGACACATCCCCCTGAAACCGGCCCGGTACCGAGTACCCCACAGCCCTGGAAGGGCGACCCAGAAGCCCTGACAGATAGTGAAGAAGGTAGAAATGGATGCTGTACAATGACGATAGGTGGAATGAAGAACTGGATGATGCAGAGGACCAGATAGTGGGTGCTGGTAGTGGTGGTGGGGGACAGGTGAGGTGAGTAGGTCTTTTTTCTTTCTTACACCATCTGCTTATTATGCTCTGAGGTTTACTGAAGAAATAAACTTGCACTCTGTAGTGCTAAAGCATGGAAATAGGAAATATATGAAATATGAATAGCAATACTGCTCTAGATAATAAGAAAAAATACAGGCGCTTAGCATATAATTTGGCCAATTCATGCATGCCCAGCAACCAACGACAAGGCGGTCTCCGGTTTGCTGGGAACCTGCCTAATGTAAATCCTCTCTTAGGTTAAAATCTGAATTTATGGGTAGGTTGGATCCTGCTACAATTAAAACCACCTCAGGCTGGATGGCAGAGAGCTCAGTCAGATGGCTGATATGCAAATAACAAAAAACTGACTGGCAGTTCCAAATCAGAAAACTGGTGTGTATGTAAGATGCCCAAGGGAGGTAGTCGTAGGCGAGCTTTGGTCCCCACTCGCTCTGGCATCATACAAACAAGGGGTTTCCCAGCCTGGGTGTTCTGCTAAGTATGTGGTGTTTTCCACTTACAGTTAGGTCCATATGTGATGTACAATGTCTGCAAGATATGTTTTCTGTTGGAATGTGCTAAAAATCCTCCATTTCAGCTGAGAAGCTGCCTGCCAGTGTCTCAGTTACATTGCACACTGCAGTAGCCTCCCTTCCCCCCAAGTGTTATAAACCAGGACACTTCCTGTCACACCATTTGGCTTCTCTCAGCTTCAGCTGAAAGAGAAAAAAAGTGCGTGAAAAAACTCTTTGTCTGAAATCAGGAGTTAGAAGTAAACCTTTAAGAGCCTGCCCTGCGAAAACCGTACCAAGTAGAGATATGAAATTACATATTTTTGTAACCTGAGCGATCCCAGCTTCAATACCGCGTCTCTTTCGGAGTTCTAACATGTCCAGAACCTAAGATATGATTTGCTCCCACATAGAAGGTCGTACCTATGCCGTGCATGGTATTGTTTTATTCTATGTGGTAAATCACAAACAATGGCACCATATATATGTCTGTGCGGGTTTCCCTCGCGAAGCTATGATGATTATAAGTTTTTGGTAAGATTTCTAACTTGGAAGAGAGAGGTGGGATTAACCCAGGATGCATCTCTCCGTGATGTCACATAGCAAAGTCTATAAGGCATTCCCTTGGCAAAACCAGCAGAAGAGCTCCAATCCTCGTGCTGACAAGAACTCCAGATGAGTGGAGATGTGTGGCTCCGCCTTCTTTCTCCGCCGCATGGTTTTGCCTAAAGAGCCATGAACAACCGTGAGTGTACTTTCTATGTTCATCCATCCTTTATTTTATATTTGTAACTGTACATAATTAATGTCTCAACTTTATAGCAACTTTTATCTGTAATCACTGTCCTCTTTCGGAAAATAAATGATTTGATATTTAGTCTGTCTCTATGCTCTAAGAATCGAACTATACGACTTTGTTAGATAATCGCTACTAATTTGTCGGGTTGGCTTCGAACGCCTCCCTTGAGACTATAACTTAAGTGGAGAAACCAGGAACTGGTGGCAGCGCGTTGTGTATGGTGATTGCGGCTTGCTGGCAGTCCAGAAGGGTTTTATATTGCTGAATGAGGGGCTGCGGCCACAGCATTGATAATTCCCTTACTCCAGAAGCCTAATTACCGGTTCACAACAGGCAGCCCGTCCGGCGACTAATTATCCTAGATGCAGTTCCCTGACTGACCTGAGGGTAATGGGGGCGCCGGAGAGCTGCGAGTTCCGAAGTGGAACTGAGAAAGTGGGATATACATAAATCCCCGCAGTACTTAGAAGATTGATAGCAGTGGTGGGGCATCCAAATTAAACTCCCCCTGCGGCAAATTGTCAGAGCGAGATTAGCTTGCTAGGTATTTTTGGTCACATGGTGCCAGCAGTGGGATAACTAAGATAAGCCCCCACTGTGCCTGTGATAACCGTGTGCCGGCAGTGTGTCTCGTCCCTCCGTCCGCTGATACACCCGTGTCAGTGGTGGGGCTGTGACATAGTGGTGACACAGGGTCCGCTGTCCGTCGCGTTTTGGTGGCAGCGGGACCCCGTCAGTCGTCCGTATTTGGACGAACGGCGGTGGGCTGTTCGTCACACCATATATATTTGGACCTAACTGCTTCTGTCCTGTGTCACATCATCAATAAACACTAGTGACCCAGTGCCACTGGCAGCCATGCATGCCCAAGCCATCACACTGCCTCCACCGTGTTTTACAGATGATGTGGGATGCTTTGGATCATGAGCTGTACCACGCCTTCGCCATACTTTTCTCTTTCCATCATTCTGGTAGAGGTTGATCTTGGTTTCATCTGTCCAAAGAATGTTCTTCCAGAACTGTGCTGGCTTTTTAAGATGTTTTTTTAGCAAAGTCCAGTCTAGCCTTTTGATTCTTGATGCTTATGAGTGGCTTGCACCGTGCAGTGAACCCTCTGTATTTACTTTCATGCAGTCTTCTCTTTATGGTAGATTTGGATATTGATACGCCTACCTCCTGGAGAGTGTTGTTCACTTGGTTGGCTGTTGTGAAGGGGTTTCTCTTCACCATGGAGACTATTCTGCGATCATCCACCACTGTTGTCTTCCGTGGGCGCCCAGGTCTTTTTGCATTGATGAGTTCACCAGTGCTTTCTTTCTTTCTCAGGATGTACCAAACTGTAGATTTTGCCACTCCTAATGTTGTAGCAATTTCTCGGATGGGTTTTTTCTGTTTTTGCAGCTTAAGGATGGCTTGTTTCACCTGCATGGAGAGCTCCTTTGACCGCTTGTTTCCTTCACAGCAAAACCTTCCAAATGCAAGCACCACACCTCAAATCAACTACAGGCCTTTTATCTGCTTAATTGAGAATGACATAACGAAGGGATTGCCCACACCTGTCCATGAAATAGCCTTGGAGTCAATTGTCCAATGACTTTTGGTCCGTTTAAAAACAGGGTGGCACATGTTAAGGAGCTGAAACTCCTAAACCCTCCATCCAATTTTCATGTGGATACCCTCAAATGAAAGCTGAAAGTCTGAACTTCAACTGCATCTGAATTGTTTTGTTTAAAATTCATTGTGGTAATGTCTAGAAACAAAATTAGAAAAACGTTGTCTCTGTCCAAATATATATGGACCTAACTGTACTTCTGGCCTGCAGGCCTCTCGTGACTCCAGGAATTCCCTCTTCTGGAACCAGGGCAGCAAATAATCCAGGAGACACGTGGTTCATAAAAAGCAAACTTTTACCATGTGAATGGCAGTGTGCACAGCATTTACAAGCAGATACAAAGGATGAGGCCCTGTGGGTTGTCATCTTTCCCACAGGTACCAGATACAACTTCAGCCCTGGTGCTTGGTATAGGTGACATGTCCCTCTGTCTGGCTTTTCTAGCCCTTGGGGATTTTCCTCACCTCTAACAGTATATATGGATTGCAATACTTTCCACCCCATGTAGTTTGAGTCCATCTTTTAATGCCCCTGACGTCCATCTCGAGGTTGCCTTTGCCCATTTAGAAGGAATCACACGGAAGGGTATGTACGGAAATCTACTGCCCCGAATATTAGGCTCATGTTGTCCCTAGCAGCCCAAGTTCTCCTGCTTTCTCTCTACTGCCCTCGCATTGGCTGACTTGTCACTTCCTGCCTCTATCACTAGCCCTCAGTTTCCCCTCCCCAACTGGGCTGACCACTTCAGTTAACCCCGTCCCAGCTAACTGCAGCCCCCAGGGGTATTATACCTGCATCACATACAAGGGGATTAAATGCACTTAACCTTTGAGTATCAGGGAGCAAGAATCTATCAGCTCCCACCACTGTTACATGTACGTGTGCGAACTAAGAGCAGCCACCTATATGCATAGCAAACATAAAGTTGCACTCTGCGGTAAAAACGTTCTAAATATGGAATATATGAAACATGTATAGCATTACTGCTGTAGATAATAAGAAAACATGGAGATTCTTAGCACACAATATGGCCAATTCTGCAGCCCAGGAGCCAATGACAAGGCGATCTCTGGTTTGCTGGGATCTAATATGAATACTTTCTTAGGTTAAAACCTGAATTTATGGGCTACATGAATTGGCCAAATTAAGTGCTAAGTATCTGCATGTTTTCCTATTATCCAGATTAATATTGCTCGTCACATTTCCTATATTACATACTTACAGCTTTAGCACTACAGAGAGCAACTTGCTCTGTTTGTTACGAATAGAGGTGGCTGCTCTTAGTTCGCACCTGTACTCACCAGTTTTCTGACTTGGGAGTGCCAGTCTTTTGTTATCTGAGGTTTAGTGAGACCCCAGAGAAAATGGAGAGATATTCAATATGGATAGAGTAATTTAGATGCAAATTTCCTGCCAACTTCAAGTGATCTCCCAAATACTAGCAGGTGTAATCAGATGATCACTGCCCGCTCCTGGTCATCCACGTCTGTTAACCCTTACCCTGACGACACCACTTTTTTCAGTTACAGGGATTTCAGTACACAGTTTTTCTACTGATGAACATCTCATAGAAGCCTTTTCCTGGGGCTTCTCGTAATCTTCTGGATGTTTGAATCAACGATGCGTGTGTGAAAACATGAGGGTCTAGTTGTTTCTTTACATGGGCCTTGGATCTCAAGTGACATCATGATTAGAGTTGAGCGAATTTGATCGGGTCAGGGCTTATTGTCAAGCTACAGTGCTTACAGAATAAGCTACGGCGGGAACCGGGCATCCTGGAGCGTTCCGGCTGATCAGCTGATCGCCGCCGCAGTTGCATGTGTCCGCGGCTGTGTGACAGTCACAGCACGTGCATTGGTAGCCCCACACACAGACCCTCCATGTATGTGCTGTGACTGTCACTCAGCCGCGGACACATGCAGCTGCAACGGCGATCAGCTGATCAGCCGGCACGCTCCAGGAAGCCGGGTTCCCGGAGCAGCTTAGTCAGTAAGCACTATAGTTTGCCAAATAAGTGGGAACCCGAACAAATTCACTCAACTCTAATCATGATGATGCGGGACGACGCACATCGTGACATCATTGAGGTCCAGTTTAGGCTCAGACGAACCTCGTTCATGTTTTATACTGCTCTGGCAAAATGAAAGCTGAGCTCCGATTGGTCTGGCCGCGCCCCCGGCACTGATTGGCATCTCTCAGTTATTATACAATGCACACAGGAAGACGTGATGTGGGTGGGGTTATACACGGCTCAGCATTCTGAGCTCTGCTACATCTGTGACTGTATCACGCATCGCTGAAATCAGGGACTCTGCGCTGACACCATGCTGCTATCAGATTATATAAAAAATCTTCTGACAGATTCCCTTTAAAATAATGGTTACTTGACTAATGCTCCATTCAGATGACTATAGATTTCCCCCAAAACCATTTTTGGATGAATATTTCTGATAGTCTCTTATACATCGTCCTCACTGAAGATGCTCATCTAAGCGTAGTCCTCACGCCGCCCCTATAGTGATGTCTTTATGTCCCGGATAGCCTCTGCATCCCTCAGAAATCACTACCCCCGGTATCATTCTCCCCATATTACTTCATTCTCTTCAATTACACTTGAATATTATTGTATTATTCCATTTTTTGTTATTTAATATCCACATTTTACAAACGAGATGACAAAATCAGCACGGGTTACAAATTGTTTTAAATTTTAATTTATTTTTTTTATTCATGCCCATTTACCACATTCTGTTTTTTTTTCCATTTATTTTGGCTTTATTTAAGCTTTACATTTTACAGACATTGTAATGTAGTATCATGTATGTATCATGTATAACAATAAACATAACTATCGTGACTGCATTATTTCATAACAGTAAATGATCTATGTCTAAAGTCTCAGAAAAGCCCATTACGAGTGCAGTCTAATGATAGGAAAGAGAAAAATAGCCTATAAAAAGTAAGACACAGCTTGGGATTATCAAGTGTGGGAACAGGACATCCCTAAAGGCGTGGAGGGCGAAACGCAAACAGTGATCCTGTATAATATGTTAAAATCATTATGGTTTTATGAAAACTACTGCAAGCAGCCCTGCATCTCTGGAATCAGGGTCTCTCTTTCTACATCATACTGCTCTCAGAATAGGTGGTAAAAACCTGGTGAGATTTGACAGATTCCTTTTAAAGGGAATTTGACCCCCCGGGATGTATATGACCTATTAATATGGGCATACAGGTGATAGAAATGTTACACTAGTCCTACCTGTCTGCCTCATATTAATGGTCTTGTTACATTCTGTCTCCTGGGACGTGTATGACCTATTAATATGGGCATACAGGTGATAGAAATGTTACACTAGTCCTATCTGTCTGCCTGATATTAATGGTCTTGTTACATTCTGTCTCCCGGGATGTGTATGACCTATTAATATGGGCATACAGGTGATAGAAATGTTACACTAGTCCTACCTGTCTGCCTCATATTAATGGTCTTGTTATATTCTATCCCTCGGGACGTGTATGACCTAATAATATGGGCATACAGGTGATAGAAATGTTACACTAGTTCTACCTGTCTTCCTCATATTAATGGTTTTTTACATTCTTTCCCCCGGGACTTGTAGGACCTATTAATATGGGCATACAGGTGATAGAAATGTTACACTAGTCCTACCTGTCTGCCTGAAATTAATGGTCTTGTTACATTCTGTCTCCCGGGACGTATATGACCTATTAATATGGGCATACAGGTGATAGAAATGTTACACTAGTCCTACCTGTCTTCCTCATATTAATGGTCTTGCTATATTCTATCCCTCGGGACGTGTATGACCTAATAATATGAGCATAAAGGTGATAGAAATGTTACACTAGTCCTACCTGTCTGCCTCATATTAATGGTCTTGTTATATTCTGTCCCTCGGGATGTGTATGACCTAATAATATGGGCATACGGGTGATAGAAATGTTACACTAGTCCTATCTGTCTGCCTGATATTAATGGTCTTGTTACATTCTGTCTCCCGGGACTTATATGACCTATTAATATGGGCATACAGGTGATAGAAATGTTACACTAGTCCTACCTGTCTGCCTGATATTAATAGTCTTGTTACATTCTGTCTCCCGGGACGTATATGACCTATTAATATGGGCATACAGGTGATAGAAATGTTACACTAGTCCTACCTGTCTTCCTCATATTAATGGTTTTGTTATATTCTATCCCTCGGGACATGTATGACCTATTAATATGGGCATACAGGTGATAGAAATGTTACACTAGTCCTACCTGTCTGCCTCATATTAATGGTCTTGTTATATTCTGTCCCTCGGGATGTGTATGACCTAATAATATGGGCATACAGGTGATAGAAATGTTACACTAGTCCTACCTGTCTGCCTGATATTAATGGTCTTGTTACATTCTGTCTCCCGGGACGTATATGACCTATTAATATGGGCATACAGGTGATAGTAATGTTACACTAGTCCTACCTGTATGCCTCATATTAATGGTCTTTTTACATTCTTTCCCCCGGGACGTGTATGACCTATTAATATGGGCATACAGGTGATAGAAATGTTACACTAGTCCTACCTGTCTGCCTCATACTAATGGTCTTGTTATATTCTGTCCCTCGGGACGTGTATGACCTATTAATATGGGCATACAGGTGATAGAAATGTTACACTAGTCCGACCTGTTTGCCTCATATTAATGGTCTTTTTACATTCTTTCCCCCGGGACGTGTATGACCTATTAATATGGGCATACAGGTGATAGAAATGTTACACTAGTCCTACCTGTCTGCCTCATATTAATGGTCTAGTTATATTCTGTCCCACGGGACGTGTATGACCTATTAATATGGGCCTACAGGTGATAGAAATGTTACACTAGTCCTACCTGTCTGCCTCATATTAATGGTCTCGTTATATTCTGTCCCTCGGGACGTGTATGACCTATTATTATGGACATACAGGTGATAGAAATGTTACACTAGTCTTACCTGTCAGCCTCATATTAATAGTCTTGTTGCTTAGAAATGTTATATTCTGTCTTTATGCTAATGATTTCTTCCAGGCTCCGGGGCATGCGGTGCTGTAAAAATTCCCTGCCCCGGTCTTGATTTTAATATCACCCCCCTCTCATGCACGTTAATTATGGAGCTGTAATCCCGCGCCTGTGCCCTGCATTCCCTCCACAATCCGTACCTTTTTCTCCCTTTTATGGCCAGTGTGTTCAGGGATCTTCTGCGCAGGCGCTGGCGACTTACACTCCAGTGACCTAAGGATAGGTCATCAATGTAACAGTAGTGGACAACCTCTTTAAGAATATTGCACTTGAAGAATAAAAACAACCAAACATCCGAAACAGTAATCCTCAATTCTTAGAGAGGACACACCTAGAGGAGGCAGTCTTATATTCTGCCAAATGTATAAAAATGGATCTTAGTGTTTGAAATACGTGAAATTGGCTTACTTTGTACCTGAAATTTGTGACAAACTTTTTGGATTATTTTTTGTTTCATGGTGTTGCCTGTTAAGTGACTCCCCTTCTGAATAAAACATGCCCCCCTAACACAACTCCGAAAATGTCTAAAACACATAATCAATATAATAAACATCCACTGCTTTGCACTGATGATGGGAAAACATCTCAAAACATGAGTCTGTAAATGGAGCATCTGGTTTGGCTTCCTATCCAAAGTCATGTGACAAGGCTCGTTAATGGGTTGATAATAGTTTTTAGGATTGTTACATCCAATGGGTGGAAATATAGGTCGAGTCCTCCACCAATCTGAAGAAGCAGTTTGTATATTTAGGTACCTTCTGGTCACTTTTGCATCTAAACCTTTGCAGAGCACTAGCCTTGTCTCCATTATTTACCACTCCATGTACAATAGGTGGCACAATTCTTCGTCCTAATGGATCCTATATATTCCAGAAGATGTTTCTTGTACTGACAAATGTACCACTAGTTTTGCTGAGTATAACATTTCTTGAGATTCTAAATCGATAAAATCACCACCACACGACCAATAACCAGACAACCGTCTCACATTGTCCCATCACAACCGCTATGTAACAACTTGACTAAGTCATGACAACGTAACATCTCCTTCCACGCATCTTTAAGTCTGGGATTACCAAGAATCATTAGGATAGACTGAACAGGGGCGAAGGACGACATCAGCATGAGCGCTAACCAAAATCCTGACTCAACTTGTACAACAATAGAAAAATAAAAATTCAATATCAGAGCGTAAAAGGCCAGGTAGAAAAGAAGGAAATAGGTCATTCTACAAACCACCCTCTCATATGGCGTCAAGCGTCTTTTATCCACTGTTTCCATACCTCTCTTCATCTTCAGACTGTGTCGTTTCAGGGTCCATACAGTGCAGATGGTGGAGATCAGTATTATCACTACAGGTATGGAAGAAGTTGCTACCGCAGCGTTAATAAGTCCTACTTTGTTCTCTGCTAGCACCGTCATGACAGATGGAGGACTATCCGTGATGTTTCGAGATCTGATCTGATGAGGAAGCATCAGAAAACTGCTGAAGCAGCTGATGGTGAGGGACACAACCTCAAGGATCAAGAGCATCCAAGGAACAATGGAGCTGATGCGGAACTTCACCCAAGAAAGAAGTCTGACCTGGGATATCTTTATAAAATGGAAGAATCCAAGGCCGGCCGAAAGCCACCCACATGAGCCGACGCAGTAGAGTAGTAGGGTGATGTACATGTAAGACAGGTCATATGTGTATGAGGCGTGAAGACCAATATATTCATCCATGATGCCCGAGGCAATCAGAACGTTGTAACTCACATTCGAGGTGCAAATACACAACACAATTTTATTACTGTCGTTCATGTTTTTCTCTCTGTAGAAGTCACAGAAGATGATGGATATAATGAATACATTAAAAAACGTTCCTGCTGTTAACTCCAGGGATAAAACAATGACAAAGGACAAGACGTCAATATCCATCGTAATATTATTAACTCTCTCTCTTGGCTCCATAATGTTTTCCTCCAGAATAATCAGAATTGTCTCAAATTATTCTATGACCAGTGACAATCCATATGTGACCATGTCCATGTATCCATTCTGCTCATGCCTATTAATGGCTTCTGATAACATCTGCAGAGTCTTACCTTCATCTGTCTCCTCCTCACAAAAGTTCTGTAGAGGGAAGGCTTATGGTGATTGGAACTTTTTATCTCTCTGACAAGATAAATGACGGAAGACCAGAATTTGTGTTCATACAAATTCCTGCCATCTACAATTTCCACTGACACATATCTGTAACAAGGAGAATAGGAAGGAAAGGTTATGCAAACTATAGAGTTACTCTCAGCTTTTCCATAGTAAAGCCCTTCGCCATCATTCTGGTTTTTACATAGAATTATTCCTATAAATATGTAACATACGGGGCCCGATTCATCAACACTGCCATAGTTCATGCTGGTCTTGATGAGGAGATGTGCTGGAGTCACGCGTATGCTTCTTCGTGAATCGGGCGTCAGATGAGTGGTCTGCGCCTCAGTGGTTGCCTCGCCACAAATCTTACTCCACTTCCTAAGATTATGACTCATGTCATAGATTTCATAAGCAATGGTCACCATGCCCCGATCCCAGTTCTGCTCACTTTGCTGGAGCTGGGCAAAAATTGCATGAGAACGTCAAAAGTCAAAACATTTTCGAGTTTCACCAAAACTGTATTAGACAAACTTTTAAAAACTTTTTACGCCAGAATACTAGCGTAAATGCTTTGATGAATTAAACCCATAATTTATACAATGTCACTGAGTATCCATCACGAAACAATCACTGACCTCAGGGAGACCAGTCAAAGAAAACGCTGCGGCAGCCGGCAAAGGCACTCAATCAGTGAAATCCTAGGTGCATTGCTCCCTGGGAAATACGAGTATGCAAATAAAGTCCGTGTAAACTCGTAAAGAGCTGGATATTTACTTAAAGGGCCACTTAATATGGTGGTAATGGTGGTTTCCGAAAGGAGACACTCCTTGGCTGGGTCCTTCCCTGGAGGAAGATCTGGCTAGTCCCGTGTTTGAGACTCTTAAATGAGGCTCCACAGACTTTATTTGCATATTCGTAATTCCCAGGGAGCATTGCACCTAGGATTTCACTGATTGAGCGCCTTTGCCGGCTGCCGCAGTTTTCTCTTTGACTGGTCTCCCTGAGGTCAGTGATTGTTTCGTGATGTTGGTCTACTAGGCATTGCTCCCACCTAGCCAGAATCCTGCTCCACACTGATGAGGGGCAACACCCTGAAACAGCTGTCTGTGGATGGATACCTGGCCTTGGTACTTCCCTTGTCATATCTGTAAACTCGTAAAGAGCTGGATATTGACTTAAAGGGCCATTTAATATGGTGGTAATGGTGGTTTCTGAAAGGAGACACTCTTTGGCTGGGTCCTTCCCTGGAGGAAGATCTGGCTAGTCCCATGTTTGAGACTCTTAAGGCCTCTTTCACACATCAGTTTTTTGCCTTCAGGCGCGATCCGGCTTTTTTTTGTAAAACCGGATCCGGCAAAATGCAATGCCGGATCCAGTTTTTCCCCATTGACTTGCATTAGCGCCGGATCGTGCCGGATGGCATTGCGTTTCATCCGTTTTTTGCCGGATCCGGCAACTTGTCTCATTCCGGCGTCTGGAAAAAACGGCTACTGTAACGTTTTTTGTCTCCGGCGAAAAAGCCGGAAGCGCCGGATCCGGCGCTTCCAGCTTTTTGCTACAATGAAAGTCTATGGGCGCCGGAATGCGCCGGATCCAGAAAAAGACGGATCCAGCCACCGGATCCGGTTTTTTTAAGTCTGCGCATGCTCAGATCCAATTGGCCAGCCCCCAGGAACAGAAGACGGATCCAGCAAAAAAACGGATCCGTTTCTACAGTTCTCCAAATTTTATGCCGGATCCGTTTTTTCAAAAAATAGCCGGATCCTGCCTGACGGCAAAAAACTGATGTGTGAAAGTAGCCTAAATGAGGCTCCACGGACTTTATTTGCATACTGAGTATCCATGTCATAAGTGATCGCCAAATTTTGATTTGGGACACACTGTTTATTTGCTGGACAACATTATTACTTACAGTATAATCACAGCAGAGAATCCGTCATGCCTAGATGTCTTTTGTCCCCTGAGTGCTGCCGTGGTCCACAGAGGAGCTACCATCTCCGAATGATCATGAGTGCTATTCAATAGTTGCCTAAAGTTCTAACCCCATGGTGAACATGTGACACAGGTCCTTAGGGTGGCGAACCACTACCATTCCACTATTGACTCAGCACAGCTGTGAGATTAAAGAGGACCTGTCTCAGCTCAAAAAAATGTCATCTATTCATTTTCAATAGGACCCCTGAGATAGCCCAGGTGCAGAGTTCAGATAGTCTTCTGCACTCCCATTGAGAACGATCGGCCACTGCTCCATTCACAAAGAAATTTTCAGAGTCTTAGTTTTCATTATTGGTGGTGGTGTCAATGGTGGGATCCCCAGCAATTGGGTCCTATTGGGAAGTTGTAGTTTCCAAACTTGATACAACTCCTTTAACAAATTAGTGGCAAAGAAACTCAACAGAGACACGAGTCATAATGAATTGATTAATAAAGCCAAAAAGTGCGCAGAAAATGAATGTGTAATGGTAAAAAATAATTACATGACCTGACATTGGATAATCAGATTCCGAGCAGTCATCCTAATGGTGGTCCAAGCAGCTCGAAAACTAATGATGGCCAAGACCTAGATTGACTCAACTGTGAGATAAGGAAGAAAAGTCATGAAGTTTTATCTTAAGTATAAAACATTGGTTAAAATTAACAGCAGAATACGGTGGTGAGCTCCAAATACTAAGTCCTGTGACTTTGAGACTTATAGAAAATTAAAGATATTTGTCCAGAGAATCTAGATCTAATGCCGAAAAGATGGAATCAAAGATGAAGCTTCTTTGGAGAAGTTTGCTTATGAGACCAATGGTACAGAGAAGTTTGTTGTACCTCCATAAATAATGGGATCTCCTGATGTCCTCATTTCTTTTGTTAGCAGCTCATTGCCTGGGGGATTGGTCACCAACGCAGGCCATCAGTGGTGGCTGAACATCTGCAGTCTTTACAAGCTGTTTTCTAGTGACCTTGTAAGAAGTGATACTGGCTGCTATTGCTGGGGTACACTGTTATCTGTTGATCGTGGCCAGATTCAGAGGCACTGCTCTTTCCATACTGCATACTAGGAGTGCACAGTTCAGGCTACGGATGCAATGATTCCACTGGTCCGAACTGTCAGTCAGGAGAGCATCAACCACCAAGAAGCAGGAAGTCAGCTGGCAGCGGTGCGCTCCTAACTATCAAAGGTGCTGCAGCTCTCAATGTTCTGCAGTGCAGTCAAAAAGATATTGGCGAGTTATTTACATATTGGACATTTCTTGGAACACTTGCCGGGATAGTTATCCCTCTGTATCCATCTCTGCCCTCCATAATCCTAAATAAGAGCAGCCCAATGGTAAAGGGGACTTGTCACGTCGTACCCGCGGTACGATCTGTGGACAGCACGATACAGAGAAGGAGAAGCTGAGTAGAAGAGTTCCAACATTTCAGAGAGTAATATACTATAATAATGATATCTAATTCCTGTTGCGGATGGTTTGGGCACCATGAAATACCAGACAGGTTACCATTAAATGAAACAACAATCAATATAAAAGGGACAGGGCACCATCATAGGAGAAAAGGAAAAAAAAATTATATTAACATCTTTAAAAGTCCATACACTGCACTCTTCAATTTGGGATTTCCAAGGATTAGAAGCAAGGCCTGAGAAGTTGGATACATCAAAATTTGTATCCATAAGAAAGACAATACAGATGAATTAATGAGAAATGGGTCTGAAAGGGCTAGAACTGATACAACAAAGAAGAACAAGTCTAAGAGAACCCGTATGACCAGTGTCCTGACCGCTTGGTAATGTCCCTTTAGTTGGTCAGATGATAGGTTAGAGTCACTGGAGCCCATCCTCCAGATGTGGCTCACCAAAGTAGTGACACTAAACCCAATAGAGACACAAGTCACACAGAAAGGAAAAACAAAGCCAAATAGTATGGAGAAGATTATGTAGTAACGGTCTAAGATAATTCTTTTACCGGACATGTTTTGGTAGGCAGTTAAGTTTTCATAACTTTGCAGCATGGTTGTCCAAGGTAATTGAGAATGAAAGGTGGCAGAGACCAAGACTGACCCAACCAAGAGATAAGGAAGGAAAGCAATAAACTTTGTTTTAATCCTAAGTAAAACCCGGTGGTTGGAATTAACCAGCCGAACACAGCAGAACATGGAGAGCCAGGTGGTGTTCCAAACATTCACATTAATGAAAGTCAGTTCCAAAGCTAAGAGAAATAAAAGAAGGTTTTCATTCAACAAATAATAATTGAAAGTCTCACAAATGATATCAAACACCAAGCTTCCTTGGAAGAGGATGTTTATGAGTCCGATACTAATGAGAATTTTCTTGTAGCCCCTCGATGTAGTCGTGTCTCTCCAGAATCTCAAATTCAGGGCAACAATTAAAGAGTTAAGGAAGGTCCCGCAGACCCCAGTGATGACCATAAGAATGAATCGTGCAATCTTCAGTTCTGACCTCATGATCCTTAACCTGTGATCAATCCTCAACCACAACGAAAATCTTGAGTATTCTCAGAAAGAAGAGGACTGCAGCTCTGTGTCTAATCCTTCTAATCATTGCAAGCAAATATACCTACAGTCTGCATTTTATAGCTGGATGATATCTGATCAGGGTTCTGCGTTCCAGGCCTCCATCACCTGATACTTGATCATTTCCCTGAAAGTCCGTCTCCATCTGCTGAAATTTTCCACAACATGTTTTAAAGTATAAAATGTCAGTGTAAGCCTAGACAATGGGACGCCATTCATAAATAATAAGCTAAAAAGGCAATCTACAAATTACATTATCTCACCATTAATTTGTCTTATTTCCAAAAATCAATTAGAAGAGCTGCCACCAGGTTTACTCCTTCTGTCCACATTTCTGTTATTTTGTCAAGTGTAATCTATCTCTAGCAGCACTGACTCTGAGATTAAAGGACCTGGGGATGGTGCTCTCTACATGAAGGGAGGACAGGAAGTGGGGAGGTTCTTCATCTATCTACAGGAAGTGGGGAGGATCTTCATCGCTATAAGAAGTGGGGAGGATCTTCATCTCTATAAGAAGTGGGGAGGATCTTCATCTCTATAAGAAGTGGGGAGGATCTTCATCTTTCTATAGGAAGTGGAAGGATATTCATCTCTCTATAGGAAGTGGGGAGGATCTTTGTCTCTCTGTAGGAAGTGGGTGTCACGGGGCGACTGGCCCTGTGTGACGCGATCCGACGATCGGTCGGTCACCAAACAACAAGACAAAACAAGGGGACACCGGGGACACAATTACAACAGTGGGCCCTTCATTAGTGAGCGGGGAAGTGGACACCTCCTGCACTCTCCTAAGGAAGAGCCCTGAACTCTCCTTACATTCCCTATACAGGTTTTTTCAACCTGTCGCCGACCAGGATATCTAGGTCCCTCACTTACCCTGCACCTATCCCTTACTAGGGAACTGGCAAGTGCTTACACTAGTACCACCGCTGTACTAATAAGACACCAGAGAAAATAACAAACAGTGAAAAACAACAACACTTACCTTGCTCTGCAGTCATGCACCGGACCGCAGAGTAAGGCACCTGAACACCGCTCCCGACAGGATAACCACTGCTCTAGATTAGCTGCAAACAGCACTGCTCAAGATAGCTCCTCTCTTCAGCATGGTTGGTTTCCAAATGACTAGTATTACTAACAGTGAATTGCAGCGCCAGGTGGCCTTATAAAGGGAAGTGGGAGTAATCACCACCTGCTGACTAACTAAACATGTAGTAACACCAGCGACCACCGGGGGGGAAGCCCAGCAGCCGACCAACGACAGTTGTAGTAACACCAGCGGCCAGCGGGGGCAAAAACCCATATTAACCCCCGAGGGCCAGAAAGGAAAATGGTTTATATAAGAGAGTCCAGACTCTGAAACAGATCCAAGAATGGAGCGCGACAGTGGGGAGGATCTTCATCTCTATAGAAAGTGGGGAAGGATCTTTGTCTCTCCATAGGAAGTGGGGAGGATCTTTGTCTATAGGAAGTGGGGAGGATCTTCATCTCTCTATAGGAAGTGGGGAGGATCTTCATCTCTCTATAGGAAGTGGGGAGGATCTTCATCTCTCTATAGGAAGTGGGGAGGATCTTTGTCTCTCAATAGGAAGTGGGGAGGATCTTTGTCTCTCAATAGGAAGTGGGGAGGATCTTTGTCTCTCTATAGGAAGTGGGGAGGGTCTTCATCTCTCTATAGAAAGTGGGGAGGATCTTTGTCTCTCTATAGGAAGTGGGGAGGATATTCATCTCTCAATAGGCAGTGGGGAGGATATTCATCTCTCTATAGGAAGTGGGGAGGATATTCATCTCTCAATAGGCAGTGGGGAGGATATTCATCTCTCTATTGGAAGTGGGGAGGATCTTTATCTCTCTATATTTGAAGTGGGGTTAGATCATTTTTGTCTCTCTGCTGCTGCCCTCCTATCAAGCTACATACATGCTTAACAGAGAGGCAAAGGTTTATATCAGTTCAAACACTGTCTGGCAGATGCAATATATGCTGGAACCATTAAAATAAGTTCCAGCAGATATAGTGCTGGCAGAATAAAGCTGAAGAGGAACTCTACACTTTGAAATATTGGTTGTGAAAATACAGAGTATGAGAATAGGGACTTTTCTTTGATGTAGTAGACTGGTCATGCACCAAAGTCATTTTCACTATTTGTTTGAGGTGAGCATAGCATAAGTATGCTGTTCTACAAGTTACAAGTTTTGTGTGATAGGTCAGGTATGCTTTAAGGCAGAGGTGGGTGATGTGGTACGATCAGACCTTGTTCCAGTATGGTCGAACACGACCATTACACAGTACACAGCAGGGCACATTTATAAGATTATCTCAGCACAGGAACATTTTATTTATCACATCCAACTGTGGAAATAATTATTATTCCAAGATCTATTGATTAAAATGAATGTTTTTGTTAGGGTTGGGGGTTGGGACTGCACTAAATAGAAAATCTAATATATAAAGCTGAATGTGTGTGTGTGTGTGTATGTACTGTATGTGTGTATGTTTGTATGTATGTATGTGTGTATGTCCGGGATTGGCATCTGCACCGTCGCAGCTACAGCCACAAAATTTGGCACAGTCACACGTCTGGACCCCGAGAGCGTCATAGGCTATGTTGTGAGGTGAAATTTTAACCCTGCGCATTCCAATTCACCAAACAATTTTGCCCCTATCTACATAATGGGGAAAAAGTGAAAGGAAAAGTGTTGGAGGCAAATTGACAGCTGCCAGATGTGAACAAGGGGAACTTAAGGAATGAGAGCGATGGCGCCAAAGTGTATATACCGTACAGTTGCTAAGGTGGGGCCCTGACATGGGATACTCACCACACACAGGGATATGAACACACACACAAAATGCGCCACACACTACCACGTGCTTCACCATATATACCACCCTCAGCACACATTTCACCATACAGTGGCGGCTGGAGAGCTGAGTTGCAGAGGGAAAGTGCGAAACACGGGTGGAGACCAGAGCTGTGAGGGAGAGAGCGGGACACGGAGAGCAGCGCTGCAGAGAGATAGAGCGGGACGGCATATGGAGAGCGGGGCTGTGGAGGGAGAGCGGAAAACAGATGAAGAGCGGGGCTGCGGAAGGAGATAGCGGGACTGTTAAGGGAGAGAGTGGGACGCGGATGGAGAGCTGGGCTCCTGAGGGAGAGAGCGGGACGGCCAGTGGAGACAGGCTGCTGAGGGAGAGAGCGGAACGGCCAGTGGAGACAGGCTGCTGAGGGAGAGAGTGGGGCTGAGGAGGTAGAGTGCGGGGCGACGATTGGAGAGTGGGGCTGCATAAGGAAAGAGCGTGATGGTGGAGGGAGACAACGGGGCTGCGGAGGGAGAGAGCAGGATGGTGAGTTGAGAGCGGGGCTGCAGAGGGAGACGGGAACGGCAGTTAGTTACTATGCCTGGGCAACGCCGGGCTCTTCAGCTAGTAAGTAATAAAGTGAAATCACAACCCGGGGTCCACCGTGCAGAGATGTTTAACTGCTGCTAGTGAACAATGGCGAAAACTTAACAGCGAGCGATTGCTTGAACTCACTGTGTTAATGCCACATAGTGTGCATGGGACACTGCGTACCAAGCTCCATTAATTCACAGAGCGGTACTGAGCAAAAGAATACTAAGAGCAATACCCTGTTAAACGTCACAGGGATAAAGCATACGGATTGAGCTTGCTCTGAAACTGAACTGTGTCAATCGCACACAAGAGCGTAACAGATGCTAAGTCAAGAGAAGTCACTTCAGTGATGCTAGGTATAATACCGTAACTAGGGTTGAACTTACTCTGTAACTCCACTCTGCTAACCGCACACATATAGGAAACCGAAGCTAAGCCAAGTAGCAAATTGCCCCTACTGACACTAACTGCCTGACAACGAGTACAGTCCCAGAACTTAGACACACACAGCTTGCAGACAGAATGGTAGAGTATCCACACTCACTCTCTATAACTTTCATGATATTAGCAAGCCCGCATGCGCCCAGACACTCACACCCAGTTGGCTGAGACATCGCCCGCGGGCCAATCCGAAGCTGCCGCATCACTAGAGCAGGTGACATCCGACCACTAATAGGAAGATGCCACATCACAGACATGCTCAGTAAAGTGATCTCTGTGCTTAGACTCCAGAGTTTCAGACTGCACCTGTATATCACTGATTACTAAGGACTTGGCTGGAGATCCAGCAGTAACCAACCGCATAGCACGAGCCTGAGCAAGACGCCGGGACCGACATCTATGCTGAGCAGCACCCGCAGTGGCCGAACCCGAACAGGAGCCCGTAGATGCTGATAAGGCTTGGGACCCATCCTGTGCAGCGGGAGAATCCCGACGCCTAACAGTTTGTTCGTGGGAAAATCCCTGTAATATTGAGCAGAATTAAGTATGCTGACTTCCATTAAGTATGCCATCAAGACTCGCATTGCTCATGCCAGTGTTGGTTAGGGGTGTGCTGGAGTCAGAAGCTCCTGATTCATGAGGAAGTGCATGCCTCTGACATGTGGTTGGAACCTCCATGCGCTGTGCCAGATGTCTCACTTCTGTCAGATGCTGGACTGAGATTTATGTCAGACAGAATATTACTAGCGATGAACGAGTATTTTCGTTACTTGAGATTTCTGAGCATGTTCTGGTGAACTCCGGAGATTTAGTTTTCGTCGCCGCAGCTGCATGATTTGCGACTGCTAGACAGCCTGAATACATGTGGGGATTGCCTGTTTGTTAGGAAATCCGCACATGTATTCATGCTGTGTAGCAGTCGCAAATCATGCAGCTGAGGCTAATTTCACACTTGCTTTTTTTTGCAGCGCATTTTTCCCGCAAAAAAACGCATTGAAAAAACGCATACATGCGCATACATCTGCTGCGTTTTTTTCAAGCATTTTTATGAGCATGCATGAAAAAAACGCAGCGTTTTTATGCGTTTGTATGCGTTTTTAGTGCGTTTTTACCGCGTTTGCATTTTTTCCAAACATTAGGTGGCCCCTCACACTAACCCAAACCATGACTTTACTAACCCTAACCCTGACCCTAACCCTGACCCTAACCCTAACCCTGACCCTAACCCTGACCCTAACCCTAACCCTGACCCTAACCCTAACCCTAACCCTGACCCTAACCCTAACCCTAAACCTAACCCTGACCCTAACCCTAACCCTAACCCTGACCCTAACCCTAACCCTGACCCTAACCCTTAACCAAACCATACTAACCCTAACCCAAACCCTAAACCCTAACTAACCCTAACCCTGACCTTAACCCAAACCCTGACCCTAACCCTGACCCTAACCCTGACCCTAAACCCCCTTAACTAACCCTAACTCTAACCCAAACCCCTAAATTCCATGGTTAACAAAAAAAAACGCATGTGCAAAAAAACGCATACATAAGCATGCCAATGCGCACATATGCGCACCCATAGACTTATAATGGGTGTCTTGCTGTAAAAAAACGCATTGCGCGTGCATGCGTTTTTTTGAGGCAAGTCGGACGCCCAAAAAATGCAACAGGATGCATTTTGTGCGCCCGAGCGCATACCGCAAAAAAACGCATGCGCGCAAAAACGCATACAAACGCGTGTGTATGCGCACATAAGCGCATCCCATGCAAAGTATAGGAAAAAAAAATCGCATGCGTTTTTTAGCGCTAAAATACCGCGAAAAAAAACGCAAGTGTGAAACCAGCCTGAGACGACGAAAACTAAATCTCTGAGCACGCCAAAATACTCGGAGACCACCCGAGCATGATCGGAAATATCGAGTGACGAGCATACTCGCTCATCACTAAATACCACAAGTAATCAGAAATTAGACGAGCTGTGGCATCCCGTCTCTGAAGCGCTCACTTTTCAGAACTTTTACACCATAATTCTGGCATGAGAGTTTTGATGAATCGGGCCCTTTTTCTCGAATGTAAAGAAATGGAATTAGAACTGGATCTTTGTGTTTTCAATAAGAAGTGTTACCGAGTCTTTTTCTTTTGGTGAATTCCAATTTTGTCATCTCCACTCATCTCTACTCTTAACGTCACATTAAATTTGCTTTCTCACATCAAAATGTCGGCACATGCTCAGAAAACTCTTAAATGTCTACAACTCCTCATAGACAAATATCGCACATACATCTTCTGACTGAGCATCACTGATATAGATATAACAAAAGCTCTGAAATTTGATTTAGTCTGAATAAACGTAAAGGCGGTGAGGAATGAGTTAAAGTAAAAACCTCTCTACAGTCACCTTTCCTCACCTGACCTTATGCTAGCTCAGCCACCTTGCCTTTGCCTTCATAGCTCTCCAGTCCCCCACACAAGTATCTGATCTTTAGATCATTAGTTCTTCCTCCATTCCAGGGCCAAAGTCATTCCGAGATGTCAGCTTCACTCCATGTGGTCCCACGTGAAGCCTAAGTTTGGCCTCAGATTGGCTGAATGAACAGAAAGGTGTTGATATGGTGGCAAGATTTTCTGAAGAGTGGTGAGAAAAACATTTTTTTTTTATTTTAACCCTTCTATTCCCCACTTTCTGGTTTCTAGTGAATCAAATTTGAAAAATATTTGTGGATCAATTTTAGATTTCCAATCGATTTGCTCATCTCTAATGGCCAAACCAATTTTTTTCAAAGCCTGTCATCTTGTGACAAACATCTCCAAATAAGTGAAGCCAAGAAAGGTAACAGACACATTTGTACAAGTGCCAGAGTAGAGACAAGCAGGAACTCACGTGAGTGACAATCAGTATCAAGTCACTGTTCAGATAATGGTATCCATAAAGGTAGTCAATGACAGGTAGGGTCATAACTCGTCCTATACTAGAAGCCAAGAGAAAGCAAATGAATACTTGACACAAAGCCCAGGGCACTAAACAAATAGAACACATGGTATCTGAAATATCTGAAAACCAAGGTTCCCGATTGGACGGTTGGCGCCCCACAATCCCACCGGTCCCACAGTAAAGTTCAGAGTGGCTATAACTGGCATAGGAGGACAGGGCAGGAGTGAGTCCAGGTGAAATTATAGCGACAGAAGACTATCCAGACATTCTCTTTGATTTATTTGGCTTTTTTAGTCTACATTGCACTTTGGAGTTAAAAAAGAAAATCTACTAAAAGAGAAGATGTTTATAGAAAAAAGGCACGGCTTGGAGAACCTCGAGCAGTCACTACTTACAACCAGATGTAACCTTTCTTACAATTTTTTACATTAAAAAAGATAGAAAAAAGGGAAATCAGTAATCAAAGAGATACTCATAGGTCATGAGACAAGGTCATTAGCAAAGAAAGACTTAAAACAAAACACAAGCCGCAAATCATGGAGCTGCGTCGACACAAACTAAATCTCCGAGCATGCCAAAATACTAGGAGGACACCCAAGCATGCTCGGGAAAACCCGAACAATGAGCATACTCGCTCCTCACTAGTGCCGAGTCTTTCTTTCTTTATGTTATGGACTTTATCCCTACTCAGGCAACGCAACTCTCACGGAATGACGTATAGTACCATGTAATAGATACACATTGTATTCATGGGTTGGCGCCTCCATAGACCAGCTTTTCTCCTACCTCACGCTCATTGGCCACACCAGTGGAATCCCTCTTCAGCTGGCTTCCTGAGGAGAAGCAGCCCGTTTTCCAGGTTCTCAATAGTTTTGTGCCTTTCCTAGAACAACCTGACAAGGTGAGCACTTCATAGCTGAGTGTTTGCCCTCATTCTACCACTCATTTACTACCTCTGTGAAGCTCCTGTCTGTTTTTATCTTTTCTTAGAACAATCATACTTTACCAACTTGAGCTCCACATGAACATTAACAATAGCGTTTAGTAGAAACGTTTAAGAATTATCTTTTAGACTGTAGACATTTTGGGTAAGCACAGAATGTACATCGGTCATTGCTGTTATAGAAGGTACGTCTCGTTGTTTCAGTCATTTCTTATGGACATCATTTTGTTGATGTAAAGAAACAGAAAAAAAACAAAATACAAACAGAAACAAGATATTCTACAGATTTGCATCAATTATGTGTTCTGCTGATTTTCTCTGCTGGCGCCCGCCACTCCTTCATCCATCATCCTTCTGACACCATCCTTCATGCTATCATGCTGCTGTCGGTAAAGATCATCAAGACAATCATTTTAGTCACGACACTGATCTCTGGACTTTCAATGAACTCATCAATAATCACCGAATACTGCAGAGCCTGGAGCCAGAAGCATCAACCTGCTGGTTACATTCTCTTCTCCACAACGGTAACTCATCTCCTCCTTCAGTGCTCCATCACTCTTGATGGTTTCCTGTATCTTTTTTTTAGCTACGTGAGGTTTGTACAAGAAGTCTACATCTTGGACTTGATAATTCTGTATTTCCTGATAGAGCTGAGCTTCTGGCATGCCACCTGGCTCTCCATCTACTACTGCCTGAAACTGGTCAACCTTCCCAACCAGTTCTTCACCCAGATGAAGCTATGGTTTACTCCGTGTGTTCCTCTGCTACTCATAGGATCCCTCATAGGCTCCCTTCTAATTAACATCCCACTTCTCTGGACTCTACAGATAACCTTCCATCCCAATATGACTGATCATATGCTTGAAATTCATTACCCACATATAATCATTAACTTGATGTTTGGTTGCTTCTTCCCTTTTGTTATAACTTTCACATCGATTGTGCTCAGCATCCGTTCCCTCCTGAGTCACATCATGAAGATGAAGAACGGTGAGAATAACTTCAGGAGGCCTCAGCTAAAGGCTCATGGTGGAGCAGTGAAAACCATGGTCACGCGACTGATTCTGGACTTGATTCTTTGCTTGGTGTCTGTGGGTTTATTAATGTCAAAGTTACGTGTGGACCTAGTGGTGGACACACTCTGCTGGCTATTCCTAATGTTATATTCTACTTTCCAGTCCATTATATTCATTGTAGGAAATCCAAAACTGAAGACACACTTATTCCCTTGCAGCAGGATGATGAGGAGACATTGAAGGGAATAGAAAATGTTTTTTATGTTTTTTAACTAGACAACATTTTACATATATTCCATATTACACTGCCGCTCTACTGTAAGTATAAAATAATGGAACATACTAGTAGAGAAAGTAAAAACAACACAAATTATCTTATTTATTTGATGGCTACTCCTTGTTCTCAACATATGAAGCAGATCTCTCACCAGATTTCATATAGACTGAACACATTATTAGACTGATCTCAGTGGGTGGGTGGAGATTGAACAGCTGTCATTCAGGCTGGGAGAGTGGGTGGGTGGGTGAGATTGAACAGCTGTCAGTCAGGCTGGGAGAGTGGGTGAGTGGGTGGAGATTGAACAGCTGTCAGTCAGGCTGGGAGAGTGGGTAAGTGGGTGGAGATTGAACAGCTGTCAGTCAGGCTGGGAGAGTGGGTAAGTGGGTGGAGATTGAACAGCTGTCAGTCAGGCTGGGAGAGTGGGTGAGATTGAACAGCTGTCAGTCAGGCTGGGAGAGTGGGTAAGTGGGTGGAGATTGAACAGCTGTCAGTCAGGCTGGGAGAGTGGGTAAGTGGGTGGAGATTGAACAGCTGTCAGTCAGGCTGGGAGAGTGGGTGAGATTGAACAGCTGTCAGTCAGGCTGGGAGAGTGGGTAAGTGGGTGGAGATTGAACAGCTGTCAGTCAGGCTGGGAGAGTGGGTGAGTGGAGAGTGAACAGCTTTCAGTCAGGCTGGGAGAGTGGGTAAGTGGGTGGAGATTGAACAGCTGTCAGTCAGGCTGGGAGAGTGGGTGAGATTGAACAGCTGTCAGTCAGGCTGGGAGAGTGGGTAAGTGGGTGGAGATTGAACAGCTGTCAGTCAGGCTGGGAGAGTGGGTGGGTGGAGATTGAACAGCTGTCAGTCAGGCTGGGAGAGTGGGTGGGTGGAGATTGAACAGCTGTCAGTCAGGCTGGGAGAGTGGGTGAGTGGAGAGTGAACAGCTTTCAGTCAGGCTGGGAGAGTGGGTGGGTGGAGATTGAACCACTGTCAGCAAGGCTGGGAGAGTGAGTGAGTGGGTGTAGATTGAACAGATTTCAGTCAGGCTGGAAGAGTGGGTAAGTGGGTGGAGATTGAACAGCTGTCAGCAAGGCTGGGAGAGTGGATGGGTGGAGAGTGAACAGCTTTCAGTCAGGCTGGGAGAGTGGGTGGGTGGAGATTGAACCACTGTCAGCAAGGCTGGGAGAGTGAGTGAGTGTAGATTGAACAGATTTCAGTCAGGCTGGAAGAGTGGGTAAGTGGGTGGAGATTGAACAGCTGTCAGCAAGGCTGGGAGAGTGTGTGAGTGGGTGAGATTGAACAGCTGTCAGTCAGGCTGGGAGAGTGGGTAAGTGGGTGGAGATTGAACAGCTGTCAGTCAGGCTGGGAGAGTGGCTAAGTGGGTGGAGATTGAACAGCTGTCAGTCAGGCTGGGAGAGTGGGTGGGTGGAGATTGAACAGCTGTCAGTCAGGCTGGGAGAGTGGGTGGGTGGAAATTGAACAGCTGTCAGCAAGGCTGGGAGAGTGTGTGAGTTGGTGAGATTGAACAGCTGTCAGTCAGGCTGGGAGAGTGGGTAAGTGGGTGGAGATTGAATAGCTGTCAGTCAGGCTGGGAGAGTGGGTGGGTGGAGATTGAACAGCTGTCAGTCAGGCTGGGAGAGTGGGTGAGTGGAGATTGAACAGCTGTCAGTCAGGCTGGGAGAGTGGGTGAGTGGAGAGTGAACAGCTTTCAGTCAGGCTGGGAGAGTGGGTGAGTGGAGAGTGAACAGCTGTCAGTCAGGCTGGGAGAGTGAGTGAGTGGGTGTAGATTGAACAGCTGTCAATCAGGCTGGGAGAGTGGGTAAGTGGGTGAAGATTGAACAGATTTCAGTCAGGCTGGAAGAGTGGGTAAGTGGGTGGAGATTGAACAGCTGTCAGCAAGGCTGGGAGAGTGTGTGAGTGGAGGTTGAACAGTTTTCAGTCAGGTTGGGAGAGTGGGTTGGCGGAGATTGAACAGCTGACAATCAGAAAAATATTTAGCAGGACCAGTTCTTGATATTGCAAACCCAAGTGTTAATATTAATATATTACATAGATCTCAAATCATTTCAATGGTGACCATGTAATCATAGGACTCACTTTCTGGGAAATATTTGTTGGGCTTCTGCCATCTTGTCATTTGCTTCACGAGACAACCCCATTATTGAGCTGTCTGCATGTAAAGCAGAATATTTTTTTTTATTTGAAATAACTTTTTATTATGTTTAGCTATGTAGATGTACAATAAGAGTCAATTTTAAGAAATTGTGCAAATCTGAGCTTAAGCCCCACTGCAACTTTCTGCGCTAGTGATCGATTTTTAACTATTAAGTGGTAGCTGCAGTTACAAACAACTCAATGTATGGCTTTGGACTGGAACTAAAGAGTTAATATTAATCAGTAGCGCTACAAAAAAATCACAGTGTCGCCCAGGCCTTAGAACTACCTCTCCGTTATTATCTAGGCCTTGGGCTTACATCTCCGCTATTTCCCAGGCCTTAGGTTTATATCTCCATTATTATCCAGGTCTTAGCCTCACATCTTCTTATTTTCCCAGCCTTAGCCTTACACCTTCATTATTTTCCAGGCCTTAGGCAAACGTCTTCTTATTTTCCAGGCCTTAGGCAAACGTCTTCTTATTTTCCAGGCCTTAGGCAAACATCTTCTTATTTTCCAGGCCTTAGGCAAACGTCTTCTTATTTTCCAGGACTTAGGCAAACGTCTTCTTATTTTCCAGGCCTTAGGCAAACATCTTCTTATTTTCCAGGCCTTAGGCAAATGTCTTCTTATATTCCCAACCATAGGCTTAAGGGGGTTTTACACTAAACAATATCGCTAGCAATATCGCTAAAACGTCACCGGTTTTGTGACGTTATAGCGATATTGCTAGCGATATCGCTATGTGTGATACTTACCAACGACCGGCTCCCCCGCTGTCCATCGCTGATCGCGCGAGAATGTCCGGCTCCATTTCTCGTCGGGCGCTTCCTGCTGGGCTTCCTGCTGTGACGACGAGCGACGCTGGACGCGGGCGGGAGGACGCAGCATCGCTGTGTGTGAATGGTAAGTATCGTGCGCTGCGTCGCTGCTGCATCGCTGTGAGATCTTTCTGTATGAAAGCTCACTAGCGATCATTTAGCGATGCACCAGCGATCCTGACCGGGTCGGATCGCTGGTTGGATCGCTGGTGCATCGCTAAATGTAAAAGGGCCTTTACATCTCCTTATTTTCCAGGCCTTAGGCAAACGTCTTCCTATCTTCCAGGCCTTAGGCAAACGTCTTCTTATTTTCCCAACCATAGGCTTACATCTCCTTATTTTCCAGGCCTTAGGCAAACATCTCCTTATTTTCCAGGCCTTAGGCAAACATCTTCTTATTTTCCAGGACTTAGGCAAACATCTTCTTATTTTCCAGGACTTAGGCAAACGTCTTCTTATTTTCCAGGACTTAGGCAAACATCTTCTTATTTTCCAGGCCTTAGGCAAACATCTTCTTATTTTCCAGGCCTTAGGCAAATGTCTTCTTATTTTCCAGGCCTTAGGCTTACATCTCTTTATTTTCCAGGCCTTAGGCAAACGTCTTCTTATTTTCCAGGCCTTAGGCAAAGATCTCCTTATTTTCCAGGCCTTAGGCAAACATCTCCTTATTTTCCAGGCCTTAGGCAAACATCTCCTTATTTTCTAGGCCGTAGCCTTACATCTCCTTATTTTCCAGGCCTTAGGCAAACATCTCCTTATTTTCTAGGCCGTAGCCTTACATCTCCTTATTTTCCAGGCCTTAGCCTTACATCTCCTTATTTTCCAGGCCTTAGGCAAACATCTCCTTATTTTCCAGGCCGTAGCCTTACATTAGTTATTTTACTCATGTACTGTGATACATACGTTACAGGTATCTCTGATGTGTGATGATAGCGTTACTGTTGTTTTAGGACAAAACATATTAATATTTTTACTTCCATTTTGACGAGTTATTGTTTTTTTTGTAGTAAAGTGGTTCTAAGATGAAAGAATAAACGCTGCGCACGTCGTATAACTTATCATATTTCTCTGTTATACATCAATAAAAATATCCAATAAAATAATTTTAAGTTTGACTATTGAGTTAGAGTTTTGTTTGATTATTGAATTTAAATTTTTCTACAGTAAGAAATAAAGTTTGGTTTACAGCATTATTGAGTTAATTAACCTTTTTCCATCTCCTTCACAAAACAGCAAAATGGTAGCCGGCCGCTATTTTGCTGAATTAGCATGGTTTTACCTATCTCCTGGTGCACAAAGCAAAGGCAAATTGTGACTAGTTGGCCCCCAATTGGGTGAGATTTGTACGAATTGAATGTGATTCTGACAAACTTATGGTTTTTGGGGAGAATAATACAAATTATATACAGTGTAAATGGATTTGTTCATCTCTACTAATAGGAAATAAAGATAATAATAGTTTTATTAATAATAATGATACGAATGTATTCTGTGTACTTATATTCTGAAGTTTCATAGATGTTCTACCATGTGATTGGTTTTCACCAGTATAACTGTTGTTCCCATGATCCTTTGTGACATACTACGACTAAGGGCATCACGCATGTCTGAAACGCGTCAGTTTTTTTCTTATTCATGTGGAATCTGGTTTTAAAGGATTACCCAATAAATAAAACAGTTTTATTAATGTTATGGATGGTTGTGCCCAAAAATTCCCTTTTCTTGATTGCATCCTCTGCTGCTCATCCCCTGCAGTATCCGGCACCCACCGTATTCTGGTTCCAGGACTTTTTCAAATAAAAAAGCGTGGTAAGCCTCATTTTTTCTTATTTGTTTTTAAGAAAATTATTTACAGGTTATAATAACTCTCTATAATAAAATCAACATACAGTGGGGCAAAAAAGTATTTAGTCAGTCAGAAATAGTGCAAGTTCCACCACTTAAAAAGATGAGAGGCGTCTGTAATTTACATCATAGGTAGACCTCAACTATGGGAGACAAACTGAGAAAAAAAAATCCAGAAAATCACATTGTCTGTTTTTTTATCATTTTATTTGCATATTATGGTGGAAAATAAGTATTTGGTCAGAAACAAAATTTCATCTCAATACTTTGTGATATATCCTTTGTTGGCAATGACAGAGGTCAAACGTTTTCTGTAAGTCTTCACAAGGTTGCCACACACTGTTGTTGGTATGTTGGCCCATTCCTCCATGCAGATCTCCTCTAGAGCAGTGATGTTTTTGGCTTTTCGCTTGGCAACACGGACTTTCAACTCCCTCCAAAGGTTTTCTATAGGGTTGAGATCTGGAGACTGGCTAGGCCACTCCAGGACCGTGAAATGCTTCTTACGAAGCCACTCCTTCGTTGCCCTGGCGGTGTGCTTTGGATTATTGTCATGTTGAAAGACCCAGCCACGTTTCATCTTCAATGCCCTTGCTGATGGAAGGAGGTTTGCACTCAAAATCTCACGATACATGGCCCCATTCATTCTTTCATGTACCCGGATCAGTCGTCCTGGCCCCTTTGCAGAGAAACAACCCCAAAGCTTGATGTTTCCACCACCATGCTTTACAGTAGGTATGGTGTTTGATGGATGCAACTCAGTATTCTTTTTCCTCCAAACACGACAAGTTGTGTTTCTACCAAACAGTTCCAGTTTGGTTTCATCAGACCATAGGACATTCTCCCAAAACTCCTCTGGATCATCCAAATGCTCTCTAGCAAACTTCAGACGGGCCCGGACATGTACAGGCTTAAGCAGTGGGACACGTCTGGCACTGCAGGATCTGAGTCCATGGTGGCGTAGTGTGTTACTTATGGTAGGCCTTGTTACATTGGTCCCAGCTCTCTGCAGTTCATTCACTAGGTCCCCCCGCGTGGTTCTGGGATTTTTGCTCACCGTTCTTGTGATCATTCTGACCCCACGGGGTGGGATTTTGCGTGGAGCACCAGATCGAGGGAGATTATCAGTGGTCTTGTATGTCTTCCATTTTCTAATTATTGCTCCCACAGTTGATTTCTTCACTCCAAGCTGGTTGGCTATTGCAGATTCAGTCTTCCCAGCCTGGTGCAGGGCTACAATTTTGTTTCGGGTGTCCTTTGACAGCTCTTTGGTCTTCACCATAGTGGAGTTTGGAGTCAGACTGTTTGAGGGCGTGCACAGGTGTCTTTTTATACTGATAACAAGTTTAAACAGGTGCCATTACTACAGGTAATGAGTGGAGGAAAGAGGAGACTCTTAAAGAAGAAGTTACAGGTCTGTGAGAGCCAGAAATCTTGATTGCTTGTTTCTGACCAAATACTTATTTTCCACCATAATATGCAAATAAAATGAAAAAAAAACAGACAATGTGATTTTCTGGATTTTTTTTTCTCAGTTTGTCTCCCATAGTTGAGGTCTACCTATGATGTAAATTACAGACGCCTCTCATCTTTTTAATTGGTGGAACTTGCACTATTGCTGACTGACTAAATACTTTTTTGCCCCACTGTATTTAGCACATTTTTTCTTTTTTTTTCGTTGCTACATAATTTTTCTGGTTTAAGTACATTTCAAGTTCCAATGTCCAAATATGGAACAAGTCAGCAATAAATCACATTATCCCATATCTCAGAAGATCCCTCTACTGATAACTGTCTAATGGCTGAAAGCAACATAAATGGATAGTCTCCATAATCTGAATCCTCTGGGATTCTACCTATCCATGGTTGTCATATTAGTTACCGTCTCTATACTAATGTATGGCTTTATAGGAACTCTGAATATCTGGGACTGGTTGAAGGGCAGAATCCTCAATCCTGTGGATCAGATCCTGGTGGCCCTCAGCATCTCCATTTCTGGCCTGACCTACAGCTTTGGAAACTGCATTTTCTTTATGTTCCTTTGGCCAAGGTTCTTGTTATTGGACTATGCATTTACAATAGTTTTTGCTTTGATGATATTCCTAACCCTCTCGAGCTCAGGGCTCACCGCTTGGCTTTGTCTTTACCTTTTTGCTAGGTTTATTCATTTTAAGTCTTCCTATCTGGTAAAACTCAAGATGATAATTGATGCATCACTTCCGTGGTTCATCATGTTCTCTGAGGTTGTGGCTTTCTCCAGTACTTTCCCCATGAAATGGTCCTTCATCAAGGTCTTACCATTCAACTTCACATCGTGCAATCAAACCTGCCCAGCGTCTCCCTTCCAGATCAACAACATATATGATATATTTGCTCTTGGATTTAGCAGCTCCTCTTCTTTATTCATTGTCATAGTTTCCACAGTCTGTATAGTTTGGTCTCTTTGTAAACACTCTTATTGGATGAAGAAGGCCATGTCCAGTGAAGAGTATTCTCGGATAAGGACTCATCGGACATCTGCCCAGACTGTAGCATCTCTTCTTCTCCTCATCTACATTGTATTTTATACGACGTATGTCTTGATGACTACGTTGTTTTCCTCCAATCATTTTAGCATTTATTACTGGATCACTAAGTGGGTCTCAATCTGCACATCTCCAGCAATGTCATAGGTGCTAATACTTGGTAATTATTATTATTATTATTTATTAATATAGCGCCATTTATTCCATGGTGCTTTACATGTGAGGAGGGGTATACATAATACATACAAGTACAGTAATCTTAAACAATACAAGTCACGACTGGTACAGGATGAGAGAGGACGCTGCCCGCGAGGTCTCACAGTCTACAACGGGATGGGTGAGGATACAGTAGGCGAGGGTAGAGCTGGTCGTGCAGCGGTTTGGTGGATCGGTGGTTACTGCAGGTTGTAGGCTTGTAGGAAGAGGTGGGTCTTCAAGTTCTTTTTGAAGGTTTCCATGGTAGGTGAGAGTCTGATATGTTGTGGTAGAGAGTTCCAGAATAGAGGGGATGGCGGGAGAAATCTTGTATGCGATTGTGGGAAGAGGAGATAAGAGGGGAGTACAGAAGATCTTGTGAGGATCGGAGGTTGCGTGCAGGAAAGTACCGGGAGGCTTGGTAACAGATGTACGGAGGACTCAGGTTGTGGATAGCTTTGTATGTCATGGTTAGGGTTTTGAACTGGAGTCTTTGGGTAATGGGGAGCCAGTGCAGGGATTGACAGAGGGGAGAGGCCGGGGAATAGCGGGGGGACAGGTGGATTAGTCGGGCAGCAGAGTTAAGAATAGATTGGAGGGGTGCGAGAGTGTTAGAGGGGAGGCCACAGAGCAGGAGGTTGCAGTAGTCAAGGCGGGAGATGATGAGGGCATGGACTAGGTTTTTGCAGATTCTTGGTTGAGGAATGTAATGTAATTCCAAATTATGCCTGGCATTTTATAAAATATTTCATTGTTTTCTGCCATCAGACAGTTGTTGTTAAAGGTTGTTATGGGGTCTTCTGATATACGAATTGTCGACCATTAATTAATATGTAGCTAAATGAGATAATTTGGCTTACTGTAGACCTGCTGCATATTTCCTCATTACAGCTTCAATGAAATGTATACCTTGTGAAAAGTAGAAAAATAATGTAGCAACACAATGTGTGGTAAATTAAATTAATTAAAAAATGAGAACATGTACAATATGTGTTGATTTCATCATGGATGGAGAATTATGGAAGCTCGATATGTTGATACAGTTTCATTTTAGCCTCTGTTTATTTTGCTTTGTGTTCTGGAAATGCCCCGTAGCATTCAGTAATGTGCATTTGAGTTTTAGAGAATAAATATCATGAAAATGCAATGCAAATCCAATTTCTTGACCAAATTCAAGCAGATCCGCCATATCGAATGTCATCAGATTGCTCATCACTGGTGTCAATGCAAACTACAATGTGCGTACAAGACGCATAAGAGCAAATAAAAAATATAACAGGAAAAATATCTCACAAATAAACGCTGACAGTTCAGACAACATCTTCACCTTTAGAAGACGGAGAGTTTACCTAAACCAAATGACTTACCACGATAAATTATCCTACAAGAGGCAGCAGTGTATGAGGCTCACAGGAGACACACTGCTAGAGAAAAACGCAAAGGCGCAATAGGGTCTTATCCAGGCAATAAAGAGGAAACAAAATGGTAGATGGGCTCATGTAGAGGGGTTGTATGTGACACAACCAAGAGAAATGCATGAAATCAAGCTGCTGTAGGTTCCACAGAATTGTGAACGAATTTCCAGTGGAGATGGAAGTATCCTGTGCTGCTGAAAGATAGTCCCAGTCAAAATGAAGGAATCATGGTTTAATGTCAACGCGTTTCAGAGTCACTCCAACTCCTTCCTCAGGACAATCACAGATAAAAAATGAAGGATTGGTGGTTTAATGTCAACGCGTTTCAGAGTCACTCCGACTCCTTCCTCAGGACAATCACAGGTGATGATTGTCACCATAGAAGAAGATCATAACTGGTAGTAAGCAACATGCCGTTTAATAGCACAGAACAGTGGCAGAATTTTCAAGTTTTCTTTTTAATTGAAAAATGGTCAAAAATGTATGCCTCTTAGTTCTCTGTGATCAGAGAGACCATTCTGAAGCGAACACTCACACTGAAGGTGTCACTGTCAGAGGTAACATCATTTTACAGTGACTGTGATATGTATACAATAATCCCCTCCACTCCCTCCCCAATAATGCTGAGGGAGCCTAAGCTTGACCTGCACTTGGTTAAACTTCCGCCTGGATGGCTAGTAACAGTGGTAGCGGCAATGCTTCTTCTATTGGTAGATATCATATTCTTAGATGTGATATGTTGTTTTTTTCTTTTACCCAACCACATCCATTGAAATCGATTGTGCTTGGGTTGGCGGATCGCACTAAATAAAAATAAATAATAAAGTGTGATCGCAACCCGGGGTCCACCGTGCCGAGCTGTATAAATGCTGCTAGTGAACAAATGGCAGAACAAAATAGTGAGCGTTCACTTAAAACACGCTGTGTTAACGCCACACAGTGTGAATGAATACCTGCGTACCAAGCACAGTTACAACATGGAGCAGTACTGCGAAAAGGGAAAAACTCATATGACGCTAGCTCCAATACCCTGCTAACCTCACAGGGAAGTATTGCCCAAACACAGGACGAAACAGCTAGCGATCTCTCAGTCAGGAAGTACTCGGAGCAATTCTCTCCGGAGGAGCCGGAATTCTAATGGCCTGAACACACACTGACATAGATCACAGCTGATGCAGTGTATACACACACACACCGAACATGAATGATACTAGCGCACCGGCGTGTGCCGCTGAGAGCCTTTTATGCGCTAGGCTCCACCCCAAACACTCATGCCCAGCCGGCCGTGAAATTGATCGTGGGCCAATCCGGAGCGGCCACATCACCAGAACAACTAACCTCCGAGCACCAATGAGAAGGCGCCACCTCCCAGACATGCTCAGTACGGTGATTTCTGGACTTAGACTCCAGTACGCAATGCACGTGCAATACACTGCTTATCACAGACTTGATTGGAGAGCCAGCAGTAACTAAACATGTGGCACGATCCGGAGTAAGAAGCTGGGCCGACGTCTGTGCAGAGCAGCAGTCCCAAAAGCCGGGACAGAATGGGAGACCACAGCACCAGACAAGACCTGGGATCTTTCCCCTTCAGTGGGAAAATCCCACTGCCTAACACACTGACATTTCAATATGATTATCTTTTGACAATCTTTAAATCCCAATTTTTCATCCCCTGCTAAAAACAACGTACCAAAAATACTGTGTAATTAGGACTATGCACAGAGATCACAATGTGACAGCAGGCCACAATATAGATATGGCATGTGTGGCTATTACATTGGATTAGTAAAACAGGTGTTCAAAAACAGTGATGTACAGTAGCATGTTTATTTTTTTAAACAAAATTCAACTATCTTCCTAAATATGACAAAAAAAAGATATTCTAGGTAGGTACACACCTAAACTGCCAGTAGCTGCAACCAGGAACTGTCTTGGTCTGATGACATGCACTTTGTGAAGTAGGCAAATATAAATGTCTGGATTTTAGGGGAAAAAAATAAGCATTTCCTTCTTCACAAAAAATGCAAAAACTTGGTACAGTTGCTTATGACAAACCAACAAACCTTGGGATGCTAATTTCAGATTTTTTTTCTTTGATAACTATTGTGAGGCCTTGCTTTTGCTTTCTAGTGCATAAAAATAGAAATTACAACGTGTAGTTGTAATTCAAGCTACATCATATCACTGATCAATCACAGTGGGAAAACTAACCTGGTCGCGCCTGAGGTCAAGACAGCCTTCCGAGGTTCATGCAATCTTCTACAAAGTGTAAGGCAGCAAGCATTCTTTTGGTGATTTGAACAGCTTGATTTGAAAAGTGTTCACATTCCTAGGGACTTGCAAACTGCATGAAATTGAAATACAAAGTGATTATCATTCAATTGATTTGATTATGTCTAAAAGCAGAAAAATGTATTAGTGTAGAAAAATAAACATAAGTCTTCCAAAGAATGAAATCCGCACTTTGCTCTGAAATTATGGAAAACACAGAGGAAATAATGGCTAAACATTGGAAAGAGAACATTAGTTCAATGCACAGCAATGAGATGGTTACCTAACACTGTATCTGCAGAGTTTGCATTTACGAAAATATATTAGAAAGCTAATACCAGTCATACATCATGAATTGTTAGCATTTGACATTAATTTGGTTGGAGGACACATCAACCTCTAACCCAGAATTGTGTTTTCCTCCTATCTGGAACAGGAGCATCATCTAGAGATCTTCATCTTTATACTTAGCTTTTTAGGTAGATTGTTTTGAGGTTTGGAGTTGAAGATCAGAATCTTCTACATAAGCAAGAAATCTGCACGGAGGAGGTATGGTCTGAAAAGTCATTATAGCCTACAACAGGACAACTTGTGAAGATACATCCTTAGAAGTCTGAACGTTCTAAGGTTTATAACGTACGGTATACAATTCCTTATATCTATATTTCTAACATGGAGATTTTTCCTATCATACTTCTTCTGGAGACCATTACCGGCTTGTCCTCCACTATCTTCATAATCACTTGTCTTTCTTTTACTGGATTTCAAAAGCCAAATTTTGCTACCCTGAACAGGATCTTGATTTCTCTGAATACCAACAATCTGTTGTACACCATTTTCATGTCGGCATACCTCCTCATCAGCAACTTATGGCCGTATTTCTACAGCAATGGTTTTGTGTTTTACTTCATCTCCACCATGAGCTTGTACACCATTACATCCGCTGCATGGCTCACTGGCACTCTCTGCTTCTTCTACTTCATGAAGATCATACCTTCCCAACCTGGAGTTCTCACAAAGATAAAGAGTAGAATTAGCGCCATTGTCTGGAGGTTGATATTGATGGCGGAGATTGTGTCTGTTTTTGGAAGTTTTCTATCAACACTTTTATCTCCTCCAAACCTGAATGGAAAAAACACAACTATGAACTTTGAATCAATGGTAGAAAAGAGAAGCCGAAGACTGAAATTTACAAGTATCATCCTGATTCTCAATTGTCTGCCCTTTGTTCTAATCATAGCGATGACTTCTACCAGTGCTTGGTTCCTCAGATGGTACAACTGCCAGATAAGGAAAAATAGCGGGACCTTAGCCAACACCAATGTGAAGGACTACCAAACGGCAGTCCAGACGATGACCGGTCTTCTCATCTTATATCTGTTGGTTATTATTTCTGCAATCTGTTTTGCACTAGAAATATTTGCTGATGGAAGTGAAGAATTTTGGATATGTGCAATGGCACTGCTGTCATTTCCCACAGGGCAGTCCGCTCTTCTTATCTATAGTAATCCAAAATTAAGGCAAATTTTGAATAAGCTCATCATCTTCCTCACTTGTACAGACTCTGAAGAATGACATTGTCCAAAACTTACAAGTCATCTTCCAAGGATGAGAAACTTGTTTCTAAATTATTAAAATTCATTTAGAATTTTCAAAAATTTGCAGATTCTAGTGAATCTAAATTTTAGGGAAATCAATATGTGTGAATTAACTCAGTCGGCCACCATTTTGCTCGATTTGCTTGGCCTGAAGATGGGTTAAAATACAATAAAATGTCATGCTCACGTAGCCACTAACTAGTCTCTGCCACCACGGTGCCCGTTCAGCCATTTACTAGAATTCTTAGGCATCGTGTCTCCTCTTCTCGGGGCTTTGATGTTATGACGTCATGACCTCCACCACCTCCTGTGACTGGATGGGGCGACAGATGTTATGACATTATGATGTCTCAACGTGCATTTTCATCAGAAGCACCGGCGAAGAGTGAAATGGAGACCTGTGCTGGAGCCAAGCCGCTGCTTGAAGAAGTTAGCAGAAAGGGTTCTGTGAAGGCAAGCGCAAGTGAGTGGCAAGAGTAAAGTATTTTATTGGTTTTAACCCTTACTGGTTCACCTCTTTAATAATAGAGATGAGCGCATCTGACGAAATTTGAACTGACCAAATTATACAAATTTTTGCTTGTAGATTTGATTTGCAGCAAAGTTATTCACTGTGAATTGAATGTCCCTTATATTGCACTGGGGTCTGATCAGACTTTAGTATGTTATCAATATAAGATGAAAAAACAGAAAATACGTAATACTCACCGGTCACCATTCTGGCCGCCCTTGCTGCACACTGGCAGCCATCCGCTCCTTCGTGTCTCTTCTTCTGACCATTGCACGTCGCAGCTCCAGTGTGTTTCCTTTATAATGTGACTTGTGGCCGAGAACAGGCCTTGGACATCTCTGTGACCATGCTGACAAGGCGCGTGTTGTGACATTACAGCATTATGACACATATTTCTACCTACTTTATGACGAGCAGTGACCTCCAAGACCTGGTCTACAGTGAAGATGCAGCGCGATGGCCATTGTAATAGGGATACAAGTGCCCTCTTCTGCTGATCAGTGTAGGTCCCAGCGGACAGACCCCCTACAGATCTGTAAGTTGTAAAGGGATTTTGGTAGGAGGCTGAAGTGACATATAAATAGTAGGATTGATACATATATATATACACTCACTGGCCACTTTATTAGGTACACCATGCTAGTAAGGGGTTGGACCCCCTTTTGCCTTCAGAACTGCCTCAATTCTTCGTGGCAGAGATTCAACAAGGTGCTGGAAGCATTCCTCAGAGATTTTGGACCATATTGACATGATGGCATCACACAGTTGGCGCAGATTTGTCGGCTGCACATCCCTGATGCGAATCTCCCGTTCCACCACATCCCAAAGATGCTCTATTGGATTGAGATCTGGTGAGTGAGGAGGCCATTTGAGTACAGTAAACTCATTGTCATGTTCAAGAAACCAATCTGAGATGATTCGAGCTTTATGACATGGCGCATTATCCTGCTGAAAGTAGCCATCAGATGTTGGGTACATTGTGGTCATAAAGGGATGGACATGGTCAGCAACAATACTCAGGTAGGCTGTGGCGTTGCAACGATGCTCAATTGGTACCAAGGGGCCCAAAGAGTGCCCAGAAAAAATTCCCCACACCATGACACCACCACCACCAGCCTGAACCGTTGATACAAGGCAGGATGGATCCATGCTTTCATGTTGTTTACGCCAAATTCTGACCCTACCATCCGAATGTCGCAGCAGAAATCGAGACTCATCAGACCAGGCAACGTTTTTCCAATCTTCTACTGTCCAATTTCGATGAGCTTGTGCAAATTGTAGCCTCAGTTTCCTGTTCTTAGCTGAGAGGAGTGGTACCCAGTGTGGTCTTCTGCTGCTGTAGCCCATCTGCCTCAAAGTTCGACGCACTGTGCGTTCAGAGATGCTCTTCTGCCTACCTTGGTTGTAACGGGTGGCAATTTGAGTCACTGTTGCCTTTCTATCAGCTCGAACCAGTCTGCCCATTCTCCTCTGACCTCTGGCATCAACATGGCATTTCCGGCCACAGAACTGCCGCTCACTGGATTTTTTTTCTTTTTCGGACCATTCTCTGTAAACCCTAGAGATGGTTGTGCGTGAAAATCCCAGTAGATCAGCAGTTTCTGAAATTCTCAGACCAGCCCTTCTGGCACCAACAATCATGCCACGTTCAAAGGCACTCAAATCACCTTTCTTCCCCATACTGATGCTCGGTTTGAACTGCAGGAGATTGTCTTGACCATGTCTACATGCCTAAATGCACTGAGTTGCCGCCATGTGATTGGCTGATTAGAAATTAAGTCTTAACACACAGTTGGACAGGTGTACCTAATAAAGTGGCCAGTGAGTGTATATATATATATATATATATATACATATATATGTGCTCACCTGTGGAGGTTGTGTGAGATAGGCACAACGCTTTATTAAATCTTAGTGAAAAGTTGGGAACCAACCTCGCGGCGTGCTGTCCTTCCGATTCGTGTTAAGTTAGTCCTGTTCTATTCACAACTCCAAAGGGAAATGTGATAAAAGAATATTCCGAGGCGCTTCCCTCTTCCGGTGGGGATCCCAAACAAATGTCACATGTCAGGTATATTTCATTGTTTAACCTAGAAAACTTAGATTTTTGCTTATTTCATGAACTGTAGTGAAAACGCAATAAAAATTAATAAAAAAAGAAATAAAATGCAAAACTTACTGCGTTTGGTTTGATTTACATTAATTTATTAACTTCACTTTAGCATGAATATTGTTATATGTTACACTCATATCAAGCATGGGAGCACAGCTTCACTATGAATTGTGAATCGAGTCCATAGGAAGGAGAGCTGACAATCTCTTCCTCCCATTTATTCAACAACCCCGCTGAGTAGACAATATGCAGTACAGCCGTCTCCTGTGATGTGGTCAATACGAATATGTAACAACAGGTTTGTGTGGTGACATATTTCTGTTCCTAAAGGCTTCTTGACTTTAAAACAACAATAGAGCCACATGGCCAAAGTCGCAGACTTTTCACTGCCATTTTAAAAGACATGAATGAATACTGGGTCTTTAGTGACTGGTGTAGGTCCTATAATTATGGGAGACATATTTTCGGCATTGTGGCACAGTGTTGAAAACAACGCATTCACTTGCCATGTCTCATGTATATTGAAAGTTAAATTATGCTAGGAAATATTACTCTAATATCTTCTACCTAGGACCTCCAGTGGGGCAGATATTCTTAAGATTGGGATCTTATAATTTTTGGCACCAGAAGGCAATTGACCCAAGAAGCGTTCCTGTGTCTACCTCTGAAAGCATCTGGCTGAGTCAACCTACCACAATATAGTGTCTATATTTTGGAATGGTCACCGCCAAGCTCCAAAATAATAACTAAAGAAAAACTAGCTGCCACCATCAATCCTTTATTCTAGGCCAATTGGATGCCTGTTACTGGTAACATGGGACCTCATGAGGTCTCAGGGGTGCGGTTTATAGATCAATAGGAACAAAGCTATTAAATGTTTGATGTTTAGTCCATATTTAGGCCGTGCTTATAATAATAAACAAGAGATGTTACAAAGGGAACAAGTCAATACAGTATATACAGTCCCATAAAAATAAAAGTGATAAACTAAAGAAAGTTACTATATCTGTTTTCATAGGAACGGTGCAGATCTTGCAGTGGGGAGTGCTCTGATTAGGAAATGGCGCAGTCCTTGCAGCACTCTGTATTTCCAAGCAGGGAACATGCGTTCTATGTTAGAACCTGCTTTTGTCAGGTACCAACCGCTCCCACCTACCTCCTCTGGTGACCTGAGATGCGGGCTGGTAAGTGGGATGCGGGATCTACCTGTGGCAAAACATGTTTGTATGCCTTATCACAGCACCATACACATGAAATTACTGGTATTGAAAGGTAACTTCACATCTCACAGAGAGAGAGAAGAGTCTGTGAGTACAAACTCATGATGACCTTTGACACTCTCAATGCTGGAATGAATGTGTCGAATGGATTTATGTCTTTTTACATCAATTAAGGAATTTGCTCCTAAGACCTTGTGGGGGCATCACAACACATTAGGAGACCCCAATCAGAGGACAATAAAACATCCAGACTCCTTATCTATGAACTGTTCCAATAGTTATGTTTCTCCCTCTCCCATAATGACAATTCCGCTTCACATCTTAGCTATTGCATTATTTCTGTGCTGTGTTGTGTATAAATATGTGATTCTTCAGATGTTGTATTAGTCTAGCCTGATGAAGAGACCTGAGTAGTCTCGAAAGCTGCAATGTGTTACCATCTTTTCAGTTAGCCATTAAAAGGTATCAACCACTGAGGACTAGTGTTGAGCATTCCGATACCCCAAATATCGGGTATCGGCCGATATTCGCGGTATCGGAATTCCGATACTGAGTTCCGATACTTTTTGCATATCGAATACCGGAATCGGAAGTTCTCATAATGCTATGAGCCAGTTTGATTTGATTCAGCCAATGAGGAATGCTCAGAAGTGTGGGCACATCCTGTTAGGCATGTAGGCATGTTAACTAATGGCATGGCTGTGATTGGCTGCTGAAATGATGTCATGATGCACTATAAAAGCCGCCGCCGCCGCCATTTAGGATTCACTCTGCTGTGAATTCAGTTAGGGACAGGCTGCTGTTCAAGACTCTGAGGGACAGTTAGAGATAGCGATTTGCTATATAATATTGTGCTTTACCCAGGCTACATTATCAATCACTGTAGCTTTCTTTTGCCTTGCAGCGCTGTTCACAGCTGTCTGCAAGGTCTGTGTGAGTGCAGCTCACGCTGTAGTGTGTCCTGCACCACCTCTGGTTGTAGGCCGCTCAGCGTGCATCACTGCCTCATACATATTTATTTTTGTTTTATTGCTGCTCATTTTTCATTATTTCTCCTATTAGTGTACATCCATCCGTATCCATCTACATTGGTTGCAAACACTATAGGAGTAGACAGCGGAGCCTTTCTGCAGCCTTTCAGTGCTAGTGCCCAGTTATCTGCACTGTTCACGGCTGTCTGTGAGGTCTCTGTGTGTAGCTCACGCTGTAGTGTGTTCTGCAACCACCTCTGGTTGTAGTCCGCTCAGCGTGCGTCACTGCTTCATACATAGTCCTTTTTTTGTTTTATTGCAGCTCATTTTTCCCGATTTTTTTTCTCCTATTAGTGCGCATCCATCCGTATCCATCTACATTGGTTGGTTACAAACACTATATAGGAGTAGATAGAGGAGCCTTTTTTCTGGCTTGTGCCCTGCAGCCGCAGCCAGATTAGTATTAGCCTATTTTTTGGAGCCTCATCTATTGCATTGTAGGTTACCTTCCTGCATTGTAATAGCTCCAAAAAGTTTGTGATACTATCGCTTTCACATCTTTGGTCACATCATTTTTGTTTTTTTGAAAATAAACCCACGTAAATAAAGTTCACCAAACACTCCACTTGACAGTTGTGTAGGCCACATTAGCTCATATTAAAGTGTAGTCCACACACTTTATAAAATTAGTGATTCTTATACCTGTTAGCAGCTGTTCAGGAATAAGCACACTTAGCCCCCCCTTTGTACTTTTCTGCCTATCTTTATCAGTCTACCAAGATGAAGAAGGCAGGGAGTAAGGCACGTGGTCGTGGGCATGGAGTTTCAGCAGGGAGAGGACGTGGGGATTCTGTGCCTGCTGCGGACATGTGGACAGAGCAGGAGAAATTGCCAAACACGCAGCTGGGTATAAGATGACATTTCTGAACCCCAATAACACTGGAGCATATGTTGACTGTGCAGACGGCACTTCTGAGCAGCAACTGGCGGTGTTGGAGGCCAGGGTAAATTCTAGAGACAGATTGGAGCTAGAGGCCTAATTGGAGCACGTTTAAAATCAGTAGTAGTCTACAACAGATATTAAACTTGATGAAATTAGGCCTCAGCCTACACCCTGATTGACCCTGGGCTCCAACATCACCAGTTGCTGCTCAGAAGTGCCGTCTGCACAGTCAACATATGCTCCAGTGTTATTGGGGTTCAGAAATGTCATCTGATCCCCAGCTGTGTGTCTGGCAATTTCTCCTGCTCTGTCCAAACTCACACAACTACAGATTTTAAACTTGCTCCAATCAGGCCTCTGTCTCCACTCTGTTTGTAGTATTTTCCCTGGGTTCCAGCATCGCCAGCTGTTTCCTGGCAGTGTCTTTGGCACAGGTACTCCCTCCTGCCCAGCCTGGTTCCAGCACACCTGCTGTTTCCGGGTAGTGTCAATGTCACTTTGCCACCAATACGTTGTCCTGTCGTGTTGCGGTCGGGTTAGCTGAGTCTGTGGTGCCTGCAGTTTATGGGCTTCCTATGTGAGCTGCGGGATCTGGCAACAAAGGCTGGTTCCGTAGTGCCAGTAGGACAAGCACCCCCCTGTAGGACTTTGGGTTTCGGTAACTGCGGCCGGCTCGCGGCCTTGCAGCTTTGTTTTTCATGGGTACCATCTGCTACCCATCCGGGTTCCAGCACCGTCAGCTTGTCCTTGCTAGTTCCATTGGCTCTTGCAGCTTCTGCTACCCATCCGGGTTTCAGCACCGTCAGCTGGTTCTTGGCAGTGCCTTTGGCTTAGGTGCCTCCTTCTTAGTATCCAAGTTCCAGCAACGTCTTCTGGTCCTTGGTAGTGCTTTCTAGCACAGGTACCTCCTGCTTAGTAACCGGGTTCCAGCACGGTCAGCTGGTCCTTGGTAGTGCCATTAGCTCTTGTTGCTTCTACTGCCCCTCTGGGTTCCAGCACCGTCAGCTGGTCCTCACTAGTTCAATTGGCTCTTGCAGCTTCTGCTACCCATCCGGGTTCCAGCACCGTCAGCTGGTTCTCGGCAGTACCTTTGGCTTAGGTGCCTCCTTCTCGGTATCCGAGTTCCAACAACGTCTGCTGGTCATTGGTAGTGCTTTCTAGCACAGGTACCTCCTGCTTAGTAACCGGGTTCCAGCACCGTCAGCTGGTCCTCAGTAGTGCCATTGGCTCTTGTTCCTTCTGCTGCCCCTCCGGGTTCCAGCTCCGTCAGCTGGTCCTCAGTAGTTCCATTGACTCTTGTAGCTTCTGCTACCCATCCGGGTTCCAGCACCGTCAGCTGGTTCTCGGCAGTGTCTTTGGCATGGGTACTCCCTCCTGCCCAGCCTGGTTCCAGCACGCCTGCTGTTTCCGGGTAGTGTCAACATCACTTTGTCACCAATACGTTGTCCTGTCATGTTGCGGTCGGGTTAGCCGAGTCTATGGTGCCTGCAGTTTATGGGCTTCCTATGTGGGCTGCGGGATCTGGCAACAAAGGCTGGTTCCGTAGTGCCAATAGGACAAGCACCCCCTGTAGGACTGTGGGTTTCGGTAACTGCGGCCGGCTCGCGGCTTTACAACTTTGTTTTTCATGGGCACTTTCTGCTACCCATCTGGGTTCCAGTACCGTCAGCTGGCTCTCAGCAGTGCCTTTGGCTTAGGTGCCTCTTTCTCGGTATCCGAGTTCCAGCAATGTCTGCTGGTCCTTGGTAGTGCTTTCTAGCACAGGTACCTCCTGCTTAGTTACCGGGTTCCAGCACCGTCAACTGGTCCTCGGTAGTGCCATTGGCTCTTGTTCCTTCTGCTGCCCATCCGGGTTCCAGCACATTCAGCTGGTCCTCGCTAGTTCCATTGGCTCTTGCAGCTTCTGCTACCCATCTGGGTTCCAGCACCGTCAGCTCGTTCTCGGCAGTGCCTTTGGCTTAGGTGCCTCCTTCTCGGTATCCGAGTTCCAGCAACGTCTGCTGGTCCTTGGTAGTGCTTTCTAGCACAAGTACCTCCTGCTTAGTAACTGGGTTCCAGCACCGTCAGCTGGTCCTCAGTAGTGCCATTGGCTCTTGTTCCTTCTGCTGCCCCTACTGGGTTCCAGCACATTCAGCTGGTCCTCGCTAGTTCCATTGGCTCTTGCAGCTTCTGCTACCCATCCGGGTTCCAGCACCGTCAGCTGGTTCTCGGCAGCGCCTTTGGCTCTTGTTCCTTCTGCTGCCCTTCCGGGTTCCAGCACATTCAGCTGGTCCTCGCTAGTTCCATTGGCTCTTGCAGCTTCTGCTAACCATCTGGGTTCCAGCACCGTCAGCTGGTTCTCGGCAGTGCCTTTGGCTTAGGTGCCTCCTTCTCGGTATCCGAGTTCCAGCAACGTCTGCTGGTCCTTGGTAGTGCTTTCTAGCACAGGTACCTCCTGCTTAGTTACCGGGTTCCAGCACCGTCAACTGGTCCTCGGTAGTGCCATTGGCTCTTGTTCCTTCTGCTGCCCATCCGGGTTCCAGCACATTCAGCTAGTCCTCGCTAGTTCCATTGGCTCTTGCAGCTTCTGCTACCCATCTGGGTTCCAGCACCGTCAGCTGGTTCTCGGCAGTACCTTTGGCTTAGGTGCCTCCTTCTCGGTATCCGAGTTCCAGCAACGTCTGCTGGTCCTTGGTAGTGCTTTCTAGCACAGGTACCTCCTGCTTAGTAACTGGGTTCCTGCACCGTCAGCTGGTTCTCAGTAGTGCCATTGGCTCTTGTTCCTTCTGCTGCCCCTCCGGGTTCCAGCACATTCAGCTGGTCCTCGCTAGTTCCATTGGCTCTTGCAGCTTCCGCTACCCATCCGGGTTCCAGCACCGTCAGCTGGTTCTCGGCAGTGCCTTTGGCTTAGGTGCCTCCTTCTCAGTATCTGAGTTCCAGCAACATCTGCTGGTCCTTGGTAGTGCTTTCTAGCACAGGTACCTCCTGCTTAGTAACCGGGTTCCAGTACCATCAGCTGGTCCTAGGTAGTGCCTTTTGCTCTTGTTCCTTCTGCTACCCATCCGGGTTCCAGTACTGTCAGCTGGTTCTCGGCAGTTCCTCAGCCTTCTTGTACCTTCTGCTACATTTCCAAGTTCAAGCTTTTGGAAATGGTTTTTGGTTATCACTCTGGATCTCCCTGATGACGACCCTGAAGACGACGACCCTGAAGACCACCCCGAAGAAGACGACGACCACGAAAACGATGACCCTGAAGACGACGACCCGGAAGACCATCCCGAAGATGACCAAAAAGATGACCCTGAAGAAGATGACCAAGAGGAAAAAGAACATGAAGACAACCACCAAGATACAGAACAAGAGACAGAAGACCAAGAAGCATAAGACCAAGAAGCAGAAGAACACAAAGCAGAAGAACATTAAGCATAAGACTAAAAATCAGAGCAAAAGATATTATCTAAATTATAAGCAGAAGATGACTAAGCAGTGTATGGGGGTGAGTCCATTCCTCCTCGTGGTGCCCCTGGAAAATGCCTGCTGCTGCAGGCCAAACTGAACGCGGACAAATCCTGTTGTAAATCTTTTGTGACAGGCAGAATGGAAGGTGTAATCTTCAAACTTTTATAGATAACAACTACAGGAATGTCTGACACAAATAAGAATATGATGAAGAAGAATAGGAAGAAGATGAAGAAGTAGAATATGAAGAAGAATAATAGTTGAATAAGAAGAATATGAAGAATGTAAAAAAAAGAATAATAGGAAGAAGGTGAAGAAGAAGAAGATGAATAAGGTGAAGAAGAAGTTGATGAAAAAGATGCTGCTGCTGCTGCTGCTGAGGATCATGAAGGAGAAAGTGTGGGAGAAGTAAAAAAGAAGGTGAAGAGCATGGAATTAGTGAAACATACACATCTGACAAAATATAAAAGAGGTTAACATAGTCAATATCTTTGTAACTCCGAACGTCTTAAAAAAAAAATTTATTTCTGCTATTCCATTTGATTGGGCTAAACTTCTATGGCTTTAATGTCTCCTCCACCTCCCAAAATAAATTCTACATTATTCTTAGTTGTTTTTCTTCATGTAGAATTAACCTACAAGGAAAGAAAGGGTTTATTTTAATTAGCTATTGCGTTATTTCTGTGCTGTGTTGTGTATAAATATGTGACTCTTCAGATGTTGTATTAGTCTAGCCTGATGAAGAGACCTGAGTAGTCTCGAAAGCTGCAATGTGTTACCATTAGAGTTGAGCGAAACGGGTCGAAAAAATTCAAAAGTCGCCGACTTTTGGCAAAGTCGGGTTTCATGAAACGAAACCCGACCCTAGGATGAGGTCGGCCACGAGGTCGGCGACTTACGCGCCAAAGTCGCGTTTCAAAAGTTTGTTTTGCGCTCTTTTTCAGCCAATCAGGATCCACGGACACTGTGGGCAACGTGATGACATAGGCACGGGTCACCACCATCTTTCAGAAGGGCATGCAAGTGATTGGCTTGCTTTGGTGGGCGTCACAGGGGGTATAAAAGGGCGTGCACGCCGACCGCCATCTTACTTCTGCCGATCTTAGTATAGGGAGAGGTTGCTGCTGATTCTGTAGGGAGAGCGTTAGGCAGGGAAGAAGACAAAAAAACTGCTTCTGCTGCTAGCGATTTGGCCTGCACAACACACCAGTCACTGTGTGTGCAGTGCAAGGGGAGGCTATATAGTGGTGTATCAGTGGTGTTGGTTGTTGGGCTGCCTTTTAAGGCTTCCTGACAGGCTGGCATTGCTGTTTACCCACTGCTCCGCAAACTGCTTTTTTAAAAGCAATCCCAATTTTTTTTTTTTGTCCTGCTGAGAAGAAAAAAAAACTGCTTCTGCTGCTAGCAATTTGGCCTGCACAACACACCAGTCACTGTGTGTGCAGTGCAAGGGGAGGCTATATAGTGGTGTATCAGTGGTGTTGGTTGTTGGGCTGCCTTCTAAGGCTTCCTGACAGGCTGGCATTGCTGTTTACCCACTGCTCCGCAAACTGCTTTTTTAAAAGCAATCCAATCTCCCTTATCCTCTAGTCACTTTTGTCACAGCTGTGCCATCGAGCCTGTCACATAGCGCTCAGATATTCATTGGGCCTCACACAATCCAAAAGTGTCCAGTGTCCAAAAGTGTGTGCAGAGATTCAAAATCTCCCTTATCCTCTAGTCACTTTTGTCACAGCAGTGCCATAGAGCCTGTCACATAGCGCTCAGATATCAGTGGGCCTCACACAATCCAAAAGTGTCCAGTGTCCAAAAGTGTGTGCAGATATTCAAAATCTCCCTTATCCTCTAGTCACTTTTGTCACAGCAGTGCCATCGAGCCTGTCACATAGCGCTCAGATATCAGTGGGCTTCACACAATCCAAAAGTGTCCACTGTCCACAAGTGTGTGCAGAAATTCAAAATCTCCCTTATCCTCTAGTCACTTTTGTCACAGCTGTGCCATCGAGCCTGTCACATAGCGCTCAGATATCAGTGGGCCTCACACAATCCAAAAGTGTCCAGTGTCCAAAAGTGTGTGCAGAGATTCAAAATCTCCCTTATCCTCTAGTCACTTTTGTCACAGCAGTGCCATCGAGCCTGTCACATAGCGCTCAGATATCAGTGGGCCTCACACAATCCAAAAGTGTCCACTGTCCACAAGTGTGTGCAGAAATTCAAAATCTCCCTTATCCTCTAGTCACTTTTGTCACAGCAGTGCCATCGAGCCTGTCACATAGCGCTCAGATATCAGCGGGCCTCACACAATCCAAAAGTGTCCAGTGTCCAAAAGTGAGTGCAGATATTCAAAATCTCCCTTATCCTCTAGTCACTTTTGTCACAGCAGTGCCATCGAGCCTGTCACATAGCGCTCAGATATCAGTGGGCCTCACACAATCCAAAAGTGTCCACTGTCCACAAGTGTGTGCAGAAATTCAAAATCTCCCTTATCCTCTAGTCACTTTTGTCACAGCAGTGCCATCGAGCCTGTCACATAGCGCTCAGATATCAATGGGCCTCACACAATCCAAAAGTGTCAACTGTCCACAAGTGTGTGCAGATATTCAAAATCTCCCTTATCCTCTAGTCACTTTTGTCACAGCAGTGCCATCGAGCCTGTCACATAGCGCTCAGATATCAGTGGGCCTCACACAATCCAAAAGTGTCCAGTGTCCAAAAGTGTGTGCAGATATTCAAAATCTCCCTTATCCTCTAGTCACTTTTGTCACAGCAGTGCCATCGAGCCTGTCACATAGCGCTCAGATATTCAGTGGGCCTCACACAATCCAAAAGTGTCCACTGTCCACAAGTGTGTGCAGAAATTCAAAATCTCCCCTGTCCTATAGACACCTTGTACCTTGTTTTACATTACTATATAGTTTGTTGGATTTTGTCTACATTTCTACCAAAAATGAGGAAGGCTGGTGGAAGAGGCCGTGGAATTGGGCGGGGGTTGGCAGCTGGTAATGATGGTGTTGGTGGTGGATCTGATGGTAGTGGCAAGAGCAAAATAGGACCGAATGCAGGAGGTGCTGACCCTGCGTCATCGTCTGGCTACATAAGGCCTCGAACGCTTAGTTTTCTAGGAGTTGGCAAACCGCTTTTAAAGCCAGAGCATCAGGAAAAAAGTTTTGTCTTACATTGCTGACTCAGCCTCCAGCTCTATCGCCTCCTCTTCTTCAGTTGTAAAAAGTAAAAGCACTGAGTCGTCATTGGAGGCTCATGTTCATGAACCACACCTTTTCTTGTGTCCTTCACCCCAACCAAGATTGAAGGATGACGCAGGCCATACTACTGATTACTCCATGGAGCTGTTTTCACATACCATGCCTGGATTATCAAGTGAAATGGTGAATTACCCAGGCCAAGATGAATCTGACATGGAGTGCACTGATGCACAGCCACTGATGGATGATTCTGCTGGTACATTCACTCAGAGCACTACATTGTCCTCGCAGTGTACAGAGCCAGATTCTGACCCTGATGAGACTCAGGTGCCCCTTCCCGCACACTATACCACCATACACGGTGACACAGAGGAAGGTGCACATGACATAGAAGAGGAGGTGATGGATGACCCAGTTGTTGACCCAGATTGGCATCCATTGGGGGAAGAGGGTGCTGCTTCCAATAGCTCAGATGAGGAGCATCCACAGCAGACATCGACATCGCAACAGCTGTTATCTGGCAGGCCCGGAGCACTCCAAAGACAGGTTCCAAACATCAAAATAGTTGCTGGACAGCTTGTCCAGAGGGTCAAAAGATCACAGCGTGCTAGGCCGCAAAATGTCTGCCAAAGTAGGAAGAGTGCAGTGTGGCACTTTTTTGAACAAAATCCTCATGATCAGGCCAAGGTTATCTGTAAGAAGTGCGCAAAGACCTTTACCCGAGGGAAAAATCTGAAAAATTTGAATACCAGTTGCATGCTTAGACATTTAACCAGCATGCACTTGCAAGCGTGGACACAACACCAAACCTCAAGTGCCACATGTGCAACTGATCACAACGAAGGTAGTCAGCAACGCTACATTGTTTCCCCCACTGTAAGCCCACCAGTTAGCACAGCAGCAAATGTTGAGGTGTCGTTGCAAGACCACAGCAGTCAGGGAATCCCACTGTTATATCAACGAAAGACTGATTCTAGGCCATCAGAAAGAACACCAACTCCATCACCATCATCAACCCTCTCTCAATCCGCCCTGTCCACCGCTACTTCCACCATATGCAGCTCTCAAGTCCAGCTCACCCTCCCAGACACTATGAGTAGGTCAAGAAAGTACTCAGTCTCTCATCCGCGTACACTGGGTTTGAACGCCCACATTGCCAAACTAATCTCGTTTGAGATGATGCCCTTTCGGTTGGTGGAAAGCACAGCTTTCCGCGAACTCATGGCCTATGCAGTACCATGCTATGACCTACCCAGTCGCCACTTCTTCTCTCGCAAAGCCATCCCAGCCCTCCACCATCATGTGAAAGACCGCATTGTCCATGCACTCAAGCAGTCAGTGAGCGGAAAGGTGCACCTCACAACTGATGCATGGTCCAGTCGGCATGGCCAGGGCCGTTACGTGTCCATCACTGCGCACTGGGTTAATGTGGTGGATGCAGGGTCCACAGGGGACAGCGGTGGTGGGACAGTGCTGCCTAGCCCACGGTATAGGAAACAGTTGGCTGTAGGCGTTCGACCCTCCTCCTCCTCCACCTCCTCCAGAAGCGAAAGCTCGTCCACAGAGCGCAGTCGAACGAGCACTCCATCTGCAGCTGCCACTGTTGCACACGATGTGTCCCCCTATCGAGCAGCTAGTGGAAAGCGTCAGCAGGCTGTGTTGCAGATGATGTGTTTGGGCGACAGACACACCGCCGAGGTGCTGGCCGAATACTTGAAGCGACAAACTGAGTCATGGCTGGGCAGTGTACATCTTGAGGCAGGCAAGGTAGTTAGTGATAACGGCCGTAATTTTGTGGCAGCCGTAGCCCTTTCAAAACTGAGCCACATACCTTGCTTGGCTCACACCTTGAACCTGGTGGTGCAGTGCTTCCTCAAAAATTATCCGGAGTTAACAGCCCTGCTCCAGAAGGTGCGAAGACTGTGCGCGCACATCCGCCGGTCGCCTGTACACTCCGTTCGTATGCAGAAGCTGCAGCGATTGCTCCACCTTCCCAACCACCGCCTCATTATCGACATTGCAACAAGGTGGAACTCCACCCTGCACATGGTGGAGCGGCTGTGCGAGCAGAGGCAGGCCATAATGCATTTGTGGGAGGATACACGGCCAGGCACTTTGAGAGCAGACATGGAGTTGACAGGTGTGCAGTGGTCGAAGCTGAAAGACCTTTGTAAAGTCCTTCAGTGTTTTGAGGAATGCACACGGCTGGTAAGCGCAGACGATGCCATCCTAAGCATGAGCATCCCACTTATGCGTCTGCTCATGCAAACTTTGACGCACCTTAAGGAGCAGGCTTCTGCAGCCAATGTTGATGAGGAGAAAGAGGAGGAGGGAATCCTTGATGACATTCAGCCATTGTCTGCTCAGGGACCTCTCCTGGACGAGGTGGAGGAAGAAGAGGAGGAGGAGGAGGATGATGGGGATGATTACTTAGGGGAGGAGGATGCATCTTGTGGGGCAAGTGAAAATGTTGGCGTGGCAAGGTCTGGTACAGGGTTTGTGCGTGACTGGAGGGATGTGGATTTGCCTGAAAGTGCTCCTCCACCCAGCACTCGCAGTGCATCATTGACACCGGGAACATTGGCCCACATGTCAGATTATGCCTTGCGGATCCTAAAAAGGGACCCCCGCATTGCCAAAATGATGAACGATGATGACTACTGGTTGGCCAGCATCCTGGATCCACGCTATAAAGGCAAATTACAAAACATCATGCCACAGGAGAACCTTGACCTAATATTGGCTAATAAACAAGCAACTCTGGTAAATCGGTTGCTTGAGGCATTCCCAGCACACAGCAGCGGTGATGGTTCTCACACGAGCCGTACGGGCCGGAGGCAGCTTGGCAGAGGTGTTCGTGGTGCACACAGCAGAAGTGGCGTTGGAGACAGGGGTTTCATGACAATGTTGTGGACTGATTTTTCAAATACCGCTCACACAACTGGTAATACTGCATCGATGGAAAGTGACAGGAGACAGCAGTTGTCAACTATGGTAACAAACTACTTTTCCTCCCATATCGATGTTCTCCCACACAGGTCATTCCCCTTTGACTATTGGGCCGCTAAACTGGACACCTGGCCTGAATTGGCCCAATATGCCTTACAGGAGCTCGCTTGCCCAGCTGCAAGTGTGCTATCGGAAAGAGTCTTCAGTGCAGCTGGATCAATCCTGACAGAAAAAAGGACCCGTCTGTCAACCCAAAATGTGGATGATCTAACCTTCAGTAAAATGAACCACGCATGGGTTTCCAAGGATTTTGTCCCACCTTCCCCTGATGACACATAGGGTGACAGAAAAATGGCTTGCTTTGGTCCACCTCTTCCTGGTACTTCACCTATTTCGCCTTTTGCATCAGCTGAATGTCCAACATCAACATATGCCACTTTCTAAAACTCCCTAACTGTGCTGCCTCCCCCCCATGGCCGGGGTCACCACCTACCGCACGACACCGTGCGAGTGCCGTTGCCCTGGACAGGTGGGTAGGCCGACTCTTGGGCGTTGGGCACTGGCACAGGGTCCCTCATAGTGCAATCAAGTGTCTCTGACGGTGGTGGTGCACACCCGCCGTCAGACACACCGCTGTACTATGAGGGGCCCAGTGCCAGTACCGACGCCCACGAGTGGGCCCCCCTTGCTTGGGCAGGGCCCCAGCATTTGCAATCTTTACCTCTCCCTGCTCCTCTGCTGTGTAATCTGGGCCGTCAAATCCATACTGTGCCTGACACCGTCTGAGCCTGCCTCCTGCTGTATAGACATATATTTTGAATGTGTACGCTATCCATACATGTTATCCAGGGATACGGTACCCTTTCTAACCTTTGTGCAATCACGTGCAATCCATACTGGGCCTAACACCGTCTGAGCCTGCCTCATGCTGTATAGACATATATTTTGAATGTGTACGCTATCCATACATGTTATCCAGGGATACGGTACCCTTTCTAACCTTTGTGCAATCTCGTGCAATCCATACTGGGCCTAACACCGTCTGAGCCTGCCTCCTGAGACATATATTTTGAATGTGTACGCTATCCATACATGTTATCCGGGGATACGGTACCCTTTCTAACCTTTGTGCAATCACGTGCAATCCATACTGGGCCTAACACCGTCTGAGCCTGCCTCCTGAGACATATATTTTGAATGTGTACGCTATCCATACATGTTATCCAGGGATACGGTACCCTTTCTAACCTTTGTGCAATCACGTGCAATCCATACTGGGCCTAACACCGTCTGAGCCTGCCTCATGCTGTATAGACAAATATTTTGAATGTGTACGCTATCCATACATGTTATCCAGGGATACGGTACCCTTTCTAACCTTTGTGCAATCACGTGCAATCCATACTGGGCCTAACACTGTCTGAGCCTGCCTCCTGAGACATATATTTTGAATGTGTACGCTATCCATACATGTTATCTGGGGATACGGTACCCTTTCTAACCTTTGTGCAATCACGTGCAATCCATACTGGGCCTAACACCGTCTGAGCCTGCCTCATGCTGTATATACATATATTTTGAATGTGTACGCTATCCATACATGTTATCTGGGGATACGGTACCCTTTCTCACCTTTGTGCAATCACGTGTAATCCATACTGGGCGTGAGAACGGCTGGCGAGCTGTTAAGCAAGCTACAGCACCTGTCCAGACAAGTACAGGGATTCCCTAGCGAGGAGACTTATTTGATTGTTTTCAATGTTGGGACAGCAATTTTTGGGGAGCACTATACTCTTGAGAATGATAGATGGGGCCCACCATACACTGGAACATTCCAAAGGTGGACATCAGACACTGGAGCAGCATTTACAGGGCCCATTATACACTAGAGCATTAGAAATGGGGCCCATTATGTTTGGAGCATTATTTGGGCCCATAAGACAGTGGAGCTTCATCCATGGGGACCAACATATACTGTAGCATTATGTGGAGCTCATCATATACTGTTTCAAACATTATATGGGACCAATGATTCTGTATGGAGAAATAGATGGGCCTCGTCATGAGATGTAAAAAGTGAGGTATTTTTCATTGTACTATACCGCTATTTCTCTGCCGTATCGGAGCATGATGAGTTGTGGTATGTGTTAAAGGGGCGCTCTTTCGCCCAGGGCACATGAAAACCTGGAGCTAGCCCTATCCCCCCACAACTTTAGCCAAATAACCCCCATTTTTCAGTGCGGAACTTGTATTATGAAGTTAATTAAGGTTGACAAGCTTAAGAAAGAAGAATTGATGCTTTTGGCATTCAAATGGGCACTGTAGGTGTGTTTCCTGTCCTCCTCTCACTGCCGACTTTTATTGCCCATTGACTTACATTGGGTTTCGTGTTTCGGGACGACCCCGACTTTTCCCTATAATCGGACGATCTTGCTCGACCCGACTTTTGGAAATGTCGGGTTTCACGAAACGAAACGCGACCCTAAAAAACCAAAAGTCGCTCAACTCTAGTTACCATCTTTTCAGTTAGCCATTAAAAGGTATCAACCACTGAGGACTAGTGTTGAGCATTCCGATACCGCAAATATCGGGTTCACATGCAGGACACACTTCCGGGGCATAGACCGCGCTGGAAAATACCGGCGCTTGCGCAGTAGCGATTATATGCTTCGCTCACAGTTAGGCAAAGCATACTGCTCAGGTACCGGGGGCCTTTACATTGCGCAAGCTCGGAAACCAACAGCGTCTGTGGTATTCACAGACGAAGATTACGTGAAGTAAGCCGAGGAGGTGGGGGGGAGAAGACTAGTAAGTCACGCACATCAGGCCGAACTGCGGCAATTTGCATGCATCCCCACCAAGCTGAAAAAGCTATTTATGCCTCAAAGGTGCGGGGTCGGGGGAGTCAAAAGCCCTCATAGAATCCTTATGGGACGCACTATTTAGGGATATCTTTACATGATATCGCTAAATATGAGTGACAGATTCCCTTTAAAGCCTTACTTTGACAAAGATCTACCAGAGGAACAAGCAGGTTTCAGGAAAGTCAGAGGAACAAGAGATGTGATTGCTAACATTAGATGGATAATGGGAAAGGCCACAGATTACAACAAGATCTATATTTGCTTCATTGACTATAGTAAAGCCTTCAACTGTGTTGATCATCAGATAATTTGGCAGATCTATATAGGCTTACGCAAGATTGATCTTCCTACAAATCTTTATCTATCATGTCACCATGGCTCGAGACTGAGCAGAAGGTCATTTAAAAAAAATAAAAGAGTAGTCACTCATTTGCAAGAATGAAGATCAATGGCACTTGGCTTCCACCAATTCGCTCCAATTAATGTTTGTGAAGTTAGCATTTAACTACTGATATACCGTATATATATATTTTCCATATTGGCCTTTTTATGAGGTTTGAAGCTCTGGCACAACGTGTACCAATGAAAAATCTGACTATGAAAAAGCATTGATATTCCTGTATTATTTGAGAAAACTGATATTGATGACTGACTCTGTTCATACACATGGGATTGTTGATGGATAGTCACATGATCGGCAGACAGTTATCTCTCGCATCTCCCCACATACACATGAATGCCCTGCTGGTCAAGCAATCATGCATTTTATACTGGGAGAGGGGAAATACTTGCTGCCGGATAGTAGAAATGAGCTAATCGATGTGAAGCAATGGCTCTCTCCATATATATGTCTTGCTGCTGGCGGTCCTTTGATGGACTCTTCTTTTTCAATCTTTCTTCTTGTGTCTTCCAATTAAATAAGCCTCACAATGTCATATGGGGCCTAATAGAAGACTCATATGTAAGGAAAATAGAAAATAGAAGATGTAATTAAAAGGCTGATTGTATGACCAATGGCAGTTTGACAGGTTCAGGGAAAGTCAAGAAGACGAGAGTGTAAAAGTTTTTTAGTCACTTCCCGACTGACGAAATTGACATTGAACTTATGTAATGTGAATTGAAAGCCTCTCCCTTCTTGAAATGAACAAATTGACCCGAATTGAATTTCGGGAGATTCTCTCAGTTCTACTTTTGGCTTTCGGTTATCTCCCTTGAGAACAAATGGATGAATTATTGACATTCCAACAGTCTGATCCTTCTCTGCCCTGTTGAAGGGTCAGGAAGTCCCAGAAAGTGTTTGGTCCGTCCCATTGTAATCTAAGGGCTTGACAACTTTCACCTATTGGGTATGGAGGCCTTTATATAAAGTTTTTGTGACTGATGATTAGGTAGAACCTTGATGAATTGGAAGTCTAATACGAGGGCACGAGTTGTCAGGTTGGAACTTCCCCAGGGACGTAAATCAGACAATATGATTCACAAATTACAGAATTCAATTTTGAGAAATAGATTCAAATGTTCTCCAAGAAATGAGCATGACATCAATTAATCACAGTGAAACTCTGGAACATTCAAAACAAACTCAAATTTTCCATTGCTAATCATTGTCATCGTAGAGGACAGCAATGTAATACTTTGTGATTGTTAGCCCATGTCATAGACACCAGCGGAGGGTAATGCGAGAGCTCTGAGTTTCCATATCAGTCCAGGATGGGATTTCTGCTACATTAGTTGTTCTATTCATAGAAAAAGTCTAAAACAACTTTTGCTTTATTCTGTAAATCATAGAAAAAAAATAATTTTGAAAACTATTTTTTAACTTAATGTATTGAATCCCTTATAGTGTATTTGTCTCAGTAAATCTTGGATCCTGCAAATCCCTTTAACAGATATCCTTAGCCATACTTAGATCTGGTGGCTAGGTCATAAATATTAGATGCCCAGACAATCCCTTTAATTAAGAAAAGGAGCAGTTGGAAATGCTTAAAAACAAATGACTTCTTCAATATCCTACAGGAAGGCATGTATACACTTATTAAGTCTTTGAAGCTTGGAAAAAGTAATCATACCCTATTATTAATGAGTGAATAACTTTGATTCACCTCAAAGTTCAGCAAAATAAGTGTATTTGCCAAATGCTTTCAGTTAACAGCGCTTTACTAAACAGGGGCTTACTCCACTGTTATGAATGGGAAACCGAGGAGGAAAAACAAGACAACAAGTTAAGTCTCAGAAAACCAGAGAAGTTGGTGTAAAGGGGTCTACCAAGCTGGGGTACCTCTTTCAGTACCACCCCGTATTTTCGGAGGTCCGCTCTGCGTTGGCTGGAGTCTGAATGAATGACGCTGGCTGGAATTCCTCTGAGTGCATGGGCGCATATACTGTAAAAGATCACTGCTTCTCCATGTATTTCCAGTCTGACAACACTTTACTCACAGGACACAGAATATATCACACAGATACATAGGGCCGGCCAATAGACAAGCGTCAGGCCAGACATGCATTACAAAAGCCGCAGGTGGCCGGAGCCTGCGGATGTTTACTGTGGGAATTACAAAGGTGGGGGGAGGGCGGACACTGCTGATACATTAGGGACATGCATCTCACATGGAACCTATTATATATACATATAACTGCACAACATATTCTGGGTGCTGAGTGGTTCTGTAACACGGCTCCCCTTTTCAGCGACGCGATCGGCATACACAGTCTGATCCTCAACGGATCGGTTTGGGGATGACCGAAGTTTATGGGGTTGGTACAAGTTCCGTTTGTCGACTTAGTCAATCGGAGTTACCATTTTGTTTGCCGGATCTGTAGTGGATGGTGAAGTCCAGAGGTTGGAGGGCTAAACTCCACTGCAGCAATCTGGCGTTGTCTCCAGAGACCCGATTAAGCCAGACTAGGGGATTATGGTCCGTTAGGAGGGAAAACTGTCGTCCATACAAATATGGTTGCAACTTCTTGAGTGCCCATACTACCGCCAGGCACTCCTTCTCGATGGCCGCATAGCTTACTTCACGGGGCAGTAGTTTCCGACTCAGGTAAGCTATGGGTTGTTCTTGGCCGTCCGGCCCGACTTGGCTCAGTACTGCCCCCAATCCAAACATAGAAGCGTCTGTATGAACAAGGAAACGTGTAGTTGGATCGGGTGCGGCCAATACAGGGGTATTGGTGAGGGCGTCCTTTAGTTGGCGGAAGGCTTCCTCACACTCTGAGGTCCAGGTTACCTGGCGGGGTTGGTTCTTACTGGTCAAATCAGTGAGGGGCTTAGCTACGCTGCTGTAATTGGGAATGAATTTCCTGTAATACCCCGCTGTCCCTAGAAACGCAATGACCTGGGTTTTAGTGCGTGGCATGGGCCATTTGGCTATGGCCTCGATCTTGGCTGGTTCTGGTCGCTGTTTCCCACTTCTCACCCAATGCCCTAAATACTGAACCTCTGCTTTGCCCGCGTGACACTTGTTTGGGTTCAGGGTGATTCCGGCCTGGTGGATCCTGTCCAATACTGTTTCTAGGTGATTTAGATCCTCTTCCCATGTCGCACTGGCATGGCGATGTCATCCAGGTAGGCACAAGCATAGTCCTGGAGACCATCCAGAAGCCGGTCAGCCAGCCTTTGGAAGGTCGCCGAGGCATTCTTCATCCCGAATGGCATAACTCGAAACTGGAATAAGCCCAACGGGGTGACAAATGCCGACTTGGGAATAGCATCAGGACTAAGGGGAATCTGCCAGTAGCCTTTGCATAGATAGATGGTGGTCAAATACTTTGCCCCCGCCAGCCGATCTAACAACTCATTCACACGCGTCATGGGGTATGCATCCGTCACTGTTTTCTCATTGAGCTTACGATAGTCTACACAAAACCGTGTAGTCCCATCCTTCTTGGGCACTAACACTACGGGGGATGCCCAGGGACTATCTGACTCTTCAATGACCCCTAAACGCAACATCTCTTGTATCTCTTGTCACATCCCCTCTCGTACAGACTCAGGGACGCGGAAGGGGTTTTGTCGCAGGGGGGTCTGATCCTGGGTCTCAACCTTGTGTTGTGCCAGGCGAGTGTACCCCGGTCTCTCTGAAAACATCCTCTGTCGCAGCCTCCACAATGCCTCCGCCTGCTGTCTCTCCCGGGGACCTAGGTGTTCACCCAAGTGTACCTGGTCCCATGTTTTAGACTGAGTCCTTTCCCCTAAGACATCCGGCAAGGGAAGTCCGGCTAAATCCTCTGCTTCAGGTGCACAGATGGCCACTACCTCTTCAGGGCGCTCCCGGTAGGGCTTCAGCATATTCACGTGGAACATGCGGATAACCTTGGGGTCGTCACAATCGGCGACATTATAGGTTGTGTCGGCTATTTTCCCCACTACCTGGTAGGGCGCTCTCTGGCCCTCCGATCGTACCATATGCGCTGGCGCCACTGAGTCGCCTGCATGTTCTCACGTACAGACTGAGTCAGCTCCTGTAGGCGGTCCTGGAATTCCAGCACATAGGGTACAATAGGTACCCCTTCTATGAGGCCCTCCCCTTCCCAGTGTTCCAGCACTAAGTTTAGGGGTCCCCTTACCCGTCTCCCGTATACCAGCTCCCCGTGGATTCTTGGGGCACCTCCCCATAGGCAAACAGGAGGTGTGGCCAGAATTTCTCCCAGTCCCTGTAGGTCCTGGTAAAAGTCCCAATGAGCTGTTTTAATGTCCCGTTAAAGCGTTCACACAACCCATTGGTTTGCGGGTGGTACGGGGCGCTTCTAATGGACTTTACGCCGCACAGCTTCCACAGTTGGTTGGTCACCTCTGCTGTAAACTGGGTACCCTGGTCCGAGATAATCTCCCGGGGAAATCCAACCCGTGAGAAAACCTGGAGCAGGGCGGCCGCCACCATCTCTGCCAGTATGTTAGGTAACGCAACTGCCTCTGGATACCGTGTGGCATAATCTACCACTGTCAATATATACTTTTTCCCGGACGGACTGGGTTTGGCTAACGGCCCTATCAAATCAACCGCTACTCGGCTAAATGGTTCCTCCACAATGGGGAGGGGGCGTAATTTGGCCTTGCATCGATCCCCCCTCTTGCCAATGTGCTGACAACTGTCACAGGTCTGGCAGTACTGACGAACATCATAGGTTACCCCCGGCCAAAAGAAGTTTTGTGTCAGACGATGCCTGGTGCGACTGACGCCGAAGTGCCCGGCCAAGAGTATATCATGAGAGATTCGCAGTAGCTCCTGCCTATACTTCTTGGGAACTACCAGCTGTTGTTTTATAGTGGGGCTCGTCCCTGTGTGGTGCTGCTCTGTGATCCGGTAGAGGAGTCCCTGCTTCCATACAAACTGTTCCCCTTCTAGTACTCCTCTCCCCTCCTGTGCCTTCCCACGATATCCCTCCAATGAAGGATCCTCAAGTAATTCCCTCTTAAATTCATCTGGGGTTGCCCAAGAAATGTGTCTGGCTATGGGAATACGTGCAGGGCTGGGATGTCTGAGTGTGATTCCGCCTCCGCAGCTCTAGCTTGTCTCCGGGTGGTCACAGGATAGGTCTCAGCCAGAGGGGACACCGAGAATGCAGACAACATGGGCCCCAAGTCATTTCCCAGCAAGATGTCTGCAGGCAAATCCTCCATCAAGCCGACCTCAACAAGGCCATCCCCGACTCCCCAGTTCAGGTGAATCCTGGCAGTGGGTAGTCGATGTATGGCTCCCCCTGCTACACGGACTGCCACTGTCCGGTCCGTCTTCTCTTGGTCCCGGACGAGATGAGGCTTCACAAGGGTCAAAGTTGCTCCGGAATCTCTTAGTCCCTGCATACATTTCCCATTAACCCACACAACTTGTCGATGCTGTTGTCGATTATCTGCCCGGGCTGCCTGCAGGGGGTCTACTTCATGCGGCACTTCCTCCATCTCTTCCACCCCTTGGTTAGTCGTAGCCCCCAATGCCGGGTCAGCTTCGCCTTGGTAGCAGTGTACAGCAGCCCGGCTGAAGGTAGCTGTTCCCGCCTTTGGCCACTGGGTATGCTGAGTCAGGTTGGGGCATTGTCTTTGCAGGTGGCCCAGCTGACGGCAGCTGTGGCATCGCACCCCAGGGGGACTGTGGTAGGCCGGGTTTCTAGCTGATCCCCCTACAATCTTCGGTGGTTTGGGGCCCTCCAGGTCCATGGGCGGGCCCCTAGTGACCACCTTTGATCCGGAGAACTGCGGCCTCCTGGCATCATGATGTTCATCGGCCAGACGAGCAGTGTTATGATTGAGTCACCGTAGGAGGCAAAAACAGAAATGCTAGCTAATTCCAGAAAACCAGAGAGGTTGGCAGCTATCGGATTGCAGACCCCTGAACCTATCAACACAACTAGCAGTAGCCGTGGGGGGTTCCTACGATGCCCTAGACCCCTCGATCACAGCCGGAGAATTAAATAGGCCTAAAAAAAGAAAGGGGAAATCTAAACTGCCCCAGAGCAGACCCCAAAGCAATAGGCAGCCCCCAACATATAATGATGGTGAAGCAAGATGAAAACACTTACACAGACAGAAAGATAGACTGAGCAAAGACGGGGCCCAAGCTAACTAAATAGGAAAGGACAGGAAGGCTGCTGTCTGCAATCCGTAAAAAACCCTATGAAAATAAGAGCCAACAGACTGACAGTGAAAAAGGCCCTGAAGACGCTAGGCTTCAAAAAGCTATGTCAGTACTCAGGAATATTCTGAAGACAGAGCAACCGGCCAAAGGAGATTCAGCTCACCCCAGCAGGGAATGGCAGAATCCAGAAAAGCAAGGAAAACAAAAACAAAGCACAAATGCTAACAGGCAAAGCAGAAAACTTAGCTTTAGAGGAGCAGGAATCAGACTGGAGTCCTAGAAGTCCACAGAGAAATCACCCGCAGGGCAGAAGGGCATCGGCAGCCTTATATCCAGTCCGTGACTCCACTCAGCCAGTCATCCTCATTAGGCTCAGGTGCCTGATAATCAGGCTCATTACCTTCCCTTACCAGAATAGGGAGTTCACCAGACCTCAGTGACGAAGGGGAAAATGAACTCACAACAGTACCTCCCCCTTGAGGAGGGGTCACCGAACCCTCAACCACGCCACCAGGGCGATCAGGGTGAGCCCGATGAAAGGCACGCACCCATCTTTTGGCATGAATATCAGAGGCAGAGACCCAGGAATTATCCTCCTGACCATAACCCTTCCACTTAACCAAATAATGGAGTCTCCGTCTAGCCAGACGGGAATCCAATATTTTCTCTACCTCATATTCCATGTTACCTTCAACCAATACAGGGTCTGGAGGTGCCACCCCAGGAACAACTGGTTCAACAAACCTCTTCAACAAGGACTTATGGAACACATTATGGATTTTAAATGTGACAAGAAGAGCCAAACGAAAAGAGACCGGATTAATAATCTAAAAAATCTTGTAAGGTCCAATAAATCTAGGCTTAAACTTAGGAGAAGCCACCTTCATAGCAATATTTTTTGATGATAACCACACCATATCACCAATCTTAAACTGGGGACCAATGGTCCTATGTCGATTGGAAAACCGCTGGGCCTTTTCCTGGGAGAGAGATAACTTATCCACCACTTGGTCCCAGATCTGGTGCATTCCCTCCACCACAGTGTCAACACCTGGGAAGGCAGAAGGCTCCACCTGCCCTGAAGAAAATCGAGGATGAAACCCAAAGTTACAAAAAAAAGGTGACATCAAAGTGGCAGACCTAGCTCTATTATTTAAAGCAAATTCAGCCAAGGGCAAAAATGAAACCCAATCATCCTGATCAGCGGAAATAAAACATCTCAAATATGACTCCAAGGTCTGGTTTGTTCTCTCTGTCTGCCCATTGGTCTGAGGGTGAAAAGCAGAGGAGAAGGACAACTGAATTCCCAGCTTGGAACAGAAGGTCCTCCAAAATCTAGACACAAACTGAACTCCTCTGTCAGATACAATGTTCTCAGGAATTCCGTGTAAGCGAACCACCTGTTGCAAAAACAGGGGCACCAACTCAGAGGAAGATGGCAACTTAGGGAGTGGTACAAGATGAACCATCTTAGAGAACCTATCACAAATCACCCAAATAACAGTCATTCTTTGAGAGACCGGCATATCAGAGATGAAATCCATTGAAATATGGGTCCATGGCCTCCTGGGGACAGGCAAAGGCATCAACAACCCACTAGAGCGAGAACAAGATTTAGACCGGGAGCAAGTCCCACAGGACTGCACAAAATTCCTGACATCCTGAGACAAGGTGGGCCACGAAAAAGAGCGACTCACCAGATCTCTAGTACCAAAAATACCTGGATGACCAGCCAATGCAGAGCAATGAACTTCAGACATCACTCTCTTCTTCCACTGGTCAGGAACATACAACTTTCCACTGGGACAACGCTCAGGTTTGTCCTCCTGGAACTCTTGCAGAGCAAGTCTCAAATCGGGCGAGATGGCAGAAAGAACTACCCCTTCGCCTAAGATGGTAGCAGGCTTGGTCACCACAGGAGAATCAGCAAAGAAGCTCCTAGAGAGGGCGTCTGCCTTGACATTCTTAGTTCCAGGAAGAAAAGAGACCACAAAATCAAAACGTGTAAAAAACAAGGCCCACCTAGCCTGTCTAGGGTTCAAGCGTTTAGCCGACTCTAGGTAAATCAAATTCTTGTGGTCAGTGAGGACCACAACTTGATGTTTAGCTCCCTCCAACCAATGCCTCCACTCCTCAAATGCCCATTTCATGGCCAACAGTTCCCGATTCCCCACATCATAGTTAGGTTCAGATGGAGAGAACTTTCGGGAAAAGAAAGCACAGGGATTCATTTTAGATGTTACAGGATCCTTTTGGGACAAAACAGCTCCTGCACCAATCTCAGAAGCATCCACCTCTACCTGGAACGGGAGTGAAACATCAGGTTGCCGCAAAACCGGGGCGGAGGTAAATCTTCGCTTCAGCTCCTGAAAGGAAGCAACAGCCTCCGGAGACCAATTCAACACATCAGCACCCTTCTTAGTCAGATCAGTCAATGGCTTGGCAATACTAGAAAATTTTGCTTTAAATTACCGATAAAAATTAGCAAAACCCAAAAACTTCTGGAGGGCCTTCAAAGAAGTGGGCTGAACCCAATCATAAATGGCCTGTACCTTGGCCGGGTCCATTTCAACAGTTGACGGAGACAAAATAAATCCCCAAAATGAAATCCTCTGTACTCCAAAAAGGCATTTCGATCCTTTGACATACAGGGAATTCTCCCTCAAGATCCGGAACACAGTCCAAATATGTTCCACATAAGAATCCCAATCCTTGGAGAAGATCAAAATATTATCCAGATAGATAATCAAAAATTTATCGACAAAGTCTCGGAAAATATCGTTCATGAAGCACTGGAAGACAGAAGGGGCATTAGTGAGCCCAAAAGGCATCACCAGGTACTCAAAATGTCCCTCCGGAGTATTAAACGCCGTCTTCCATTCATCCCCCTGCTTAATGCGGATAAGATTATACGCCCCCCTGAGGTCAAGCTTGGTAAACCAGCAAGCACCTCTAACTCTAGAGAATAGATCCGAAATCAGGGGTAACAGATACTCATATTTAATAGTAATTTTATTGAAGGCACGATAATCAATACAAGGCCTTAAAGAACCATCCTTTTTGGCCACAAAAAAAAAACGGCACCTAAGGGTGAAGAGGATGGTCTAATATGACCCTTCTCCAACGCCTCCTTAATATAGGACCGCATAGCCTCGTGCTCGGGTACAGATAAATTGAAGAGCCGACCCTTGGGAAATTTACACCCCGGGCTTAGTTCAATTGCACAGTCATAACTCCTATGAGGAGGCAAGGACGCAGACTCATTCTCACTAAATACATCATAAAAGTCCGCCAAATAGTCAGGAACATCATGCGACTGAGGAGAGGTGGAAAAAACCGGAGCCTCACTAAAGGCACACCGACAACCCCAACTCACCACAGACACAGATTTCCAGTCCAAAACTGGATTATGAATTTGCAACCAGGGAAACCCCAGAACAACGGCATCATGCAGACCATGCAACACCAAAAATCTGCCATTTTCTTGATGGTCTGGGGCGACAAGCATGACCACCTGGGTCCAAAACTGAGATTTATTTTTAGCCAAAGGAGTAGCATCAATCCCCCTCAAAGGGATAGGCGTCTGCAGAGGTGTCATCGGAAATCCACAACGTTTAGCAAAATCCAAGTCCATTAGGTTTAGCGCTGCTCCTGAATCCACAAAAGCCTTGGCGGAAAATGTGGACAGGGAGCAGATCAGAGTAATTGCCAGAAGAAACTTAGGTTGAACACCACCAACAGAAAACGTGTGTGCACGTTTCTCTCGTTTAGGACAAACAGAAATAATATGCGAGGCATCTCCACAGAAAAAACACAGCTTATTACGCCTTCTGAACTCCTGACGTTGCGCCTTAGACAAAACTCTATCACATTGCATAGGTTCAGACATCTGTTCAACCGGTGGCAACACCTCTCGTGCAATCCTGCTTTCACGTAAACGCCGATCAACCTGAATGGCTAATGACATAGAATCGTCCAGACCAGAGGGAACAGGAAATCCCACCATAGTATCTTTTATGGCTTCTGACAAACCCTTCCGAAAGAGAGCAGCCAAGGCATTATCATTCCAGGTAGTAAGGACTGCCCACTTTCAGAACTTTTGAAAGTACAACTCTGCAGAATCTCGACCCTGGTTCAATGCCAACAGGGTCTTTTCAGCCTGATCAATAGCATTAGGTTCATCATACAACAACCCCAAAGCTTGAAAGAATGCGTTCACATTAGTCAGAATAGGATCATCTGGTTTCAAAGAAAATGCCCAATCCTGGGGATCGCCACGCAGCAAAGAGATGACAATTTTAACCTGCTGCGCGGAGCTCCCTGACGAGTTAGGCTTCAAGGCAAAAAATAATTTACAATTATTTTTGAAACTCAAAAATTTAGATCGATCCCCAAAAAATACATCAGGTGTAGGGATCTTTGGTTCAACAGCATGCGAACGAGCAAGGTAGGCGGAAATTCCCCGCACTTCCGCAGCGAGCTGCTCCACACGATCAGACAATTGCTTTATCTCCATTGAGAGAAAAAAAAAAAAATTCCTCCTACGGCCTCAGAGATATAGAGGAAAGAATATACACACACTTTTTTTTTTTTTTTAAACACAATTCTTTCCTGCTATTGAGTACCCTAGGATCTGCGGTATGGCGGGTGATTCTGTTATGATTGAGTCACCGTAGGAGGCAAAAACAGAAATGCTAGCTAAGTCCAGAAAACCAGAAAGGTTGGCAGCTATTGGATTGCAGACCCCTGAACCTATCAACACAACTAGCAGTAGCCGTGGGGGGTTCCTACAATGCCCTAGACCCCTCGATCACAGCCGGAGAATTAAATAGGCCTAAAGAAAGAAAGGGGAAATCTAAACTGCCAACTGCCCCAGAGCAGACCCCAAAGCAATAGGCAGCCCCCAACATATAATGACGGTGAAGCAAGATGAAAACACTAACACAGACAGAAAGATAGACTGAGCAAAGACGGGGCCCAAGCTAACTAGATAGGAAAGGACAGGAAGGCTGCTGTCTGCAATGAAAAACCCTATGAAAATAAGAGCCAACAGACTGACAGTGAAAAAGGCCCTGAAGATGCTAGGCTTCAAAAAGCTATGTCAGTTCTCAGGAATATTCTGAAGACAGAGCAAACGGCCAAAGTAGATTCAGCTCACCCCAGCAGGGAATGGCAGAATCCAGAAAAGCAAGGAAAACAAAAACAAAACACAAATGCTAACAGGCAAAGCAGAAAACTTAGCTTTAGAGGAGCAGGAATCAGACTGGAGTCCTAGAAGTCCACAGAGAAATCACCCGCAGGGCAGAAGGGCGTCGGCAGCCTTATATCCAGTCCGTGACTCCACTCAGCCAGTCATCCTCATTAGGCTCAGGTGCCTGATAATCAGGCTCATTACCTTCCCTTACCAGAATAGGGAGTTCACCAGACCTCAGTGACGAAGGGGAAAATGAACTCACAACAGAGCGGCTTCCTCAAGAGTCGTTGGCCGCCTGTCCTGAAGCCATGCCTGTGTCTCGGGGTTTAGTCCATTAAAGAATCTTTCTAACAGGAAGAGCTGGAGGACGTCCTCCTTAGTGGTTGCTTGGCTTCCTTGTACCCACTGTAGCAGTGGCCACCGTAATTTACAGGCCCATTCAGCGCGGGTATCGGTTACGCGTTTTATAAGTCCGCGGAACTTTTGTCGATAGGCCTCTGGTGTCAGCGCATACCGGGCCAAGATCACTTCTTTGATCCGCTGATAGTCCATACAGTCCTCATCAGGTACCATGCGATAGGCGTCCGCTGCCCGGCTTGTCAGCTTGCTGGCCAGAATCTGAACCCATTCCTCCGGCTTCACTTGATGAAGGGCACACTGCTGCTCAAAGTCCTGCAGAAAGCCATCAATGTCTTCCTCTGCCTCCCCCAACTGTCGGAAGGCATTATACTGGATCTTTTTGTGGCTGACTGTTGAAGGTACCTGGTCGAAGGCCAGAGCTCCCCCTGCTCGCTGACTCTCCTCTCTCCGCTCTGCCATCTCCATCTTGGCCAGCTCCACTTTGGTCCGCTCTGTCATCTCCATCTTGGCTAGCTCTATCCTGGTCCGCTCGGCTATCTTTTCCTTCAGATCAGTACGCACATCAGCCATCACCTCTCGTATGATCTCTACTGCAGGGTTTGGGCCATAGAATGCCAGTCTGTTTTTTACCTCCCTCTGGAATTCGGTCTCCTCCATGTTCACATTGGGGGGCGCTGCACTGTCGTGTTCCATGATGTCTGCTATCAAATCCGCTTTTGTTTTGTTGCTGGCGATCAACCCTTGGGCTTCCACCAGATCTTTTAATGTAGTCCTCTTTAACTTCTGATAGTTATTTTAAATTCATTCCTTTCCTCCTGTACAAGGGGTATCAAATCCCGCTGTCTGCCACCAGTGTAACGTGGTCTACCAAGCTGGGGTACCTCTTTCAGTACCACCCCGTATTTTCGGAGGTCCGCTCTGCGTTGGCTGGAGTCTGAATGAATGACGCTGGCTGGAATTCCTCTGAGTGTATGGGCGCATATAAAAGATCACTGCTTCTCCATGTATTTCCAGTCTGACAACACTTTACTCACAGGACACAGAATATATCACACAGATACATAGGGCCAGCCAATAGGCCAGACATGCATTACAAAAGCCGCAGGTGGCCGGAGCCTGCGGATGTTTACTGTGGGAATTACAAAGGTGGGGGGAGGGCGGACACTGCTGATACATTAGGGACATGCATCTCACATGGAACCTATTATATATACATATAACTGCACAACATATTCTGGGTGCTGAGTGGTTCTGTAACAGTTGGTAACTATGCAGATTGCAGATCCCTGATCTTAACCGCACAACTAGAATCAGTCGTGGAGCGTTCCTACGTTGATCCTAGACGCCTCATCACAACCGGAGAACTACATAAGCCTAAAGCAGGAAAAGAGGAAAACTAACTGCCCCAGAGCAGACCCCAAAGGAGAGACAGCCCCCCACATGTATGGACGGTGAAACAAGATGAAAATACAAACAAAGGCAGGAAAATAGGCTGAGCAAACGATGGGGCCCGGCTAACTAAAAAGGACAGAAAAGGAAAGACACTGTCTGCAATCTGCCAAAAACAACCTACAAAAATATTGTCCAACACTTCTGATAGCAAAATTAACCCTGAAGTCACTAGCCTTCTAAACCTATATCAGCACTCTGAAATATTCTGAGACAGAGCAAAAAAGAGGCCAATCTAATAAGGGACAAAAAGCAGATTGGCAAATACTGATCAATAGGAGTGGAATTTCAGCATCAGCTTAGCCCCAGCAGGGGCAGGCTGATTACACAACAAGCTGAATTGACCAACAAGCGGAAGTGTGAACATTAGCAAAAAACAAACTTAACTTGAGAAGACTGGAAGAGAGCTGAAGTCCAGGACCTGAGAAGCAGACTGAATCACCAGCACCCGGATAGGGCGTCGGCTGTCTTATATCCAGTCTGATACTCCAGAGATCCAATCGTTATCTTCCTCATCAGGTGGCAGATCACTACCACTTAAACCAACCGCACTACCTCCTGTCACCACCAGAGGGAGAACGGAAGGGGAACTCTCAACTGGTGGAGCAGAAAATGAGTTCATGACACTCCACGCAGGGAGACAGGAATAACATAGGGTAAAATAGGGCAACACAGATAATATAGGGGCTCAATTGGGGAAATTAATGGTAAACATGAGATAATAAATAGACAGTCCAGGAAATTTGGGGTTTGGTAAAGGGAAATAACTGAGGGAATTCCCAAATTAGTCACTTATCAATCAGAAAACAACAGCCGATGGCGCGACAGTTCCAGTGGGGTCCTGAAGAAGGTGACGATCCGTTCCTGGCTGACAATGATGAGTCTTTGAAGTGTCCTGTGGGGCCCTCAGTACGGAGACTCCTGTGGATGACAAAGTATGAGCCACGGTCATGGCAAAGTTCAGTGAAGCTCGACGATTATATACCGAGGGTTTCAGAAGAAGTCCCCGGTCACCATCCCAGTTGCTATCCAGCAGCTCACACACAGCCCTGAACATTACAGACCCATTGGCGGATAAATGCTCAGGTATCGCCTTGTACACAACGGGCTTCTGGTTAGAGTCTCTGTCAGTCGTCTAAAAAACAACCCCAACTGTAGAGGAACGGCTCGCACCAGGTTGAGTGAGAGCCAACCTGCACATGGCGGGCTTCTGGACAGAGACCTTGCGGTGAGTTTCTGACATGGCCGGGCGCGATCCCCTCATCCTGTCATTGACGCAGGACCCTTTTTTCCCCTCAGCTGCGTGCTGTGTCTACCCGCCAAACTCTCCTGTCTCCGTGCACTGGGCTGTACCTTGTCATGCTTAGCCACGCCCCCTGTCTGTACAAGCATGCTGTACTGCTCATGGTACCACTTAACCACACCCCCTGTCAGCCCATGCAAAGATCAGTCCGGTTGCTTAGACATTTCCCCAGTCATCCGAGGAGACAGCCCCGACGGTTCCGGACCCATCACAGGAAATGTGTCCCCAGCCCGGTTTCTTTTCTTACACTTTCATGATATTTTGAGATACAATGATGGCATTGTAACCTAGAAAGAACAGGAAATACCGAAGACGCATGGAGCTGGAAGATGCCAACCATACTGGGTGACAGAAAAAGATGACGATGGCAGAGTGATGGCTGCATTGTTTACTGAACTGAAGACAATAACTAGATCGGAGGGGGACTGCGAGGCGGGACAGGTTTGGGCTAGTTGAGTATACTTATTTATTTATAAATGTGTTTATTACGCTCCAGGTCTGGAGAGACTTCACAGCATAACAATGTATATATGTTTGTACTGAAAAAAATTGATGCAAATCAAATTTCCTGGCCAAATTTGAATTTTGGAAGACATTCTCCTCAATAATTCTAAATCTTGCTTGTATGTTTTTTGTACTCAACAGAAAGAAGCTTAGTAAACAAATGGAAATTAAAATCAACCATAAATATAAATGCAGTCACTCAGCAATTTCTCATAATTTACTGACTGATATTAAGAAATTAATATTTTTTGTGTGTTTGTAAAGCGAGTAGGTGAGATCCAGATGTTACTCATTCTAATCTATTTAGCTCTCATTAATGGCACCTCATATATAAACCAATATGAGAGATAATGAAGTTTCCTTCTTAATTATGCTTTGGGCAACGGAGAGACGTCAGAGAATGAGAGTTTTGTTATGGAAAGGTCTGTGGTATATTCCGCAGGTTGTGTGTTTGCATATTCAAAGCCAATCTCTTCTCATAGCTGCATACTATAGCAGGCTGTCCCGCTTCATCAATTTCTCAATTTTCCTGTTTCCTTCCAGGTATCTTGGCTTAAGAGAGGAGTTTGAGAAACGTTCTTCTTCATGGGTGTTGATATGAGAAGCCCCATATTCATAGTGGGCGTACTGGTTCTCTCCGCTGAAGTGTTTGTGTCGATAACCATCAATCTCTACATCCTTTTTGTGGTCCTATGTGATTGGAAGAGAAAGAAACACCTAAAATCCAGAGATAAAATCCAGGTGGCCTTAAATGTCTCTGGGACCATTCTTACCATAGTGACAGCTTCCAACTTGTTCCCTGACATCCTACAGACTGCTCTATTCAATACCTGGTATTCCAAAAACATAGGCAACTTATTCTCCATCTACTACATGTGCTCCAGCTCCTGGCTCACTGCCGTCCTCTGCTTCTTCTATTTCATTAAGGTTGTCCATGTCCAACAGGGCTTTCTTATCTGGATGAAGATGAACGTCGGTTCCATCATCCCATGGCAGATTTTGGTGGGGAAGTTGATGTCTTTGATGACTTGCATTCTAAGCTTGTTTTTTTACACGCCTCCACAAGTCCTTCCCATGAATAACTCAACTACCCATCCATTCATCCATTCTCCAGAGGAAACTCCGTACAACTCAGTTGTAGGGGTTTCTATTTTCGCGTTGATCTGTGTTCCATTTTTGCTTTCTTTTATTGCTACCATCCTAACTGTTGGATTCTTGAAACTTCATATCAAGAAGATGAAGGACACAATGACTTCAGGTGATATTAACTTGACATTGTATAAAAGTGTTGTCCATAAAATGGCGCGCTTCCTAGTTCTCTATTCTGTATTTTACTTGGCCATGTTTTTTTACCATTACTCCATTTTCGCTCCTTACAGCCCTGGATACTGGATAACTCTAATATTGATTTTCCTGTTTAACCCAGCTCAAGCTTTTCTGCACATTTGGGATAATCCCAAACTTAGGAGCTCATGGAAAGAGATGTCAGGTTGTGTTATCTTTAAAACTGTCAAGATCCAGAAACCATGAGGATTCGGTGAATACTTTTCCAGAAATAATACAAGTATAGGAATAAATGTCCGTCATAACGTATCCCTGGCATAATCGTAAATCGGTGTACGGACGTGTGTTCGTGGAATGGATTATGGACTCACCATCACTCAACACAAAGCAAAAAAAAACAGATTTATCTTCAAGTATTTCCCTCCTTCCAAAAGTTTTAACTCAATGATAACATTTCTTCATTCTGTTTATCCAGACGTATGGAAGATTCTAGAAATAGTTGTAGACTATATCATGACCGGAGCTTCTTTCGGTTTTGCGGTTTTGTTTTTCGCTCCCCTTCTTCCCAGAGAAATAACTTTTTTATTTTTCTGTCAATATGGCCATGTGAGGGCTTGTTTTTGGGGGACGAGTTGTACTGTTGAAAGACATCATTGGTTTTACCATGTCGTGTACTACTGTAGAAAAAAGGGGAAAAAAATTCCAAGTGCGGTGAAATTGCAAAAAAGTGCAATCCCACACTTGTTTTTTGATTGGCTTTTTTCTAGGTTCACTAAATGCTAAAACTGACCAGCCATTGTGATTCTCCAGGTCATTCCGAGTTCACAGACACCAAACATGTCTAGGTTCTTTTTTATCTAAGTGGTGAAAAAAATTCCAAATATTGCTAAAAAAAATAATTGTGCCATTTTCCAAGACCCGTAGCGTCTCCACTGTTCATGATCTTGGGTTGGGTGAGGGCTTATTTTTTGTGTGTCGAGCCGACGTTTTTAATGATACCATTTTGGTGTAGATACATTCTTTTCATCGCCCGTTATTGCATTTTAATGCAATGTCAGGGCAACCAAAAAAACGTAATTCTGGCGTTTTTATTTTTTTCTCGCTACGCCGTTTAGTGATCAGGTTAATCCTTTTTCCATTCATGGATCGGGTGATTTTGAACACGGCGATACCAAATATGTATATGCTTGATTTTTTATTTATTGTTTTATTTTGAATGGGGCGAAAGGTTGGTGATTTGAACTTTTAGGTTTTTTTTATATTTTTTAAACTATTTTTCTTTAACTTTTGGCATGCTTCATTAGTCTCCACAGGAGACTAGAAACTGCCATAGCCCGATCGGCTCTGCTACATAGAGGCAATGCTCAGATCGCCTCTATGTAGCAGATTTACTGACTTGCTATGAGCGCCGACCACAGTGTGGCGCTCACAGGAAGCGGCATTAACATCTATAGAGGTCTCTGGTTGTCATGTCGACACACCGGTGACCTGTGATCACGTGACGCGGGTCACCGGTGTGCGTATTTCCAGCCCTATGGCCAGAAGCGCTTCTTAAATGCCGCTGTCAGAGTTTGACATCGGCATTTAACTAGTTGATAGCTGCGGGCGAATCGCAATTCAAAACAACTGACATGTCTCGGCTTTGAGGTGGGCTCATCGCCGGAGCCCTCGTCAAAGAGAGGGAGACCGACATCGGATGTACTATACCGTCCGATGGCAGTAAGAGGTTGAAAGCAATGACAAAAATAGAAAACCTGAAATAAGTAAAAAAAAGTTGAGTATTTAAATAAAGAGATGATAAATTGTTCATTTCTGTCCTTTAGATTTGAGGCGATAACCATTGATGATGGCTGAGACTCTTAAGTCATTCTTCATTATGCTGTGTCCAGGTGGTATTTAGCTTAGGATAATAAAACGGTGTTGAGATCTGTCATCTTCTGCGGTTAGAACTGTCAACCATCATCATCTGAGATGCCTCCTCAACAAGGGAACAAGACAACACAAGTTACAAAGTATCACAAGCCATTTCCATAAAAAAAAATAATCTTGAAAAATTTGGGTAAATGTACAATTGTGTAAATTGTAAATTCTGTTTCCAATCTTTGAATTATTTGCTGTCAATCTTCTCTGAAAACTCATTTACATTAAAGCAAATGATTGAGAATGTTCCTTCTCCCCATTGAGGTTTGCATATATTCAAAGTAGAAGCTTATTCCCTTAATGGCAGAATCTAAGGAACCCAGCACAGCAGAATCTCAGCTTCTTCTCCCTTTGGATGGAACCTAAATGCATCCATGCAGCATCTTCTGCTCTGAAGGTTGATCAGCAGAAGCATTACTAGGACATCCATCATCCATCCAGCATCTTCTGCTCTGACAGTTGATTGGTAGAAGCATTACCAGGACATCCATCATCATCCATCCAGCATCTTCTGCTCTGAAGGTTGATCAGCAGAAGCATTACCAGGACACCCATCATCATCCATGCAGCATCTTCTGCTCTGTAGGTTGATCAGCAGAAGCATTACTAGGACATCCATCATCATCCATCCAGCATCTTCTGCTCTGACAGTTGATTGGTAGAAGCATTACCAGGACATCCATCATCATCCATGCAGCATCTTCTGCTCTGAAGGTTGATCAGCAGAAGCATTACTAGGACATCCATCATCATCCATGCAGCATCTTCTGCTCTGAAGGTTGATCAGCAGAAGCATTACCAGGACATCCATCATCATCCATCCAGCATCTTCTGCTCTGAAGGTTGATCAGTAAAAGCATTACCAGGACATCCATCATCATCCATCCAGCATCTTCTGCTCTGAAGGTTGATCAGTAGAAGCATTACCAGGACATCCATCATCATCCATCCAGCATCTTCTGCTCTGACAGTTGATCGGTAGAAGCATTACCAGGACATCCATCATCCATGCAGCATCTTCTGCTATGACAGTTGATCAGTAGAAGCATCACCAGGACACCCATCATCATGAGTGTTGCCGCCGGCAGCCCGGTCACTGTACTGTGTATGCTATTGCTTTCATTCGAAGCATTGGTTTCAATGGTCATCAATGTTTTCATTGAGTTTGTCGTTCTGCGTGATTACTACACAAAGAGAAGCTTAACTCCTACCCAGAAAATCCTGGCAGCTCTGAATATTTCCAGCTTCTTCTTCGTCGTTGTGTCCTCCTTTAATGTCTTCTGTAACATCCAGATGCCCAATTTCTCCAGATCATCCTACTACAATGTCATCTTCACCTTGCTCTTCATATACTGCATGTGCTCCGGCTCGTTACTCACAGCCGTCCTCTGCTTCTACTATTTCATTAAGGTTGTCAATGTCCAAAGAGGCTATCTCGGTTGGGTCAAGAAGAAGATAAGTTCTATTGTCCCCTGGCAGATCACACTGGTGAAGTTGTTTTCCTTTGCCAATAGTTTGCTTGGTTTGTTGCTTTTTGCACCCAAACAGTTGTCTTCTACGAATAACTCGCTGATCGTGTCCACCTCTGAGACTTCAGAGCAACCTTATGTAGGATATAATTATAACATTGCAAAAATCCTCTCGTTTATGACTTTTTTACCACTCTTCTGTACAGCACTAAGCACCCTCCTAACTGTCGGCTTCCTGAAGCTTCATAGTCGTAAGGTCAAGAACACACAGATTTCTGGAGAAGCCAGCCTGGCGCTGTATAATAGCGTCATCTACAGGATGATGCGTTTCTTACTGCTATACTTTGTATTTTATCTGGTCACCCTTCTTTATTATTTCTCAGCTTTTTCTCCTCACAGTCCAGGTTACTATATAAACCTGATGCTGATGTTCTTCATCACACCGACACAATCTGTTCTGCATATTCTTGATAACCAAGACCTGAGGAGGAGCTGGATGAGGATGGTAGGCTGGATAATACAAGGCTGTGTCAACTAGGTAATTATTATATATAAAAGTTACATACAGGGTATGCAAACAGATATTCCATAGGTTACTATGACTCAACATCATTTTTCGAATATATTTTAACACATTTCTATTAAAGAGTAAAGTAACATGAAAAAATGTAGAGCATTACACTTACTGCTCATGTGATGCTGCGCACAATCCACCACATAGACACGTGTTGCAACCTAGCATAGTAATTGGACAATGCTTGGCGAGGTCTGCCCCCGAGGACTAAGTGAAGTGTAAGCTACACTATTTTCTGGATCCCCTAGTTAGTACATTTCTGTGGACAACCTCTATTTTTGTTTATGATATTCACATAAGATAATACACAGTCAACTATTTTTTCCATTGAGATGTTGAAGAGGGATCCCTCCCATCCCGCATAAATTGATACCTTTTCTTGCTATAAACAATGCCTGTCTGAGAAGAATCCTGTCATAATGAGAGCAAAAGTCTTCATCTAGGATTCCCAAAAAACGTATCTCACCTGGATAATCTATAGGGATTTCCACTACAGCTGATACAATGTTGACCACTTTTGACCAGAACCATCGAATCTCGAAACAGTGGCGGCAATCATGGAGCAGTCTGCCCATTTTGTGCAGTGTAGGAGGAGTTAGATAATTCTTATGCACAATTTACAGTTTAATGAATTAATTATCAAGCGCTTTCCACCAAAGCCGGTCAGTTTCTTCAGTTAATAGGTTTTACCATTTCCCTTTGGCAGGCAATTGAGTCAAGGAAATGCGAACACTAAGTGAATGTAAAGTGCTGACACCATACGCATAGGGTCTTGGGTTTTGTACACCAAAATCAGAGGGTATACTGATATTCTTTGACTTAGATGAAGTAATTGACTAATTATTATTTGTCTTAATTGCAGGTACCCATGAAAAAATTGAACATGGATATAAAATTGGATTTGCATTTGGTCAAACGAAAGGAGCAGCTCAACCAAAAAAATTGTAATCTAAAATAGTTATAGTTACCGCAAGCTGTGTCCAGAACTCCACCCTCATCCAGCCTCCTCAAGCATTACATTTCTCGAGTGACTTACATGCCTTCTAATAATAATAATAATAATAATCTTTATTTATATAGCGCCAACATATTCCGCAGCGCTTTACAGTTGAACAGTTTCAAACACAACAGTCATAAGTAACAACGTTAACAATACAATAATTAAAGCGAAATAAGACGACCCTGCTCGTGGAGCTTACAATCTACAATGAGGTGGGGGGGATACAAAGCACAGGTTTGTATTTACAATGATGTATTTACAATGACGGTCCAGCCATCTTCAGGGGGTGGGGGTTAGATGGAGATAGTGAATGGGCTACACACACACAAACATGACTTTGATTACTGAATGTGATAGGCCGCTCTGAACAAATGTGTTTTGAGCGAGCGCCTAAAACTATGCAAATTGTGGATGGTCCTAATATTTTGGGGTAGAGCATTCCAGAGGATTGGCGCAGCACGGGAGAAGTCTTGGAGTCGGGAGTGGGAGGTACGGATTAGGGCAGAGGTTAGTCGAAAGTCATTTGCAGAGCGCAGCGGTCGGTTAGGCCGATAGACAGAAATGAGGGAGGAGATGTAAGGGGGTGCCGCACTGTGGAGAGCTTTGTGGGTGAGAACAAGTACTTTGAATTGTACCCTGTAATGAATTGGCAGCCAGTGTAACGACTGGCGAAGAGCGGACGCGTCTGAGAAACGATTAGCCAGATGGACAACCCTGGCTGCTGCATTAAGGATAGACTGGAGAGGGGAGAGTCGAGTGAGAGGGAGGCCAATTAATAGAGCATTACAGTAGTCTAGGCGGGAGTGGATCAGGGCGACAGTGAGAGTTTTTGTTGTTTCCATGGTGAGAAAAGGGCGGATTCTAGAGATGTTCTTTAGGTGTAAGCGGCATGAGCGGGCAAGAGATTGTATATGGGAGGTGAAGGAGAGATCGGAGTCGAACATAACACCCAGACAGCGCACCTGCTGTCGGGGTGTTATTATGGTGCCACCCACAGAGAGGGAAATGTCAGATTTAGGGAGGTTAGTAGATGGTGGGAGCAGAAGAAGTTCAGTTTTGGAGAGGTTGAGTTTCAGATAGAGAGCAGACATGATGTTGGAGACTGCAGACAGACAGTCAGTGGCGTTCTGTAGTACAGCGGAGGTAAGGTCAGGGGATGATGTGTACAGTTGTGTGTCATCAGCATAAAGATGGTACTGAAAGCCAAATCTGCTGATGGTCTGTCCAATTGGGGCTGTATAGAGAGAGAAGAGAAGGGGGCCAAGGACTGAGCCCTGAGGTACCCCAACAGTGAGAGGAAGAGGAGATGAAGTGGAGCCAGAAAACAGAACACTGAAGGAGCGGTCGGAAAGATAGGAGGAGAACCAGGAAAGAGCAGTGTCCTTAATGCCTAGTGACTGGAGCCTAGAGAGTAGGAGAGGATGGTCAACAGTGTCGAAAGCTGCAGAAAGGTCGAGAAGAATGAGCAGAGAATGGTCACCATTACGTTTTGCTGTCAGAAGGTCGTTGGTCACTTTGATGAGTGCAGTTTCTGTCGAATGTAGGGGGCGGAAACCGGACTGTGAAGGGTCTAGGAGGGAGTGAGTGGAGAGGTAACGGGTAAGGCGTGAGTATATCAGGCGCTCCAAGAGTTTAGAGATGAAGGGGAGATTGGAGACTGGTCTGTAGTTGTTTGTGCAGGATGGGTCAAGGGTGGGTTTCTTTAGTAATGGAGTAATGATAGAGTGTTTGAAGGAGGAGGGGAAAATGCCAGAGGAGAGGGAGAGATTAAAGATTGTAGTTAGGTGAGTTGTGACGACTGGGGAGAGAGACTGGAGGAGATGTGAGGGAATGGGGTCGGTTGTGCATGTAGTTGGACGAGAAGAGGAGAGGAGCCTGGAGACTTCTTCTTCTGTGATGGGAGCAAATGTGGAGAGTGAGCCAGGGGAAATGCAGGGAGGGATGGGAGTCACTGAACTTGGTGATTGGGAGCGGATTTCCTGACGGATATTGTCTATTTTCTCTATAAAGTGGGAGGCCAGGTCATCAGCGCAAATGTCTGTGATAGGGGCTTGTGCTTTTGGCCTGAGGAGGGAGTGAAAGGTGTCAAAAAGTTTCTTGGGGTTGTTGGATAGTGAGGAGATCAGGGTGGTGAAGTAGGTCTGTTTGGCGAGGTGAAGGGCAGAGTTATATGTCCTTAACATAAATTTGAAGTGTATGAAGTCTTCTGGTGTGTGTGTTTTCCTCCATAAGCGTTCAGCACACCTAGAGCATCGCTGGAGAAATCGGGTTTGCGATGTGAGCCAGGGCTGTTTCACTCTGTGTTTGGAGGTTCTGAGGGTGAGGGGAGCTACTTGGTCAAGGGTGCTTCTAAGAGTGTCATTGAAGTGATGTACAGCCAGATCAGGACAGGACAAAGAAGAGATTGGGGACAATGATGAGTGTAGGGAGTCTGAAAGTGTATGAGGGTTAATGGCTTGTAGATTTCTGACTGAATGGTAGGTAGGAGGGTGCTGGGGTGAGCGAGGATTTGTGAGTGTAAAGGAGAGAATGTTGTGGTCAGAGAGGGGAAGCGGTGAGTTATCTAGGTAGGAGATTGAGCAGAGCCGGGCGAAAACCAGGTCCAGGGTGTTACCGTCTTTGTGTGTTTCAGAGGTTGAGAGCTGAGAGAAGCCTAGAGAAGTGGTTAGTGATAGAAGCTGGGATGCAGATGTGGAAGTGGGGCTGTTAATGGGGATGTTGAAGTCTCCCAGGATAAGGGTTGGTAGTTCTGAGGACATGAAGTGCGGCAGCCAGGCAGAGAAATGGTCCAGGAAGTGGGTGGGTGAGCCTGGGGGCCGGTATATGACCGCTACTCTGAGGGAGAGGGGACGAAAGAGCCTGATGGTGTGGACTTCAAAAGAAGGGAATGAGAGTGATGGAACTGAGGGGATGACCTGGAAAGTGCATTGTGGGGACAGGAGTATGCCGACTCCACCACCAGGTCTATTTGTCGGTCTCGGGGAATGGGAGAATTGTAAGCCACCATGGGAAATGGCAGCAGGAGAGACAGTGTCAGAATCCTGAATCCAGGTTTCCGTGAGGGCCAACAAATTCAGAGAGTTTTTCAGTTCTTCTCTTGTAATGCTTCTTTATATAGGGGTAATAATATATGTACCTTCTTGTAAGGCCCATAATGATTTAATGTTGAGGTAATGCGTCAACTGTGCTTCTCAGATGGGTTTATCTTTCACCAGAATCCAAGAGCTTGGATATTGTAGATGGCCGGTGGAATAATAAAGATACATGTGGGCTAAAGCATAAATCGCATGGTCTTGGAGTCTCTGTAGTTTAGGTCTGCCATTTCCCAGATAAAGAAAAGGAGGAGACAGGGCGCTTCCAATGCGTAGGTCTGTATGGAAATTAGATGAGTGCACAGCAAGTGTTATGCTCACCTGATAGGGTTGTGAGAGTCACAACACCTATAATCGCATAAAACAGCTGCAGCAGTCTGCACGAGGTCCAAGAACTTGGTACAAAGAGAAAACTGGTAGTGCAATAAGAGACTGCGCTGCTGTGGTAGAATTCAAGGTATCTTTATTGCCAACGCATTTCCTGAGCCAGTCCCAGCTCACTTCATCAGGGCAAGTGATGAAGTGAGCTGGGACTGGCTCAGGAAATGCGTTGGCAATAAAGATACCTTAAATTCTACCACAGCAGCGCAGTCTCTTATTGCACTACCAGCCTTCTCTTTATTTCCCAGATAAAGGTAGTCATTAATGGATGTATTGGGTGAAAGAAGGTCTTTAGAACTGGCACTAAGTAGTGTTCAATAGTGTTGAGCTTTCCGATACCGCAAGTATCGGCCGATATTAGCTGTATCGGAATTCCGATACTGACTTCCGATACTTTTTTCATATCGGATACCGGAATCGGAAGTTCCCATAATGCTATCAGCCCGCTCGCTTTGATTCAGCCAATGGGAATCCTCAGAAGTGTGGGCACATCCTGTTAGGCATATAGGCATGTTAACTATTGGCATGGCTGTGATTGGCTGCTGAAATGATGTCATGATGCACTATAAAAGGCACTGCCACCGCCATTTCTGGTCAATCTGCTGTGAATTCAGTTAGGGACAGGCTGCTGTTGAAGACTGTGAGGGACAGTTAGAAATAGCGATTCTCAAAACAATATTGTGCTTTACCCAGGCTACATAAACCACCACTGGAGCTTGCTTTTCCCTAGCAGCAGTGTTCACAGCTGTCTGCAAGGGCTGTGTGAGTGCAGCTCACGATGTGGAGTGGGTCCTTCAGCCACGTCTGGTTGTAGGCCGTCCAGTGTGCCTCACTGCTGCCTCATACATATTTTTATTTTTGAGCTGCTTATTTTTAAAAAATTCTATCTAGTGTGCTTCCATCCGTATCCATATACGTTGGTTGCAAACACTAGTAGTAGACAGCGGAGCCTTTCTGCAGCCTTTCAGTGCTAGTGCCCACTTCTCTGCACTGTTCACGGCTGTCTGAGAGGTCTCTGACTGTGTGTGAGTGCAGCTCACGCTGAGTAGTGTGTCCTGCAGCTACGTCTGGTTGTAGGCCGCTCAGCGTGTCACTGCCTCACACATTTTTCTTTTATTGCAGCTCATTTTTTCTTCTATTAGTGTGCATCCATCCGTCTCCATCTACGGTGGTTGCAAACACTATATAGGAGTACACAGCGGAGCCTTTCTGCAGCCAGTCAGTGCTAGTGCCCACTTAGCTGCACTGTTCACGGCTGTCTGAGAGGTCTCTGACTGTGTGTGAGTGTAGTGTACATAAAAATCCCCTTAAAACACAATTTTATTAATGATCATAAAAACACACCTTCCCAGTGACGTTGAAAAAATGTCAAAAAATAAACCTAGTATAAGGTGCTGCATAGCCCTACATTAAGGCCTAACTGATACCTTCCTATCCGTGGAGGTTGGCACCCTAATAGTACGATATTGGCGCCCCCACTCAACGAGGACTATCCCTCACTTCCCTAGTGATCCCTAGTATCACAGAGAGGAAAACAATTTCAAGATAGAACAGTAATGAAAAGATCAGAATGCCCTAGGACTTATGCAGACCAAACAAATAATACAACAATAAAACATAACCCACATCATGATATCATGTGACCCACAAAAATAGCAGCTATTCTCACTTGGAGAGATAAACATCCTCAGATACAATCAGCAATAAATGAAAAGGTCACTTATCATGTCTCATGGGGGACCCTCAACGCGTTTCCCCGCCGTAGCGGTTCATCAGGAGGAATAGTCCTATCAAAAATATTGTTGCTGCTTCATGCCTGATACCTTCAATAATAGTGGCACCAGAAGTCTAGGAAACCGGATTTAAATAACCGGTGTGATTGTTTTGCATACCACCCACTATCCGGCAGTCCAATCGGTGTGAAGATGCAAATAACTGAGAGCCAGGTGTGCAGCAAAAAGTATCATATACCTGAGAGCCCGCCGCTGCATTCAAAATTCAAAGCGGAAGAAGGGGTCATTAGCGTGCGTTCCACCGTGGGGCGTATCCAATATGGCGCCCATACTTCCGGTCGCGCAACCCCCTCAACGGGTTGTAGCCTCCGGAACCATCCTGTGCGGGCAGAGCGGAGGGGAATCAAAGATGGCGCCGGCACTTCCGGTCACATGTTTCCCCTTAGCTCCCGGACACGCCCATAGATACCAGCAATGGGCGCATCACCAATGTGGGCCGGACCTTTCGATCACATGCTTCCTCCCTGCTCAATAATGTAAACAAACAGAGCGCATCATATGAAATCGCCAGGAGATCAAGAGTCTGCCCGTAATACAGTGTCCCACAGATTTATCGCAGTAAGGATGACCCCAATAAATCTAGCAGTACCAATGTCCTCATATTCGGCATAATGCTGCACATCAGAAATTCAAGAAATGTAGAAAAATAAAAGTGCATATTGCTATGCGATAAATCAGATCAACCATCCAATGTGGTCCATGCCATACAGGCATCATCCAATATGCCAGACATATAGAACCCCTTATCATAACCCCCATAACAGAAAAAGGGGGCAAGTTCAACCAACCAGAGACTCAAAAGATCATAAAAAACAGGCATATGAGATGCATTCATTCATCCCATTAGGGAAAACCGATTGCAGTCTGAACATCCATTCACACTCCCGTCTCAAAATTAGATTGTCCAGATTACCTCCCCTAGCCCTTGGTTTGATTAATTCTATCATATTAAAGGTGATGTCACCCATTCGACCCTGATGTATACCATTGATGTGTCTGGCGACAGGAGTATCACGTTTATTTCTGATATCCCCCAGGTGTTCACCCACCCTCACCCTTAATTCTCTAGTGGTTTTTCCCACATAATCCAATGGGCAGGTACACGTGGCCTTATAGACCAGACCTGTTGATTTACAGTTTCCAAAATCCCTCAGATAAAAGGTCTTACCATTGTGTGAACTCATAAAGGTCTTACATTGAAGCATATATTTGCATTTAGTACAGTCCCCACACTTGAAGAAGCCCAAAGGTTTTCTATCTAACCATGTACCCGTTCCCTTGGGTCTTTGGTAGAGGCTGTGCACAAGCCGATCCCCTATAGATCTCCCTTTTCTATATGTAATAGAGGGTTTAGGTGGTATCAGCCCCTTCAAGTTCGGGTCAGCTAAGAGTATCCCCCAGTGCTTTTTAAGAACATGGTACACCCTGTCTGACTGACCATCATACGTGCCAATAAGTCTGACAACAGTGTCCCTGACAGTATCTTCTTTTTTTGACTGGAGGAGAGAGGGCCTATCCGCTATGAATGCTTCATGCCATGGCCCATTCAGGAAACGTGGGGGATAACCCCTGTTTCTAAATCTATTATATAGGTCATTGGCTTGTTTTCTATAGACACTCAACTCCGTGCAGTTCCTTCGAACCCTAAGGAACTGTCCTTTGGGTATCCCCCTCCTCAAAGGTTCCGGGTGATGGCTTGTCCATCTCAACAGACTATTTGTTGCAGTAGGCTTCCGATAGGTACACGTACTAATCCTTCCATCACCATTCTTTGAAATCGTCAAATCCAGGAAGTTAATACTTGTGGTGTGACACTCTGAAGTAAATCTAAGTCCCACTATATTCCCATTGATATATTCAATGAAACGAAGAAAATCTGACTCAGGGCCAGACCAAAATATCAGAATATCATCGATATATCTGGCCCATAGATTGATAAACGGAGTCCACCACTCCTCTTCCCCCCCAAAAATATGGGTTTCCTCCCACCAGCCCAGGAAGATATTAGCATACGTGGGGGCACAGGGGCTCCCCATCGCAGTCCCCCTGAGCTGGTGGAAGTACTTACCATCGAAGAGGAAGTAATTCCTGGTGAGAACAAATCCCAACAATTTTTTAATGAAACAATTATGTGTTTGACACTCAACTGCTCTCATTTGTAGAAAATGGGTAACCGCCTTCAAGCCCCACTCATGTGGAATACAACTATACAGTGCCTCCACATCAATAGACGCCAGCAGGGTGTTTTCCTCCAGAACAACACCCTCCAACAGATTCAACAAATGTGATGTGTCACGTATATAGGACGGTAATGTGGTCACAAATGGTCTTAGGACTCTATCCAAATATACACCACTATTCTGAGTGAGCGAGTCTATTCCAGAAACTATAGGGCGACCTTTAAGTGGTTCAAACCCCTTATGAACCTTTGGTAATGCATAAAAGGTTGCTATTGTGGGGGAATTCGGAAATAAAAATCGAAATTCATTATCCGAAATCACCCTATTCTCTTTAGCTTCACTCAGAATAGATAATAACTCATTTTTATATCCAGATGTTGGATTATCCCGTAGGACCTCATATGTGTCCTCATGATTCAGGAGCGCATAGCACATTGCCCTATATTTATTATGATCCAGAAGCACCAGGTTGCCCCCCTTATCCGAGGCTTTAATAATTATTCTGGCATTTTTTTCAAGGCCCTCAAGAGCCAACTCTTCAGAACGAGAAAGATTAGATGGATGACTCTGATTTATACTTGCAATTTTACGGAGATCCTCCTCCACCATCTTGGTAAAAATATCAATGCTCAAAGCCTCATTATTAGGTGGCATCCTGGTGCTCCTATTTTTCAGAGTAGTGAAGGGGCCCAAACCCCGTGGTTGCTCGTTTTCCCTTAGGAGACTAGTCAGAGCTTCCAGGCCCTCTAGGTCTTCATCAGCTAAACCCAGTTGGAGACACTGTTCACGATCATGCTGCTTAAAGAAAAGTTTCCATTTCAGATTGCGACAAAATAAGTTCAGATCTTTGACCCAATTAAAGCAGTTAAATGTATTAGTTGGTACAAAATTAAGACCCTTCTGCAACACACAATATTCATCTTTAGACAATTCATATGATGACAGATTGATAATTTGCCCCTGGTCAATTACATTTTTCTCCTCAGGTCGTATCCTACTGTTGGACCTCTGTCCAAAAAAGATTGTGATATAGAGGATGATGATCCCGAGGAGGAATGTTGTACCCCCCTCCCTCCCCCCATATCCCTTTGTCTGTGCTGATTTCTTGGTGGACGCCATCTCGGCCTATTGTGTCCACTTCTTCCCCGGAGATTGTTTGAGTTATCTACTCGTTCAGTGTCAGATGTATCAATATCTGAGGAAGATACCTCAGTTTGATTTACCACTTGATATCCGTAAGCCCTGTTCTCTTTAAAATCAGTCAGATCACGTGTAAATTGTAAGTGTTTACGATCCTTAAGATTGGTCTGAAACTTCTCGACTGATGTTTGAAGAATATCCTCCCTTCGTACAAAATCTGGATCAGTTTTAAATTTTTTTGCCTTTTCAATTAGATCATTTAGCTTTTTGGTAGATTCCTCAAACAACCTTTTCTCCTCAGTTAGGAGAAGTAACATAAAACGAGTAGAGGACTCAACAGACTCTTTAGTCCAATTAGCAAGAAACTCAGGATTGGCCGTTCGGGGAGAGGGCTGTATATTAATACGTAAGCCCTTGGGTACAATTTTATTTTTAATGTAACTTTCCAACCCCCTTATCTCCCACCAGGATTTTATATTTTCCTTGTAGGCATGATAGAGGTCTTTAAATAAAGTTTTAAGAGAGGGGCTATCAGAATTATCAAGTAATGGATTTGTAGAAAACACCTGGTTGGCATCCTGTGCCCACAGTTCAGTATTAATTGGGGTTGATAAGAAGCTGGCCATATCAGAACAAACTTAAACCAGAAAAAATTAATTAATGGAGATTGGAAAAGACTTAGTGTACATAAAAATCCCCTTAAAACACAATTTTATTAATGATCATAAAAACACACCTTCCCAGTGACGTTGAAAAAACCACTAGAGAATTAAGGGTGAGGGTGGGTGAACACCTGGGGGATATCAGAAATAAACGTGATACTCCTGTCGCCAGACACATCAATGGTATACATCAGGGTCGAATGGGTGACATCACCTTTAATATGATAGAATTAATCAAACCAAGGGCTAGGGGAGGTAATCTGGACAATCTAATTTTGAGACGGGAGTGTGAATGGATGTTCAGACTGCAATCGGTTTTCCCTAATGGGATGAATGAATGCATCTCATATGCCTGTTTTTTATGATCTTTTGAGTCTCTGGTTGGTTGAACTTGCCCCCTTTTTCTGTTATGGGGGTTATGATAAGGGGTTCTATATGTATGGCATATTGGATGATGCCTGTATGGCATGGACCACATTGGATGGTTGATTTGATTTATCGCATAGCAATATGCACTTTTATTTTTCTACATTTCTTGAATTTCTGATGTGCAGCATTATGCCGAATATGAGGACATTGGTACTACTAGATTTATTGGGGTCATCCTTACTGCGATAAATCTGTGGGACACTGTATTACGGGCAGACTCTTGATCTCCTGGCGATTTCATATGATGCGCTCTGTTTGTTTACATTATTGAGCAGGGAGGAAGCATGTGATCGAAAGGTCCGGCCCACATTGGTGATGCGCCCATTGCTGGTATCTATGGGCGTGTCCGGGAGCTAAGGGGAAACATGTGACCGGAAGTGCCGGCGCCATCTTTGATTCCCCTCCGCTCTGCCCGCACAGGATGGTTCCGGAGGCTACAACCCGTTGAGGGGGTTGCGCGACCGGAAGTATGGGCGCCATATTGGATACGCCCCACGGTGGAACGCACGCTAATGACCCCTTCTTCCGCTTTGAATTTTGAATGCAGCGGCGGGCTCTCAGGTATATGATACTTTTTGCTGCGCACCTGGCTCTCAGTTATTTGCATCTTCACACCGATTGGACTGCCGGATAGTGGGTGGTATGCAAAACAATCACACCGGTTATTTAAATCCGGTTTCCTAGACTTCTGGTGCCACTATTATTGAAGGTATCAGGCATGAAGCAGCAACAATATTTTTGATAGGACTATTCCTCCTGATGAACCGCTACGGCGGGGAAACGCGTTGAGGGTCCCCCATGAGACATGATAAGTGACCTTTTCATTTATTGCTGATTGTATCTGAGGATGTTTATCTCTCCAAGTGAGAATAGCTGCTATTTTTGTGGGTCACATGATATCATGATGTGGGTTATGTTTTATTGTTGTATTATTTGTTTGGTCTGCATAAGTCCTAGGGCATTCTGATCTTTTCATTACTGTTCTATCTTGAAATTGTTTTCCTCTCTGTGATACTAGGGATCACTAGGGAAGTGAGGGATAGTCCTCGTTGAGTGGGGGCGCCAATATCGTACTATTAGGGTGCCAACCTCCACGGTTAGGAAGGTATCAGTTAGGCCTTAATGTAGGGCTATGCAGCACCTTATACTAGGTTTATTTTTTGACATTTTTTCAACGTCACTGGGAAGGTGTGTTTTTATGATCATTAATAAAATTGTGTTTTAAGGGGATTTTTATGTACACTAAGTCTTTTCCAATCTCCATTAATTAATTTTTTCTGTGTGTGAGTGTAGCTCACGCTAAGTAGTGTGTCCTGCAGCTACGTCTGGTTGTAGGCTGCTCAGCGTGCGTCACTGCCTCACACATATTTTTCTTTAATTGCAGCTCATTTTTTCTTCTCCTATAAGTGTGCATCCATCCATATCCATCTACATTGGTTGGTTGCAAACACTATATAGGAGTAGATAGAGGAGCCTTTTTTCTGGCTTGTGCCCTTCAGCTGCAGCCAAATTAGTATTACCCAATTTTTTTGGAGCCTCATCTTTTGCATTGTAGGTTACCTACCTACATTGTAATAGCTCCAGAAAGTTGGTGATACTCTCACTTTCAAATCTTTGGTCACATCATTTTAGTTATTTTTCCCCAAAAAAAAAACAACAAAGTTCACCAAGCAGGGAGTAAGGCACGTGGGCGTGGATTTTCAGCAGGGAGAGGACGTGGGGATTCTACAGGGAGAGGACGTGGGGATTCTGCAGGGAGAGGACGTGGGGATTCTGTGCCTGCTGTTGGCACCAGTGAGTCAGCATCCCCCAGTTTTAGCAGGCAATAGTCCTTTATGTGCAGCTTTGTAGGACCTCACCGTACCCCACTGCTGTGGGAGGAACAAATTGAAGCCGTTGTGGGATGGATGGCAGCTAACGCATCGACTTCAATTACTTCCACATCCTCTCAGGGCCACAGCACCGAAGAGCAACCATCTGTCTCTTCACCACCTGCCAAAGTGCCTAGGCAGTCAGAGAGCACTGGACAGGAGCCATCACAGTCTCTACTTCTGTTCTCGGAATCTGTTGGTTTGGAAAGAGGGGGCCAGCCAAGCAGCATTCCAGAATGTGAAGAAGAGGGAGTATGCAGTGATGTGCAACTTCTTTGTCCCTCTGAATCTGAAGAGGCGGGTGGGCCAGTGCCTATGGTCAGCATACCTCAGTACGCATCAGATGATGACGAGACACAATTGCCACTTTCTGTTGCGTACGGTGCTGACGAGACAACCCAGGAGAAGCAGGTGTTTGAAGAGGGGAGTGTAGATGATGAGGTCCTTGACTCATCATGGCGTGAGGAACAGGAAGGTGGTGGGAGCAGCTCTGAGGAAGAGATTCCCCGAACGGCCAAAACCGGAGGGAGAGGGAGGGGGCAGACTTGGCTGCCTGTAGCCTCCACTTCGGCACCCGTTAGGAGCATTCCACTTTCAAAAGGCAAAACGGGCACTCCCAAGACTTGCAGTGCGTGGTCCTTTTTTGACACAGTTGCAGATGACATTTGCTTTGTCAAATGCAAGCTGTGTCATCAGAGAGTCAAAAGAGGGAAAAATGTCAGCAACCTCAATACCACTAATATGTGGAAACATGTGCGGACCAAGCACGAGGTGGTGTTACACAGACACACTGAAGACGTAGGCCAACGTACAGCACCACCTACCACCTCTTCAGCTCGTGTTGGGGCCTCTTCCTCCAGCTCACACACAGCTGGTTTGGCTTCCTCACAGGATCGCCAAGGAAGAACCTCTGGCACTGTTGTCCGGAGACCCTGTGACATTCCACCCACAGCACCACGTTCCAAGTCATCCTCACACTCCCAGGCCACTCGACAGCCATCGGTAGCACAGGCATGGGAGAAAAGGCGGCCATACTCGGCAAACCATCCCTGAGCACAGGCTCTGAATGCTGGCATTGCCAAACTACTGGCACTTGAATTGCTGTCATTCAGGCTGGTGGAGACTGACACCTTCCGGGACTTCATGGCATTGGCAGTCCCACAATACACCATGCCCAGCCACTTTTATTTCAGCAGGCGAGCCATCCCTGCCCTGCAGAAACATGTGGAGGCAAACATAAAACATGCGCTACTAAACGCCGTCAGTAGCAAGGTCCACCTGACCACCAATGCGCGGACCAGTAACCATGGACAGGGACGATACCTTTCCCTCACTGCCCATTGGGTCAATGTTGTGGAGCCGGGTACAGATCTGGAGAGTGGCGCTCTACCTGTTCTGCCAACTCCACGGATTGCAGGAATCCAGTCTGTACACATTGACTCCTCCTCCTACTCAAGTTCCTCTGAAACAGCGCAGCAGGAGCCTGTTATGACCGATATGAGCACAGCCGTGGCCAAACTTCAACAGGCCGTACTCAAATTAATTTCTTTGGGGAATCGAAGCCACACAGCGCTGGAGCTCTGGAATGCCATCAAGCAGGAGAGCGACGTGTGGTTTCTGCCAGCGAATCTCCAGCCGGGCTTGGTAGTGTGTGACAATGGCCGAAATCTGGTGGCAGCTCTTGGCCTTTGCAACCTCACTCACATCCCATGTCTGGCACATGTGCTCAACTTGGTCGTGCAGAGCTTTCTGAGGGACAATCTGGATCTTGATGCACTGCTGCACAAGGTCCGCATAGAGTGCGCTCACTTGCGGCGTTCCAGCACGGCAAGGTCGCGCCTTGCTGCCCTGCAGCGCCGATTACGCCTTCCAAAACATTTCATCATATGTGACCTACCCACCAGGTGGAATTCTACGTTACATGTTGGAGCGGTTGTGTGAGCAGCAGGCAGCAGTCATAGAGTACCAGCTGCATCAGGCGCAAACAAGTCGCACTGTGCGCCGGTCACACTTCAGCACCACTGAGTGGGCATCTATGAAGGACATCTGCCTCGTTTTGCGTGCCTTCGATGATTCCACGCGGATGGCGAGTGCAGATGATGCACTAGTCAGCATGACTGTCCCCCTTATCTGCCTGCTTCAAAAAAACACTGCAAGCACTAAGGGATGAGGTTTTGGAAGAGATGGAGGATGAGGAGTCCCAAATGCCATCTGCTTCTGGACAGTCTGCGCTATGTGCTTCCTCACAAAGGCCTAGGCAGGGGACACTTTGTGAGGAGGATGAGGAGGAGTCGATGGAGGAGGAAGACATCTCTCCAGAGAAGGGAGGTACACAAAGCTCTAGTCAGTATGTACAGCGAGGGTGGGGTGATGCAGAGCAGGCAGAGATCACGCCTCAAGCAGTGGACAGCAGTTCCTTGGCAGTTGGGAGTCTGCAGCACATGGTTGACTTCATGCTGCAGTGCCTGAGAAAAGACCGCTGCATCGCCCACATTCTCCATATGGCTGATTATTGGGTGTACTCCCTCCTAGATCCTCGCTACCGGGACAACTTGCAAACCCTCATACCAACGTTGAACCGGGAGCGTAACCTGCGGGAGTACCAAGACACGCTGGTGCAGTCCATCATGTTTTCCATCCACCCGACAGCAGTGGTGCTAGTGCTTTACAAAGCACCTCTGTGCGTCGAGCCAGTGGAGGAAACTCGGCACAAAGAGGGAGCAGAGTCAGCGCTTCAGCACAAGGCAAGACCACTATGGCCCAAATGTGGCAAAGTTTTGTGTGTTCGCCACAATTGTCTACACCATCACTGACGGCTCCAGTCAGCAGGAGGCAACGTTTCCGTCAGATGGTGACAGACTACATGTCTTGCCCTGTGACTGTACTCCCAGATGGCTCTTCCCCCTTCAAGTTTTGGGTCTCTAAGCTGGATACATGGCCAGAGCTTAGCCAGTATGCATTGGAGGTGCTGGCTTGCCCTGCTGCCAGTGTATTATCGGAACGCGTCTTTAGTGCCGCAGGTGGTGTACTAACAGACCGTCGCACGCGACTTTCTTCCAATAACGTTGACCGGCTTACTTTTCTGAAAATGCACAAGGCCTGGATCTCCCCAGAGTTTGCCTGTCCTCTTCCCGACTAAACAATTGGTTGGCAACTGTATCCAGGTCTCCTGTTGTGTTCATGTTTCTACCACCTGAACTATAATCCCTAGGCTTCAACACAGCCAGTTGTCGCTCAGATGTGTCGTCTGCACAGAGAAAAACACTAGCTCCTGTGTTATTGGGGTTCAGTAATGCCAGTTGCTCCCCTGCTGTGTGGACTGCAAAGTCTCCTGCTCCATCCACATTCAAACTACTACTGATTTTTAACCTTGCTCCACTTAGGCCTCTGGCTCCACTGTCTCTAGTATTTCCCCTGGCCGCCAATCCCGCCAGTTGCTGCTCTGAAGTGGCGTCTGCACAATCCACATTTGTTCCTGAGTTTCTGGGGCTCAGTCACGTCAGTTGATCCCCTGATGTGTGTCCGGCAAGGTCTCCTGGTCTGTCCACATTCCCATTACTAGTAGTGTGAATGAGGACAGAGCAGGAGACCTTGCCGGACACACATCAGGGGATCAACTGACGGGACTGAGCTCAAGTAGCACAGGAACAAGTGTGGATTGTGCTGATGCCACTTCAGAGCTGTCACTGGCCGGGTTGGAGGCCAGGGGAAATACTAGAGACAGTGGAGCCTGAGGCCTAAGTGGAGCACGGTTACAATCAGTAGTAGTCTACAACCTCTATAAAATGTGCTGCAAGTTGGCCTCAGCCTGCTCCATGCTTCATCCTGGGCTCCAACAACGCCAGTTGGTGTTCAGAAGTGCCATCTTCACAGAGCAAAACACACTAGCTCATGTGTTAGTGGGGTACAGTAATGCCAGCTGTTCCCCTGCTGTGTAGATGGCAAAGTCTCCTGCTCCATCCACATGCCAACAACATCAGACCTCAGCCTGCTCCATGCCTCAACCTGGGCTCCAACAACGCTAGTTGGTGTTCAGAAGTTCCGTCTTCACAGAGCAAAATACACTAGCTCTAGTGTTAGTGGGGTTCAGTAATGCCAGCTGTTCCCCTGCTGTGTAGACGGCAAAGTCTAGTGCTGCCTCCACATGCCAACAACATCAGACCTCAGCCTGCTCCGTGCCTCAACCTGGCTCCAATAACGCCAGTTGGTGTTCAGAAGTGCCATCTTCGCAGAGACAAACACACACTAGCTCCTGTGTTAGTGGGGTTCAGTAATGCCAGCTGTTCCCCTGCTGTGTAGATGGAAATGTCTCCTGCTGCCTCCACATGCCAAAACAATCAGGCCTCAGCCTGCTCCATGCTTCATCCTGGGCTCCAACAACGCCAGTTGGTGTTCAGAAGTGCCGTCTTTGCAGAGACAAACACACACTAGCTCCTGTGTTAGTGGGGTACAGTAATGCCAGCTGTTCAACTGCTGTGTAGACTGCAAAGTCTAGTGCTGCTTCCAAATGCCAACAACATCAGACCTCAGCCTGCTCCATGCCTCAACCTGGGCTCCAACAACACTAGTTGGTGTTCAGAAGTGCCGTCTTCACAGAGCAAAACACACTAGTTCCTGTGTTAGTGGGGTTCAGTAATGCCAGCTGTTCTCCTGCTGAGAAGACGGCAATGTCTCCTGCTGCCTCCACATGCCAGAACAATCAGGCCTCAGCCTGCTCCATGCTTCATCCTGGGCTCCAACAACGCCAGTTGGTGTTCAGAAGTGCCGTCTTTGCAGAGACAAACACACACTAGCTCCTGTGTTAGTGGGGTACAGTAATGCCAGCTGTTCCCCTGCTGTGTAGACGGCAAAGTCTAGTGCTGCCTCTAAACTCACACTACATCTATTTTCTCCTCGCTCCAAGTAGGCCTCAGCCTGCTCGGAGCATTGATCCTGGGCTACAACACAGCCAGTTGTAGCTTGGAAGTGCTGTCCGCACAGATTCAAAAACTCGCTCCTGTGTCTGTGGGGTTCAGTAACGCCAGCTGTTCCCCTGCTGTGCGGATGGCAAAGTCTCCTGCTGCCTCCAAAATCACTCTACATCGTATTTTCTCCTCGCTCCAAGTAGGCCTCAGCCTGCTCGGAGCATTGATCCTGGGCTACAACACAGCCAGTTGAAGCTTGGAAGTGCTGTCCGCACAGATTAAAACACTCGCTCCTGTGTTAGTGGGGTTCAGTAATGCCAGCTGTTCCCCTGCTGTGTGGAAGGCAAAGTCTCCTGCTGCCTCCAAAATCACACTACATCATATTTTCTCCTCCTCGCTCCAAGTAGGCCTCAGCCTGCTCGGAGCATTGATCCTGGGCTACAACACAGCCAGTTGTAGCCTGGAAGTGCCGTCCGCACTGACATAAACACTCGCTCCTGTGTTAGTGGGGTTCAGTAACGCCAGCTGTTCCCCTGCTGTGTGGACGGCAAAGTCTCCAGCTACCTCCAAACTCACACTACAACGCTTTTTCTCCTCGCTCCAAGTAGGCCTCAGCCTGCTCGGAGCATTGATCCTGGGCTACAACACACCTAGTTGTAGCTTGGAAGTGCTGTCCGCACAGATTAAAACACTCGCTCCTGTGTTAGTGGGGTTCAGTAATGCCAGCTGTTCCCCTGCTGTGTGGATGGCAAAGTCTGCTGCTGCCTCCAAACTCACACTACAACGCATTTTCTCCTCGCTCCAAGTAGGCCTCAGCCCGCTCGGAGCATTGATCCTGGGCTACAACACAGCCAGTTGTAGCTTGGAAGTGCTGTCCGCACAGATTCAAACACTCGCTCCTGTGTCTGTGGGGTTCAGTAACACCTGCTGTTCCCCTGCTGTGTGGATAGCAAAGTCTCCTGCTGCCTCCAAAATCACACTACTACTGATTTTCCACCATGCTCCACTTAGGCCTCTGGCTCTACTGTCTCTAGTATTTCTCCGGCCTCCAACCCCGCCAGTCGCTGCTCTGAAGTGGCATGTGCACAATCCACACCGTCAGCTGGTCCACGGTTGTGCCATTGGCTCTTGTTCCTTCTGCTGCCCCTCTGGGTTCCAGCACCGTCAGCTGGTTCTCGGAAGTTCCATTGACTCTTGTAGCTTCTGCTACCCATCCGGGTTCCAGCACCGTCAGCTTGTTCTTGGCAGTGTCTTTGGCACTGGTACTCCCTCCTGCCCAGCCTGGTTCCAGCACGCCTGCTGTTTCCGGGTAGTGTCAACGTCACTTTGCCACCGATACGTTGTCCTGTCATGTTGCGGTCGGGTTTGCCGAGTCTATGGTGCCTGCAGTTTTGGTGCTACCTATGTGGGCTGCGGGTTCTGGTAATAAAGGCTGGTTCTGTAGTGCCAATAGGACAAGCACCCCCTGTTGGACTGTGGGTTTCGGAAACTGCGTCCTGCTCGTGGACGCGAAACTTTGTTAATCATGGGTACCTTCTGCTATCCATCCAGGTTCCAGCAACGTCAGCTGGTTCCCAGCAGAGCCTTTGGCCTAGGTGCCTCCTTGTCGGTATCCGAGTTCCAGCAACATCTGCTGGTCCTTGGTAGTGCTTTGGAGCACAGGTACCTCCTGCTTAGTAACCGTGTTCCAGCACCGTCAGCTGTTCCACGGTTGTCCCATTGGCTCTTGTTCCTTCTGCTGCCCCCTCCGGGTTCCAGCACCGTCAGCTGGTTCTCGGTAGTTCCATTGAGTATTGTAGCTTCTGCTACCCATCTGGGTTCCAGCACCGTCAGCTGGTTCTCGGCAGTGCCTTTGGCCTAGGTGCCTCCTTCTTGGTATCCGAGTTCCAGCAACGTCTGCTGGTCCTTGGTAGTGCTTTGGAGCACAGGTACCTCCTGCTTAGTAACCGTGTTCCAGCACCGTCAGCTGGTCCACGGTTGTGCCATTGGCTCTTGTTCATTCTGCTGCCACTCCGGGTTCCAGTACCGTCAGCTGGTTCTTGCCAGTTCCTCAGCCTTCTTGTAACTTCTGCTACTTTTCCAAGTTCAATCTTGTGACGAACAGCCCACGGCCGTTCGTCCACTTACGGGCGACGACTAACGGGGGTCCCGCTGCCACCAAAAGACGACGGACAGCGGACCCTGTGTCACCACTATGTCACAATCCCACCACTGACACCGGTGTATCAGCGGACGGAGGGACGTGACACAATGCCGGCACACGGCTATCACAGGCGCAGTGGGGCTTATCTTAGTTATCCCACCACTGGCACCATGTGACAAAAATATCCAGCAAGCTAATCTCGCTCTACAATTTGCCGCAGGGGGAGTTTAATTTGGATGCCCCACCACTGCTATCAATCTTCCAAGTACTGCGGGGATTTGTGTATATCCCACTTTCTCAGTTCCACCTTGGAACTCGCAGCTCTCCGGCGCCCCCCTTACCCTCAGGTCAGTCAGGGAACTGCACCTAGGATAATTGGTCGCCGGACGGGCTGCCTGTTGTGAACCGGCAATTAGGCTTCTGCAGTAAGGGAATTATCAATGCTGTGGCCGCAGACCCTTATTCAGCAATATAAGACCCTTCTGTACTGCCAGCAAGCCGTAATAGCCGTACACAACGCGCTGCCACCAGTCACGGTTACTTAATTCACAGTGTTAAATTAAGAGGGTCCGTGGCAAACCCCTTGAATTAGTAGCGATTATCTATCAAAGGCGTATAGTTCGAGTCTTAGAGCATAGAGACAGATCTAAATAATTATTTCATTTATTTTCCGAAAGAGGACAGTGATTACAGATAAAAGTTGCTATAAAATTGAGACATAAAATATGTACAGTACAGGTATAAAATAAAAGTGGAGAAAACAAAGAGATTACACTCACAGTTCCATATTGTTCCTTAGGCAGACCATGCGGCTAAGGTGGGTGGAGGCGGAGCTGCACTTCTCCGCTCATCTGAGTTCTTGTCAGCACGGACTCTGCAGCTGTTCTGTGCTGGTTTGCCCAGGGAAGGCCTTATAGGCTTTGCTTTGTGACATCACGGAGAGATGCATTCTGGGTTGATCCCTCCTCTATCATCCGAGTTATGTTTTGGCTACAAAACTTAGATTAGCTATAAGTTTATGGGAGAAGCTGGTATGGACTCATCAGTGGTATCATGTTACCCAGCGTAATGAGCCTATCAAGAAAACATCAAACATCTATGCGATATGACCGTCCATTTGGGCGCAAATCATATCTCAGGTTCTGGACATCCGAGAGTTTTGCAACAGGCACAACAGCGAAGCTGGGTCTGCTCGGATCGCAGAAATATGATTTTCATATCTCTACTTGGTACGGTTTTCGCAGGGCAGGCTCTTAAAGTTTTTATTTCAAACAAAGACCTTTTTCCCGCATTTTTCTCTTTCAGCTGAGAGAAGCCAAATGGTGTGAGGAAGATGGTCTAGCTAATTAACATTCCTGCTCTTCCAGAGGAAGTGGCAGGGTTGATAAAACCTGGGGGGGAAGGAATTCCTACTACTGACAGTTTACAATGTCCTAGGATGGAGGATTTGTTAGCACATTGCAACAGAAAACATATCTTGCAGACATTGTACATCACACCTCCCCCCTTAAGAGGGCGCTAAGGAGGCATTACCTCTCGGTAATCGGCCATGCGCACCTCAGCGGGTTCGCCCCGGCGGGACAACCCATCGGCATTGCCGTTTTCACTGCCCTTCCTGTGTTTTACAGTGAAGTCATACTGCTGAAGGGCAAGGCTCCAGCGGAGCAATCTTCCATTGGTTCCCGACACTGTGTGCAACCAGCTCAGAGGGTTGTGGTCAGTTACCACCGTGAAGGCGCACCCGTACAGGTAGGGCTGCAAACGTTGCAGTGCCCACACCATGGCCAGACACTCCTTCTCGATGGTCGAGTATGCCACTTCCCTCGGCAAAAGTTTCCGGCTTAGGTACAGCACGGGGTGTTCTTGGTCTCCCGAGTCGACCTGGCTAAGCACAGCACCGAGGCCAAACTCGCTGGCGTCGGTCTGTACCAGAAATGGGCGACTGCTGTCGACTGCTCTCAACACTGGAGAGTTGCACAGGGCTGCTTTCAAAGCTTGGAAAGCCGCCTCACAGTCATCTGTCCAGTTGACTGTTTGGGGTAGCCTCTGCTTGGTGAGGTCAGTCAAGGGTTTGGCAAGGGCGCTATAGTCCTGTACAAACCGCCTATAGTACCCTGCAGTGCCCAAGAAGGACTTCACCTGTTTCTTGGTCCTGGGGGTGGGCCAGGACACGATTGCGTCCACTTTTTCTGGCTCCGGACTCATGGAACCCCCGCCTACCTGGTGCCCCAGGTAGTGGACCTTGTGCATGCCTATCTGGCACTTCCCCGGCTTGATGGTCAGGCCTGCCTTATGAAGACGCTTGAGCACCTCCTGGAGGTGCTGAAGGTGTTCCTCCCAGGTGGAACTGAAGACGGCAATATCGTCTAAGTACGCCACTGCGTACTCCTCCAGTCCCCGAAGCAGGTGGTTGACCATCCGCTGGAAAGTGGCAGGGGCATTCTTCATGCCGAAGGGCATGACCGTGGACTCGTACAGTCCAAAGGGGGTGATAAAGGCGGATTTCTCCTGCGCCTCAGGGCTCAGGGGAATCTGCCAGTATCCCCGACTCAAATCCATGATGGATATGTAGTTGGCGTTTGTCAACCGCTCGAGCAGATCCTCGATGCGCGGCATCGGGTGGGCATCAGAGGTTGTGATGGCGTTGAGCCCCCTGTAGTCCACGCAGAACCGGGTGGTTCGATCCTTTTTAGGCACAAGGACTACAGGTGAAGCCCACGCACCTTTTGACCGTCGAATCACTCCCAGCCTTAACATCTCATTGACCTCTTGGCGCATGACTTGTTGCACCGTTTCAGAGATCCGATAAGGTGTTCGCCGTAATGGGGCATGATTCCCGGTGTCCACCTCATGAACCGCTAACTCCGTCCTCCCAGGACGGTTGGTGAACACGGGCCGGAAGAGTTCCAGGGTGGCCATCAACTGCAACCGCTGGGACACGGTGAGCGAACCACTTATCTCCATGTCCTCAATGGACCCATCGGCCTTGGCCTGGGCCAGCATGTCCAGGAGGGGATCTTCCTCCCCATCCTCTGGCAGATTGCAGACCGGTAGGACGCAAGCTTCACGTTCGTAGTGCGCCTTCAGCATGTTGACGTGAAAGGCCTTGCGCCTACCCCGAGCATGGTCAAGCGTGACCACGTAGGTGACCGGGTTGAGCTGTTGGTGGACGACGTACGGGCCTTCCCAGGCTGCCTGAAGCTTATCCGTTGGTACAGGGACCAACACCCACACCTTTTGACCCACCTGGTAGGTCCGCTCCCGGGCGTTCTGGTCGTACCAGTGCTTCTGGTCAGCCTGAGCCTGCGTCATGTTGTCATGCACCAACTGCGTCAAGGTCTGCATCTTGTCACGGAAGCGCATGACATAATCCACGATGGACACTTCTGTGGGGTTTGGCTCATCTTCCCAGGATTCTCTTATCAACCCAAGGGGTCCCCGGACTCACCTGCCATACAGGAGCTCGAAGGGGGAGAACCCGGTCGAGGCCTGCGGAACTTCTCTGTAAGCGAACAGCAGGTGTGGGAGGTACCGCTACCAGTCGCGCCCTTGGGTCTCAACCAGTATGCGGAGCATCTGTTTGAGGGTACCGTTGAAGCGTTCACACAAACCATTAGTCTGTGGGTGATACGGACTCGATACCAGGTGCGTCACCTGCATTTTCTCACAGAGAGCCTCCATTAGGCGAGACATGAATTGGGGCCCTTGATCGGTAAGCATCTCCCTGGGAAATCCTACCCTTGAAAAGATGGTCACCAGTGCGTCAGCCACCTTATCTGCCCTGGTTGAAGACAGAGCTACTGCCTCTGGGTACCGGGTAGCGTAGTCTACCACGGTGAGAATGTATCGCTTTCCGGAGCTGCTGGGGACGGACAGCGGTCCTACAATGTCCACCGCGATTCTCTGGAAAGGCTCCTCTATCACCGGCAAAGGAATAAGGGGAGCCTTAAGAGCAGGCCCCGCCTTACTCACTTTTTGACAGGTGGCGCAGGAGCGGCAGTAGTGTGTTACATCTGTCCCCATCTTGGGCCAATAGAAGTGTTGAGACAGCCGTGCCTTTGTTTTGCTGATCCCCAAGTGTCCAGCGAGTGGAATCTCATGGGCAATCCGCAACAACTCGGTTCTGAACTGATAGGGGACGACCAGCTGTCTTTCCCTCAACCACTCCTTTTTAGGATCTCCGGGTACTGTCTCCCGGTACAACCTTCCTCGTTCCCAGAACACCCTCTCCTTATCAGGCTTGGAGGTGGGCGTCTCGGCGAGACCTCTCAATTTCTCCAGGCTGGCATCTGAGTGCAGAGCAGCCTGGAACTCCATGCTGGAGGCTGCCAGAAGTGACGTCAGGGTACCTCCTTTACTGGGACCCTCTGGAACTGGCTCTGGGTTCACCTCTGGTTCAGTCTCTCCTGTAGCAGCAGAGGGTCCAGAAGACAGTGCGTTACCTGCGATCTGGGCACTCTGACTGCGTGTGACAGCTGCTATGTATGCTGTCTCCCTGGGGATTTCTACAGACCCACCAGCCGGTGCTGCCCTGGGCTCTCCCTCCCCATCCACCCCCAACACTTTAGGAGCAGTGCTACTTATGGGCCAGTTACCTTCCTCGGTGGCACTGGTCAGCTGCATGGCATTACCTTCCTCATGGTCCCCATGCACCTCCCCATTCTCTTGAGCACCGTTGCTTGCTCCTGCCAGGGGTTCCTCAGCCGTCTCACTCCGCAGAGTGACGGGGCTGAGCACCTCGGTACCTGTGGACACATCTACCGTTTCAAAGAAAGGGTTAACGGGTTCAGTCGGCACAGATACATCAACATCATCATTCCTAGGAAAAGAATGGTTATCAGTTTGCTTTGGTACATTCACATCAGCATCAGCATCATACCTTGGGAAAGAATGGTTGTTAGTTGCATCATTACTCATCAAGGCATTAGCTGGTAACACATTCAGTTTCCCATCATCAACATCATCATCAGGGTTAACGTTACCCTTATTATCAGATTGGGGAAGGGTGTCAGGGACGTAGTATGCAACCATCCTCCCCAAGTCAGTCCCCAATAAAACATCAGTGGGCAAATTTTCAGACACTCCCACCTCCCTCAACCCGCTCCCGGCACCCCAATCAAGAAAAACTTGTGCCACTGGCAAGGGACAACGGGTGCCTCCAATCCCGGTGACAGTCAAGGTTTTCCCCTCAACAAACTCTTCAGGGGCCACCAGTCCAGGACGGATGAGGGTTCGTTCAGCCCCGGTGTCCTTGAGGCCTGTAGCAAGACGGGCCCCCACCCGAACAGGTTGAACGTTGTCGTCAGCCCTCCCAACCACACCTCCCACCAAAAGAACAGAGGCGTTGGGCCCGGGGGCCTTGGCTGGGGGGTTCTTCGGCCTATCCGGACAGGTGTAAGAGAAGTGACCAGGCTGCTTGCAGTGGTGACACAGGCGACTGTCAGTAGCCGGCCTGTTGTTGGCAACAGGGACAGGGCCTCCGGAGGGACGGCTAGCTGGGGCATTGGGGTTGGTTGCTGGCTTACCCCCTTTCCAGCTGGTGGTGACTGGCCTCCGCGTCTCGGGCTTCCGGTTGGCCTCGTGGTTGTCGGCGATCTGCGCCGCTTTGTCCGCGTTCGTTGGTTCGCGGTCCAGGATGAACTGTCGGACCTCAGCTGGGCAGAGATGCAGGAACTGGTCTTTGATCATCAGGTCCCATAGCTGCTCAAAGGTTTCAACGGACAGTCCATGGATCCACTGGTCAAAGTGGGTCCTGAGTCCTTGCACCACATCACTGTAGCTATCATGTGGGCCACGTTGGAGGTGCCGGAACTTCTTTCGGTATACCTCAGGTGTCAGCCGGTATTTGGCGATCAGCGCCTGCTTTATGGCGTCATAGTCATCATCGGCTTCTGGCGGAAGAGAAGCAAATGCCTCCAGGGCTTTGCCTTTTAGCCCTGGGGTCAAGTACCTTGCCCATTGGTCTCTGGGCAGCTGGTACTGTCTGCAGGCTTTCTCAAAGGCTCGCAGAAACGTGTCCAAGTCCCCATCCTTTTCCATCACGGGAAAATGCTCTGGCCGGGGTTTAGGAGTCTGGACGCTGCTGGGCTCACTGCTTCGGGCTGTGGGGGCATTCCCACCCCGCTGGAGTACCTCCAGTTCATGGGCCCTCTGCGCCTGGCGCTCGGCTCTCTCAGCCTCAGCTTGGCGCTCACGTTCGGCTTGGGCCTTCTGCCGATATTGCTGGATCAGCCTCACCCGCCCATCCCTGTCTTCGGCGGGGAGTTCGTCCAAGGCCATTTGCAGATAGGGGTCCACCCCGTTCTGGTTGAATGTGGGGCCAGCGCTCAGGAGTGGAGCCTCTGCTGCAGCCCCATGGCAACTTGGGCCAACTTCTGCGCTCGCTGGATTCTGGTCGTTGTCCAGCTGCACTAGAGCCGCGATCATTTGATCTTTGGTTCCGCCTGCGGCGTCTATGCCTCGGTACGTGCATAACCCAGCAAGGGTGTCCTTTTTCTGCCGGTTGTACCAAGGTTCTCCTTTTGCCGCCATGGTTGCCAAATAAAAGGTAGAAAAAGAAAAACGAAGAAACGGGAGGGGGATACTTGCAAGTACACACTAATGTCCCAGGACTAGTAACCACTGAGTCTGTTCTCCAAAACCTATGATGCAGGATTCCCGCAGGAACCGTGCAGGTCTTTAGTGAGAGGAATGATTGCTCAAACCAAATCACTAATGCTCTAGGATTATCCCACCGCTCTGCCACCAATATGTGACGAACAGCCCACGGCCGTTCGTCCACTTACGGGCGACGACTAACGGGGGTCCCGCTGCCACCAAAAGACGACGGACAGCGGACCCTGTGTCACCACTATGTCACAATCCCACCACTGACACCGGTGTATCAGCGGACGGAGGGACGTGACACAATGCCGGCACACGGCTATCACAGGCGCAGTGGGGCTTATCTTAGTTATCCCACCACTGGCACCATGTGACAAAAATATCCAGCAAGCTAATCTCGCTCTACAATTTGCCGCAGGGGGAGTTTAATTTGGATGCCCCACCACTGCTATCAATCTTCCAAGTACTGCGGGGATTTGTGTATATCCCACTTTCTCAGTTCCACCTTGAAACTCGCAGCTCTCCGGCGCCCCCCTTACCCTCAGGTCAGTCAGGGAACTGCACCTAGGATAATTGGTCGCCGGACGGGCTGCCTGTTGTGAACCGGCAATTAGGCTTCTGCAGTAAGGGAATTATCAATGCTGTGGCCGCAGACCCTTATTCAGCAATATAAGACCCTTCTGTACTGCCAGCAAGCCGTAATAGCCGTACACAACGCGCTGCCACCAGTCACGGTTACTTAATTCACAGTGTTAAATTAAGAGGGTCCGTGGCAAACCCCTTGAATTAGTAGCGATTATCTATCAAAGGCGTATAGTTCGAGTCTTAGAGCATAGAGACAGATCTAAATAATTATTTCATTTATTTTCCGAAAGAGGACAGTGATTACAGATAAAAGTTGCTATAAAATTGAGACATAAAATATGTACAGTACAGGTATAAAATAAAAGTGGAGAAAACAAAGAGATTACACTCACAGTTCCATATTGTTCCTTAGGCAGACCATGCGGCTAAGGTGGGTGGAGGCGGAGCTGCACTTCTCCGCTCATCTGAGTTCTTGTCAGCACGGACTCTGCAGCTGTTCTGTGCTGGTTTGCCCAGGGAAGGCCTTATAGGCTTTGCTTTGTGACATCACGGAGAGATGCATTCTGGGTTGATCCCTCCTCTCTCATCCGAGTTATGTTTTGGCTACAAAACTTAGATTAGCTATAACTTTATGGGAGAAGCTGGTATGGACTCATCAGTGGTTTCATGTTTCCCAGCGTAATGAGCCTATCAAGAAAACATCAAACATCTATGCGATATGACCGTCCATTTGGGCGCAAATCATATCTCAGGTTCTGGACATCCGAGAGTTTTGCAACAGGCACCACAGCGGAGCTGGGTCTGCTCGGATCGCAGAAATATGATTTTCATATCTCTACTTGGTACGGTTTTCGCAGGGCAGGCTCTTAAAGTTTTTATTTCAAACAAAGACCTTTTTCCCGCATTTTTCTCTTTCAGCTGAGAGAAGCCAAATGGTGTGAGGAAGATGGTCTAGCTAATTAACATTCCTGCTCTTCCAGAGGAAGTGGCAGGGTTGATAAAACCTGGGGGGGAAGGAATTCCTACTACTGACAGTTTACAATGTCCTAGGATGGAGGATTTGTTAGCACATTGCAACAGAAAACATATCTTGCAGACATTGTACATCACAAAGCTTGTGGAAATGTTTTTTGATTCTCACTCTGGATCTCCATGACAATGACCCTGAAGACGACGACCCTGAAGACCACACAGAAGAATACCTAAAAGATGACCCTGAAGAAGATGACCAAGAGGACAAAGAACAGGAAGACAACCACCAAGATGCAGAACAACAAGAGACAGAAGACCAAGAAGCATAAAAAACAAAAGCAGAAGAACATTAAGCATAAGACTAAAAATCTGAGCAAATGATATCATCAAATTTGTAAGCAGAAGAAGACTAAGCAGTGTATGGGGGTGAGTCCATTCCTCCTCGTGGTGCCCCTGGAAAAGGCCTGCTGCTGCAGGCCAAACTGAACGCGGTCAAATCCTGTTGTAAATCTTTTGTGACAGGCTGAACGGAAGGTGTAATCTTCAAACTTTTATAGATAACAACTACAGGAAGGCCTGACACAAATAAGAATATGATGAAGAAGAATAGGAAGAAGATGAAGAAGTAAAATATGAAGAAGAATAATAGTTGAATAAGAAGAATATGAAGAATGTAAAAAAAAAAAAAGAAAAAGAAGAAAAAAAAGAAGAAAAAAAAGAAGAAAAAAAAGAAAAAAAAGAAGAAGAAAAAGAAGAAAAAGAAGAAGAAGAAGAAGAAGTTGATGAACACGATGCTGCTGCTGCTGAGGATGATGGAGGAGAAAGTCTGGGAGAAGTAAAAAAGAAGGTGAAGAGCATGGAAGTAGTGAAACATACATATCTGACAAAATATTAAAGACTTTAACATAGTCAATATCTTTGTAACTACAAACGTCTTTAAAAAAAAAAAAATCCTGCTATTCCATTTGATTGGGCTAAACCTCTATGGCTTTAATGTCTCCTACTCCTCCCACAATACATTCTACATTATTATTAGTTGTTTTTCTTCATGTAGAATTAACCTACAGGGAAAGAAAGGGTTTTTTTTAATTCTGATATTTCTGTCTATATAGCTGTCTACAAATATCTCAAGGGCTGTCACATTGTAGAAGGATCAACTTTATTCTCATTTGCACAAGGAAAGACTAGAAGCAATGGGATGAAACTGAATGGGAGGAGACACAGATTAGATATTAGAAACAACTTTTTGACAGTTAGAGTGATCAATGAGTGGAACAGGCTGCCACGAGAGGTGGTGAGTTCTCCTTCAATGGAAGTCTTCAAACAGAGGCTGGACAGACATCTGACTGGGATGATTTAGCGAATCCTGCTTTGAGCAGGGGGTTGGACCAGATGGCCCAGGAGGTCCCTTCCAACTCTACCATTCTATGATTCTATGATTTTATGTTCCATTGACTTGAATGGGACTTCCGGGATCGAAATCGGCATTACCTGATACTTTTTTTAGATCGGCCGATCCATTCCGATACGATATTTTTCAGTATTTTTCAGTATCAGGTGGTATCACTCAACACTAGTGTTCAATCATAAACACATACAGTTAGGTCCATATATATTTGAACAGAGACATCTTTCTAATTTTGGTTCTAGACATTACCACAATGAATTTTAAACAAAACAATTCAGCTGCAGTTGAAGTTCAGACTTTCAGCTTTCATTTGAGGGTATCCACATTAACATTGGATGAAGGGTTTAGGAGTTTCAGCTCATTAACATGTGCCACCCTGTTTTTAAAGGGACCAAAAGTAATTGGACAGATAAAATAATTGTAAATAAAATGTTCATTTCTAGTACTTGGTTGAAAACCCTTTGTTGGCAATGACTGCCTGAAGTCTTGGACTCATGGCCATCACCAGACGCTGTGCTTCCTCCTTTTTGACGCTCTGCCAGGCCTTCACTGCGGTGGTTTTCAGTTGCTGTTTGTTTGTGGGCCTTTCTGTCTGAAGTTTAGTCTGTAACAAGTGAAATGCATGCTCAATTGGGTTGAGATCAGGTGACTGACTTGGCCATTCCAGAATATTCCACTTCTTTGCTTTAATCAACTCCTGGGTTGCTTTGGCTTTATGCTTTGGGTCATTGTCCATCTGTAGTATGAAACGAGGACCAATCAGTTTGGCTGCATTTGGCTGGATCTGAGCACACAGTATGGCTCTGAATACCTCAGAATTCATTCGGCTGCTTCTGTCTTGTGTCACATCATCAATAAACACTAGTGACCCAGTGCCACTGGCAGCCATGCATGCCCAAGCCATCACACTGCCTCCACCGTGCTTTACAGATGATGTGGTATGCTTTGGATCATGAGCTGTACCACGCCTTCGCCATACTTTTCTCTTTCCATCATTCTGGTAGAGGTTGATCTTGGTTTCATCTGTCCAAAGAATGTTCTTCCAGAACTGTGCTGGCTTTTTTAGATGTTTTTTAGCAAAGTCCAGCCTAGCCTTTTGATTCTTGATGCTTATGAGTGGCTTGCACCGTGCAGTGACCCCTCTGTATTTACTTTCATGCAGTCTTCTCTTTATGGTAGATTTGGATATTGATACGCCTACCTCCTGGAGAGTGTTGGTCACTTGGTTGGCTGTGGTGAAGGGGTTTCTCTTCACCATGGAGACTATTCTGCGATCATCCACCACTGTTGTCTTCTGTGGTCGCCCAGGTCTTTTTGCATTGATGAGTTCACCAGTGCTTTCTTTCTTTCTCAGGATGTACCAAATTGTAGATTTTGCCGCTCCTAATGTTGTAGCAATTTCTCGGATGGGTTTTTTCTGTTTTTGCAGCTTAAGGATGGCTTGTGTCACCTGCATGGAGAGCTCCTTTGACCGCATGTTTCCTTCACAGCAAAACCTCCAAATGCAAGCACCACACCTCAAATCAACTCCAGGCCTTTTATCTGCTTAATTGAGAATGACATAACGAAGGGATTGCCCACACCTGTCCATGAAATAGCCCTGGAGTCAATTGTCCAATTACTTTTGGTCCCTTTAAAAACAGGGTGGCACATGTTAAGGATCTGAATTGTTTTGTTTAAAATTCATTGTGGTAATGTCTAGAACCAAAATTAGAAAAATGTTGTCTCTGTCCAAATATATATGGACCTAGCTGTATTTCAGAAGGATAATTTGACACCTACCTTGACGTCAGTCAATGGCTCCAACATTAAAGTATGTAAAAATTCTGTGCCTAAAGGTTCCTCTACCATATAAGAAGACATTATAAGGGGCTTAGCGTTGGTGTTGGGCTTATACACCTGTGACTTTTAACTTTCACATTCATTAATAATCATGAAATAAAACACAAGTTTTATATTCTGTAAGCCGAATGTCAAATATAATATTTTCCAAATCACTCACATGATGTATCTGTATTTAGAATGCAATGCACTGTATGTACAGCCATGAGAAAAAATAAGTACACCCTCTTTAATGGTTATGATTATATATATTGGGAGATGATAAAAAGAAATCTTATTCTTACTAGGTCTTACAATCACATAAATAAAGCAAGAGAGTAAACAGCAGCCCAGTGCTGCTAATCGAATGCCCTTGATTAATTGTTTATCCTCACGTGTGACCATTTCTATAAGAGCAGAAGTTTTGGCATTGTTTGTAATTGACCTTGAAACTCTTACCAGATTGATGAGCAGCAGCAATGGCTTCTCTAAGATCTTTGCTGATGTTTTTCCTCCTTGGCATTGTGTTAACACAAAATCTGAATTTTCCCAGACCAGCAAACTGCCCATACTTCTGCTTTTATACAGGTAGTCACACAAGCTGATGAAGATGAACAATTAATCAAGAGCATTTGATTAGCTGCACCTGGCTGCTGCTTACCCTCTATGCTTCTATACAATTAATAAATGTAAATAATAAAGGTATACTTAATTTTTCACAATCTGCTCCTGCATTTTGGCTTAACTTTTGGAAAATAAATAATTCCCCTGTGTAATTTTCCATGTGTTGTTCTACATCTGAGGTCAATTTTACCTAAGATGCTCTAAGCATAAGATTTATTTTCTCATATCCTATTACCATAGAATTAAAAAAGGGTGTACTTATTTTTTCTCATGACTGCAATTACTTGTATGTAATTGTTCCTCTTGATATCAACAGTTCAATATTTCTGTAGTTCATTCCTGATAAAATTCTCATAACTGACGACTTAGCAAAAACTTCTTATTTCCAATAAATAAAATCCTAAACATCTGGGAAAAAAACATTTTCTTTTCAGGTAGGATGTGAGAGCGTTCTTCACATATAACATTTCTCATGACATCTCACTCTTCATTTGCATTCATGAAAACCAAGAGCCATTTGCATGAGCATTTCAGAGAACTTTGCAAATGGTCAAAGATGAAGTAATTGTGTCACCGCCGAGGCTTCATCTGGAGACACGTGAGGACTGGACACCTGGAGACCTGAGGAGAATTGTTCAGATGTTCACAATTCTAATGACGTATAACAATGGTGTCTAACGAGGTGGCCATATTGCTTCCAATTATTCTCAGCTGCTGTTTTGGGGTCTTCTTCAATGTCCTCATCATCTTCACCTAATTCCATCATGGGGCCAAGACGACAAGTCCTCTGAATTTAAGCTAAACTGAGATTTAGCTGTTGAGTCTTCACCCCACAGTTTCCATTAATGTGGTCCATTTTGTAAGCAGTTCTTCTCTCTTGGGTTGCAGCATCTTCTTTTACTTGCACATTGTTCTGTCTGATAGTATTTTCTTCAGCCTTTGTATGATGGGTTGGTTTCCATCTTGCACTGCATCAGATTGCTCCCTTACCTCCAGATTGTACGGTCACGGGTCTTGATGATCACCACTCTCGCCCTACATACTGTATAAGGACAATGGGAATCTCCTCATGTTTAGGACAGTCTTATATATATGCCACCAAAACTATCATCCTATTGCTGCTATGTATCATGTTTTACTGTCTATCAATGATCTCACTGAGCCTCGATAGTCAATGTTTCTCACCCGACTGGAACTGGATTTGTACAGCCCTTTATTATTCCTTTTACACATGTGAAACACTTGTACTTGTACACTTTAAAATGAATCTGTCAGCAGAAGTAAACTACAGACATTGTTAGGTTGGCGTCGTTACACTGATTAAAATGATACCTGGGGGTGAAGAAATCTGTCTTGTGGTTCTTGTGTAATTAGTGTTAGAAGTTTTCAGTTAATGCATATGATATGCCCGTGCTCCAGGGCAGGATTGTTGGTGGGGCTGTGGGTGGGGCTGAGTCTTATTTTCCTTCTTTAAGCCTGAGAAACCAAGGAAAGACCAAGGAGAAACCAAGGAGAGACCTGAACACAGGACGCCCCGAAGCACAGTCTGTGTTTCTCTCTGTCTCTATGATGGGGAACATGTTTGTGCTTTGGGGCGTCCAATAGAAAAGCGGTGGCACATTTTATTTTTTACATATCAGGTTGAATTCAAATTCTGCAGATGTGACAGATTACCCTGTGATGCATGAATGTACCCATCTTATATCCGTCTTCGCACATGTGTAGACTCAGGCTTGACTACTTGGTCCTTGGTCTTTTTATCGTGCTTCCAGTTCTTTCCAATGACTCCAATAAACCTCGCCTGTTATTAGCTCATTTTCTCCTTCACCTTTAATGTCCAATGAACTCCCTCTGCTGGTGAAAGGAGGTAGTGAAATTGATTTGGATGGGAAAAACCTGTGATCTGAACAGGTAGAGTGTGATTGGACATCCGGAATCTCTGAGTGGATATAAGGCCGCCGACGCCCTGCTGGGTTGCTGGTGATCCTCTCTGCTCTGAGCTCTGGCCTCCAGTTTAGTCCTGTCTACTAAAGTTAAGTTTTTGCTCTGCTATTGTTCCATGAGATTTTGTCTGGTTTACTTAGTGTTTGTGTTCAGCCAGCCCTGGTTGGGACTGGCTGAACTCCATTTTTGTCTCTGATCAGTTGATCTCTTTGCTCTGTTTTCAGAATATACCTGAGTGCTGATATAGTGATTTTGAAGTCTAGTGACTTCAGGGCCTTTTCTATCAGACGTGTTGGACATTATTTTTGGCAGGGTTTTTGTGTGATTGCAGACAGTTGCTTTTCTGTCCTGTCCTATCTAGTTAGTTGGGCCCCATCGTTTGCTCAGCCTGTCTTTCTGTCTGTGTTTGTGTTTTCATCTGTTTTCACCGTCAATAAATGTTGGGGGCTTTCTATTGCTTTGGGGTCTGCTCTGGGGCAGTTTAGATTTCTCCTTTCTTTCTTTAGGTTTATTTAGTTCTCAGGCTGTGAACGAGGTGTCTAGGACCACCGTAGGAACACCCCACGGCTACTGTTAGTTATTGTGAATAGGATCAGGGGTCTGCAATCCGCTAGCTACCAACCTCTCCGGTTTTCTGGACTTAGCTTGTATTTTTGTTTTTTCCTCCTCCGGTGACTCATTCATAACAGAATCACCGCCATACCGCAGATTCTAGGGTACTCAATAGCAGGAAAGAATTGTGTAAAAAAAAAAAAAAAAAGTGTCAGAATTTTTTTTTTATGTATATTTTTTCCTCTTTTTCTCTGGGGCCGTAGGAGGAATTTTCTTAATGGAGATTAAGCAATTGTCTGATCGTATGGAGCAGCTGGCTGCTAAAGTGCGGGGAATTTCCGCCTATCTTGCTCATTCACATGCTGCTGAACCAAAGATTCCTACTCCTGATATGTTTTTTGGGGATCGGTCTAAATTTATGAATTTTAAGAATAATTGTAAATTATTTCTTACCATGAAGCCTAACTCATCGGGGAGCTCTGCGCAGCAGGTTAAAATTGTCATCTCTTTGCTGCGCGGCGATCCCCAGGATTGGGCGTTTTCTTTGACACCTGATGATCCTATTCTAACTAATGTGGACACATTTTTTCAAGCCTTGGGGTTGTTGTATTATGAACCTAATGCTATTGATCAAGCTGAGAAAGCCCTGTTGGCATTGAGCCAGGGTCAGGATTCTGCAGAGTTATACTGTCAAAAATTCCAAAAGTGGGCGGTCCTTACTACCTGGAATGATGGTGCCTTGGCTGCTCTCTTTCAGAAGGGTTTGTCAGAAGCCGTAAAAGATACTATGGTGGGATTTCCTGTTCCCTCTGGTCTTGACGATTCTATGTCATTAGCCATTCAGGTTGATCGGCGTTTACGTGAACGTAAAAGTACACGAGAAATGTTGCCACCTGTTGAACAAATGTCTGAACCTATGCAATGTGATAGAGTTTTGTCTAGGGCGCAACATCAGGAGTTCAGAAAGCGTAATATGCTGTGTTTTTTCTGTGGAGATGCCTCTCATATGATTTCTGTCTGCCCTAAACAAGAGAAACGTTTTGCACACACATTTGCTGTGGGTGGTATTCAACCTACGTTTCTTCTGGCAATTACTCTGATCTGCTCCCTGTCCACATTTTCCGCTAAGGCTATTGTGGATTCGGGAGCGGCTCTGAACCTGATGGACTTGGATTTTGCTAAACATTGTGGGTTTCCTATGACACCTCTGCGGATTTTGCTAAACATTGTGGGTTTCCTATGACACCTCTGCGGACGCCGTCTGTGGTGAGTTGGGGTTGTTGGTGTGCTCTTGGTGATGCTCCTGTTTTCTCCACCTCTCCCCAGTCGCATGATGTTCCTGACTATTTGGCTGATTTTTATGATGTATTTAGTGAGAATAAGTCTGCGTCTTTTCCTCCTCATAGGAGTTATGACTGTGCTATTGAGTTGAGCCCTGGGTGTAAATTTCCCAAGGGTCAACTTTTCAATTTATCTGTACCCGAGCACGAGGCTATGCGATCTTATATTAAGGAGTCGTTGGAGAAGGGTCATATTAGACCATCCTCTTCACCCTTGGGTGCTGGGTTTTTTTTCGTGGGTAAGAAAGATGGTTCATTAAGGCCTTGTATTGACTATCGTTCCCTCAACAAAATTACTGTTAAGTATCAGTATCCGTTACCCCTGATTTCTGATCTATTCTCCAGAGTTAAAGGTGCTTGCTGGTTTACCAAGCTTGACCTCAGGGGGCGTATAATCTTATTCGCATTAAGCATGGGGATGAATGGAAGACGGCGTTTAATACTCCGGAGGGACATTTTGAGTACCTGGTGATGCCTTTTGGGCTCACTAATGCCCCTTCTGTCTTCCAGTGCTTCATGAATGATATTTTCCGGGACTTTGTGGATACATTTTTGATTATCTATCTGGATGATATTTTGATCTTCTCCAAGGATTGGGACTCTCATGTGGAACATGTTCGGACTGTGTTACGGATTTTGAGGGAGAATTCCCTGTATGTTAAGGGAACGAAATGCCTTTTTGGTGTACAGAGGATTTCATTTTTGGGATTTATTTTGTCTCCGTCAACTATTGAAATGGACCCGGCCAAGGTACAGGCCATTTATGATTGGGTTCAGCCCACTTCTTTGAAGGCCCTCCAGAAGTTTTTGGGTTTTGCTAATTTTTATCGTAAATTTATAGCTAATTTTTCTGGTATTGCCAAACCATTGACTGATTTTACTAAGAAGGGTGCTGATGTGCTGAATTGGTCTCCAGAGGCTGTTTCTTCCTTTCAGGAGCTGAAGCGGAGGTTCACTTCTGCTCCGGTTTTGCGGCAACCTGATGTCTCACTCCCGTTTCAGGTAGAGGTGGACTCTTATGAGATTGGTGCAGGAGCTGTTTTGTCCCCAAAAGATCCGGTAACATCTAAAATGAATCCCTGTGCTTTCTTTTCCCGAAAGTTCTCCCCATCCGAACGCAACTATGATGTGGGGAATCGGGAACTGTTAGCCATGAAATGGGCATTTGAGGAGTGGAGACATTGGTTGGAGGGGGCTAAACATCAAGTCGTGGTTCTTACTGACCACAAGAATTTGATTTACCTGGAGTCGGCCAAACGCTTGAATCCTAGACAGGCTAGGTGGGCCTTGTTTTTCACACGTTTTGATTTTGTGGTCTCTTTTCTTCCGGGCACTAAGAATGTCAAGGCAGATGCCCTCTCTAGGAGTTTCTTTGCTGATTCTCCTATTGTGACCAAGCCTGCTACCATCTTAGGTGAGGGGGTAGTTCTTACTGCCATCTTGCACGATTTGAGACATGCTCTGGAAGAGTTTCAGGAGGACAAACCTGAGCGTTGTCCCATTGGAAAATTGTATGTTCCTGACCAGTGGAGGAAGAGAGTAATGTCTGAAGTTCATTGCTCCGCATTGGCTGGTCATCCAGGTATTTTTGGCACCAGAGATTTGGTGAGTCGGTTTATTTGGTGGCCCGCCTTGTCTCTTGATGTCAAGAATTTTGTGCAGTACTGTGGGACTTGCTCCCGGTCTATACCTTGTTCTCGCTCTAGTGGGTTGTTGATGCCTTTCTCGGTGCCCAGGAGGCCACGGACCCATATTTCAATGGATTTTATTTCTGATATGCCTGTCTCTCAGAGAATGCCTGTTATTTGGGTGATTTGTGATAGATTCTCTAAGTTGTTCCATCTTGTACCACTCCCTAAGTTGCCATCTTCCTCAGAGTTGGTGCCCTTGTTTTTGCAACAGGTGGTTCGCTTGCATGGGATTCCTGAGAACATTGTGTCTGACAGAGGAGTTCAGTTAGTTTCTAGATTTTGGAGGACTTTTTGTTCCAAGCTGGGAATTCAGTTGTCCTTCTCCTCTGCGTTTCACCCTCAGACCAATGGGCAGACGGAGAGAACAAACCAGACTTTGGAGTCTTATTTGAGATGTTTTATTTCTGCTGATCAGGATGATTGGGTTTCATTTTTGCCCTTGGCCGAATTTGCTTTAAATAATAGAGCTAGTTCTGCCACTTTGATGTCACCTTTTTTTTGTAACTTTGGGTTTCATCCTCGATTCTCTTCAGGGCAGGTGGAGCCTTCTGCCTGCCCAGGTGTTGACACTGTGGTGGAGAGCATGCACCAGATCTGGGACCAAGTGGTGGATAAGTTGTCTCTCTCCCAGGAAAAGGCCCAGCGGTTTTCCAACCGGCATAGGACCATTGGTCCCCGGTTTAAGGTGGGTGATATGGTTTGGTTGTGATCAAAGAATATCTCTATGAAGGTGGCTTCTCCAAAGTTTAAACCTAGATTTTTTGGACCTTACAAGATTTTGGAGATTCTTAATCCGGTCTCTTTTCGACTGGCTCTTCCTGTTACATTCAAGATCCATAACGTGTTTCATAAGTCTCTGTTAAAGAGGTTTGTTGAGCCTGTAGTTCCTGTGGTGGCACCTCCTGACCCTGTATTGGTTGAAGGTCATGTGGAATATGAGGTTGAGAAGATACTGGATTCTTGTCTGGCTAGACGGAGACTCCAGTATTTAGTTAAGTGGAAGGGTTATGGCCAGGAGGATAATTCTTGGGTCTCTGCATCCGATATTCATGCCGAAAGATTGGTTCGTGCTTTTCATCGGGCCCATCCTGATCGCCCTGGTGGCATGGATGAGGGTTCGGTGACCCCTCCTCAAGGGGGAGGTACTGTTATGAGCTCATTTTCTCCTTCACCTTTGATGTCCGATGAACTCCCTCTGCTGGTGAAAGGAGGTAGTGAAATTGATTTGGATGGGAAAAACCTGTCATCTGAACAGGTGGAGTGTGATTGGACATCCGGAATCTCTGAGTGGATATAAGGCCGCCGACGCCCTGCTGGGTTGCTGGTGATCCTCTCTGATCTGAGCTCTGGCCTCCAGTTTAGTCCTGTCTACTAAAGCTAAGTTTTTGCTCTGCTATTGTTCCATGAGATTTTGTCTGGTTTACTTAGTGTTTGTGTTCAGCCAGCCCTGGTTGGGACTGGCTGAACTCCATTTTTGTCTCTGATCAGTTGATCTCTTTGCTCTGTTTTCAGAATATACCTGAGTGCTGATATAGTGATTTTGAAGTCTAGTGATTGCAGACAGTTAGTGTTGAGCATTCCGATACCGCAAGTATCGGGTATCGGCCGATATTAGCGGTATCGGAATTCCGATACTGACTTCCGATACTTTTGTCATATCGGATTCCGGAATCGGAAGTTCCCATCATGCTATGAGCCTGCTTGCTTTGATTAAGCCAATGGGAATCCTCCGAAGTGTGGGCACATCCTGTTAGGCATGTAGGCATGTTAACTATTGGCATGGCTGTGATTGGCTGCCGAAATGATGTCATGATGCACTATAAAAGCCACCGCAGCCGCCATTTCTGGTCACTCTGCTGTGAATTCAGTTAGGGACAGGCTGCTGTAGAAGACTGTGAGGGACAGTTAGAAATAGCGATTCCACCAAACATCGAGTGCTTTACCCAGGCTACATAAACCACCACTGTAGCCTTCTTTGCCCTAGCAGCAGTGTTCACAGCTGTCTGCAAGGGCTGTGTGAGGGCAGCTCACGCTGTGGAGTGGGTCCTGCAGCCACGTCAGGCTGTAGGCCACCCAGTGTGATCACTGCTGCCTCATACATCTTTTATTTTTTGAGCTGCATTTTTTACATAATTTCAATCTAGTGTGCTTCCATCCGTATCCATATACGTTGGTTGCAAACACTAGTAGTAGACAGCGGAGCCTTTCTGCAGCTAGTGTCCACTTTGCTGCACTGTTCACGGCTGTCAGAGAGGTCTCTGACTTTGTGTGAGTGCAGCTCACGCTGAGTAGTGTGTCCTGCAGCTACGTCTGGCTGTAGGACGCTCAGCGTGCGTCAGTGCCTCACACATATTTTTATTTGAGTGCAGCTCATTTTTTCTTCTATTAGTGTGCATCCATCCGTCTCCATCTACGGTGGTTGCAAACACTATATAGGAGTACACAGCGGAGCCTTTCTGCAGCCTGTCAGTGCCAGTACCCACTTAGCTGCACTGTTGACGGCTGTCTGAGAGGTCTCTGACTGTGTGTGAGTGCAGCTCACGCTGAGTAGAGTGTCCTGCAGCTACGTCTGGTTGTAGGACGCTCAACGTGCGTCACTGCCTCACACATATTTGTCTTTGAGTGCAGCTCATTTTTTCTTCTCCTATTAGTGTGCATCCATCCGTATCCATCAACATTGGTTGGTTGCAAACACTATATAGGAGTAGATAGAGGAGCCTTTTTTTCTGGCTTGTGCCCTGCCGGCGCAGCCAGGTTAGTATTACCCAATTTTTTTGGAGCCTCATCTTTTGCATTGTAGGTTACCTGCATGCATTGTAATAGCTCCAAAAAGTTGGTGATACTATCAGTTTCAATTCTTTGTTCACATACTTTGAGTTTGTTTCCAACAAAGAAACCACAAAAAAAGTTCACCAAACACTACATTTGGAACTTGTGTAGGCCACATCAGCTCCTATTAAAGTGTAGTCCACACACACACACTTCATAAAATTAGTGTTTCTTGTACCTGTAACCAGCTGTTCAGGAATAAGCACACTAAGGCCCCCCTTTGTACTTTTCTGCCTATCTTAAGCAGTCTGGCAAGATGAAGAAGGCAGGGAGTAAGGCGCGTGGGCGTGGGCGTGGGCGTGGAGTTTCAGCAGGGAGAGGACGTGGGGATTCTGCAGGGAGAGGACGTGGGGATTCTGCAGGTAGAGGACGTGGGGATTCTGGGCCTGCTGCGGGCACCAGTGGATCAGCATCCCCCAGTTTTAGCAGGCAACAGTCCTTTATGCGCAGCTTTGTAGGACCTCAACGTACCCCACTGCTACGGGAGGAACAAATTGAAGCCGTTGTCGGATGGATGGCAGCTAACGCATCGACTTCAATTACTTCCGCATCCTCTCAGGATCAGAGCACCGAAGAGCAACCATCTGTCTCTTCACCACCTGCCAAAGTGCCTAGGCAGTCAGAGAGCACTGGACAGGAGCCATCACAGTCTCTACTTCTGTTCTCGGAATCTGTTGGCTTGGAAAGAGGGGGCCAGCCAAGCAGCATTCCTGAATGTGAAGAAGAGGGAGTATGCAGTGATGCGCAACTTCTTTGTCCCTCTGAATCTGAAGAGGCGAGTGGGCCAGTGCCTATGGTCAGCACACCTCAGTACGCATCAGATGATGACGAGACTCAGTTGCCACTTTCTGGTGCGTACGGTGCTGGCGAGACAACCCCGGAGAAGCAGCTGTTTGAAGAGGGGAGGGAAGATGATGAGGTCCTTGACCCATCATGGCGTGAGGAACAGGAAGGTGGTGGGAGCAGCTCGGAGGAAGAGATTCCCCTACCGGCCAAAACAGGAGGCAGAGGGAGGGGGAAGACTTGGTTGCCTGTACCCTCCACTTCGGCACCCGTTAGGAGCATTCCTCATTCCAAAGGCAAACCGGGCGCTCCCAAGAGTTGCAGTGCGTGGTCCTTTTTTGACACAGTTGCAGATGACATTTGCTTTGTCAAATGCAAGCTGTGTCATCAGATAGTCAAAAGAGGGAGAAATGTCAGCAACCTCAATACCACAAATATGTGGAAACATGTGCGCACCAAGCACGAGTTGGAGTTGCAGAGACACCCTGAAGACATAGGCCAACGTACAGCACCACCTACCACCTCTTCAGTTCGTGTTGGGGCCTCTTCCTCCAGCTCACACACTGCTGGTTCGGCTTCCTCACAGGATCGCCAAGGAAGAACCTCTGCCACTGTTGTCCGGAGACCCTGTCAGATTCCACCCATAGCAGCACGTTCCCATCCATCACAGCCATCGGTAGCACAGGCATGGGATAAAAGGCGCCCTTACTCGGCAAACCATCCCCGAGCACAGTCTCTGAATGCTGGCATTGCCAAACTTCTGGCAGTTGAAATGCTGTCATTCAGGCTGGTGGACACTGACACCTTCCGGGACTTAATGGCATTGGCAGTCCCCCAATACAACGTGCCCAGCCGCTTTTATTTCAGCAGGCGAGCCATCCCTGCCCTGCAGAAACATGTTGAGGGCAAAATAAAACATGCGCTACTAAACGCCGTTAGTAGCAAGGTCCACCTGACCACCGATGCGTGGACCAGTAACCATGGACAGGGACGATACCTTTCCCTCACTGCCCACTGGGACAATGTTGTGGAGCCGGGTACAGATCTGGAGAGTGGCGCTGTACGTGTTCTTCCAACGCCACGGATTGCAGGACTCCAGTCTGTACACATAGACTCCTCCTCCTACTCAAGTTCCTCAGAAACAGCAGAGCAGGAGCCTGTTACGACCGATATGAGCACAGCCGTGGCCAAACGTCAACAGGCTGTACTCAAATTAATTTCTTTGGGGAATCGAAGCCACACAGCGCAGGAGCTCTGGAATGCTATCAAGCTGGAGAGCGATGTGTGGTTTGGGCCAGCGAATCTCCAGCCGGGCTTGGTAGTGTGTGACAATGGCCGAAATCTGGTGGCAGCTCTTGGCCTAGGCAACCTCACACACATCCCATGTCTGGCACATGTGCTTAACTTGGTCGTGCAGAGCTTTCTGAGGGACTATCCGGATCTTGATGCACTGTTGCACAAGGTCCGCATAGAGTGCGCTCACTTGCGACGTTCCAGCACGGCAAGATCGCACCTCGCTGCTCTGCAGCGACGATTTGGCCTTCCGGAACATCGCATCATATTATTATTATTATTATTATTATTATTATTATTATTATTATTATTATTATTTATTGTTCTAGCGCCATTTATTCCATGGCGCTTTACATGTGAGAAGCGGTATACATAAAAACAAGTACAATAATCTTAAACAATACAAGTCATAACTGGTACAGGAGGAGAGAGGACCCTGCCCGCGAGGGCTCACAATCTTCAAGGGATGGGTGATAATACAGTAGGAGAGGGTAGAGCTGGACGTGCAGCGGTTTGGTCGATCGATGGTTACTGCAGGTTATAGGCTTGTCGGAAGAGGTGGGTCTTCAGGCTCTTTTTGAAGGTTTCGATGGTAGGTGAGAGTCTGATATGTTGTGGTAGAGAGTTCCAGAGTAGGGGTGATGCGCGAGAGAAATCTTGTATGCGATTGTGGGAAGAGGAGATAAGACGGGAGTAGAGAAGGAGATCTTGTGAGGATCGGAGGTTGCGTGCAGGAAAGTACCGGGAGACGAGGTCACAGATGTATGGATGAGACAAGTTGTGGATGGCTTTGTATGTCATGGTTAGGGTTTTGTAATGGAGTCTCTGGGCAATTGGGAGCCAGTGAAGGGATTGACAGAGGGGAGAAGCTGGGGAATAGCGGGGGGACAGGTGGATTAGTCGGGCAGCAGAGTTTAGAATAGATTGGAGGTGTGCGAGAGTGTTTGAGGGGAGGCCACAGAGCATGAGGTTGCAGTAGTCAAGGCGAGAGATGATGAGGGCATGGACTAGGGTTTTTGCAGATTCTTGGGTGAGGAATGAACGGATGCGTGAAATATTTTTGAGTTGAAGTCGGCAGGAAGTGGAAAGGGTTTGGATATGTGGTTTGAAGGAGAGATCAGCGTCAAGGATTACTCCGAGGCAGTGAGCTTGTGGGACTGGGGAGAGTGGGCAGTCATTTACTGTAATTGATAGGTTCGTAGGGGGGGTCACGTGAGATGGGGGAAAGATGATGAATTCTGTTTTGTCCATGTTGAGTTTCAGATATCTAGTGGAGAAGAAGGATGAAATAGTGGACAGACATTGAGGGATTCTGGTTAGTAGGGAGGTGATATCTGGTCCAGAGATGTAGATCTGTGTGTCATCAGCATAAAGATGATACTGAAAGCCATAAGATTCTATGAGCTGTCCCAGGCCAAAGGTGTAAATAGAGAACAGCAGGGGCCCAAGGACTGAACCTTGTGGGACTCCGACAGATAGGGGGCGAGGTGAGGAGGTGGTGTGTGAGTGGGAGACGCTGAATGTCCGGTCTGTTAGGTATGATGAGATCCAGGAGAGGGCCAAGTCAGTGATGCCGAGGGATGAGAGGGTCTGTAATAATAGGGAATGGTCCACTGTGTCAAAGGCAGCCGACAGGTCCAGGAGGAGGAGGACAGAGTAGTGTCGCTTGCTCTTGGCATCATATGTGACCTACCCACCCGGTGGAATTCAACGTTACATATGTTGGAGCGGTTGTGTGAGCAGCAGGCAGCAGTCATGGAGTACCAGCTGCATCAGGCGCAAACAAGTCGCACTGTGCGCCGTTCACACGTCAGCACCATTGAGTGGGCCTCTATAAAGGACATCTGCCTCGTTTTGCGTGCCTTCGATGAATCCACGCGGATGGCGAGTGCAGATGATGCACTAGTCAGCATGACTGTCCCCCTTATCTGCCTGCTTCAACAAACACTGCAAGCACTAAGGGATGAGGTTTCGGAAGAGGTGGAGGATGAGGAGTCCTAAATGCCATCTGCTTCTGGACAGTCTGCGCTACGTGTTTCCTCACAAAGGCCTAGGCAGGGGACACTTTGTGAGGAGGATGAGGAGGAGTCGATGGAGGAGGAAGACATCTCTCCAGAGGAGGGAGGTACACAAACCTCTACTCAGTATGTACAGCGAGGGTGGGGTGATGCAGAGCAGGCCGAGGTCACGCCTCAAACAGGGGACAGCGGTTCTTTGGCAGTTGGGAGTCTGCAGCACATGGTTGATTTCATGCTGCAGTGCCTGAGAAACGACCGCCGCATCACCCACATTCTCGTCTCGGCTGATTATTGGGTGTACACCCTCCTAGATCCTCGCTACCGGGACAGCGTACAAAGGCTCATACCAACGTTGAACCGGGAGCGTAAACTGCGGGAGTACGAAGAGTCACTGGTGCAGTCCATAATGTTTTCCATTCCACCCGACAGCATTGTTGCTAGTGCTTTACAAAGCAGCTCTGTGCGTCGAGGCAGTGGAGGAAACTCTGCACAAAGAGGGAGCAGAGGCAGCGCCGCAGCACAAGGCAAGACCACTATGGCCCAAATGTGGCAAAGTTTTGTGTGTCCACCACAATTGTCTACACCATCAGTGACGCCTCGAGTCAGCAGGAGGCAATGCTTCCGTCAGATGGTGTCAGACTACATGTCTTGCCCTGTCGCTGTACTCCCAGATGGCTCTTCCCCCTTCAAGTTTTGGGTCTCTAAGCTGGATACATGGCCAGAGCTTAGCCAGTATGCATTGGAGGTGCTTGCTTGCCCTGCTGCCAGTGTATTATCGGAACGTGTCTTTAGTGCCGCAGGTGGTGTACTAACAGACCGTCGCACGCGTCTATCTTCCGATAATGTTGACCGGCTGACTTTTCTGAAAATGAACAAGGCCTGGATCTCCAAAGACTTTGCCATTCCTCTTACAGACTAAATTAGTGGTTGGCAACTGTATCCAGGTCTGCTGGTGTGTTCATTTTTCTACCACCTGAACTATAATCCCTGTGCTTCAACACAGCCAGTTGTCGCTCAGATGTGTCGTCTGCACAGAGAAACACACTAGCTCCTGTGTTAGTGGGGTTCAGTAACGCCAGCTGATCCCCTGCTGTGTGGACGGCAAAGTCACCAGCTCCATCAACATTCAAACCACTACTGATTTTTAACCGTGCCCAACATAGGTCTCTGGCTCCACTGTCTCTACTATTTCCCCTGACCTCCAACCCCGCCATCTACATCTCTGAAGTGGCGTCAGCACAATCTACACTTGTTCCTGTGTTCCTGTGGCTCAGTCCCATCAGTTTATCCCCTGATGTGTGTCCGGCAAGGTCTCCTGCTCTGTCCACATTCCCATAACCAGTAGTGGGAATGAGGACAGAGCTGGCGAACTTGCCGGACAATCATCAGGGGATCAACTGACGGGACTGAGCACCAGTAACACAGGAACAAGTGTAGATTGTGCTGACGCCACTTCAGAGATGTAGCTGGCGGGGTTGGAGGCCAGGGTAAATAGTAGAGACAGTGGAGCCAGAGGCCTAAGTGGAGCATGGTTAGAATCAGTAGTAGTCAACAACCTCCATAAAAACCGCTGCCCATTGGCCTCTGCATGCGGCATGCGTAATCCTGGGCTCCAACAGTGTCAGTTGGTGTTCAGAAGTGTCGTCTCCACAGAGCCAAACACATTCGTTCAAGTGTTAGTGGGGTTCAGCACTGCCAGCTGTTCCCCTGCTGTGGAGATGGCAAGTCTCCTGCTGCCTTCACCTGCCAAAAGCAACAGGCCCCAGCCTGCTCCTCGCCTAATCCTGGGCTCCAACAGCGTCAGTTGGTGTTCAGAAGTGTCGTCTCCACAGAGCCAAACACATTCGTTCGAGTGTTAGTGGGTTTCAGCACTGCCAGCTGTTCCCCTGCTGTGGAGATGGCAAGTCTCCTGCTGCCTACACCTGCCAAAATCCAGTAGGCCCCAGCCTGCTCCACGCCTAATCCTGGGCTCCAACAGCATCAGTTGGTGTTCAGAAGTGACATCTCCACAGAGCCAAACACATTCGTTCGAGTGTTAGTGGGTTTCAGCACTGCCAGCTGTTCCCCTGCTGTGGAGATGGCAAGTCTCCTGCTGCCTTCAGCTGCCAAAAGCAACAGGCCCCAGCCTGCTCCTCGCCTAATCCTGGGCTCCAACAGCGTCAGTTGGTGTTCAGAAGTGTCGTCTCCACAGAGCCAAACACATTCGTTCGAGTGTTAGTGGGGTTCAGCACTGCCAGCTGTTTCCCTGCTGTGGAGATGGCAAGTCTCCTGCTGCCTTCACCTGCCAAAAGCAACAGGCCCCAGCCTGCTCCTCGCCTAATCCTGGGCTCCAACAGCGTCAGTTGGTGTTCAGAAGTGTCGTCTCCACAGAGCCAAACACATTCGTTCGAGTGTTAGTGGGTTTCAGCACTGCCAGCTGTTCCCCTGCTGTGGAGATGGCAAGTCTCCTGCTGCCTACACCTGCCAAAATCCAGTAGGCCCCAGCCTGCTCCACGCCTAATCCTGGGCTCCAACAGCGTCAGTTGGTGTTCAGAAGTGACATCTCCACAGAGCCAAACACATTCGTTCGAGTGTTAGTGGGTTTCAGCACTGCCAGCTGTTCCCCTGCTGTGGAGATGGCAAGTCTCCTGCTGCCTTCACCTGCCAAAAGCAACAGGCCCCAGCCTGCTCCTCGCCTAATCCTGGGCTCCAACAGCGTCAGTTGGTGTTCAGAAGTGTCATCTCCACAGAGCCAAACAAATTCGTTCAAGTGTTAGTGGGGTTCAGCACTGCCAGCTGTTCCCCTGCTGTGGAGATGGCAGTCTCTCCTGCTGTCACCTCATTCCAAATACAGTAGGCCTCTGCCTACACCCTCCTATTTCCTGGGCTTCAACACAGCCAGTTGTAGCTCGGAAGTGCCGTCCACACGGAAAGAGATACTTGCTCCCGTGTCTCAGTGGGGTTCAGTAACGTCAGCTGATCCCCTGCTGTGTGGATGGCAGTCTCTCCTGCTGTCACCACATTCCAAATACAGTAGGCCTCTGCCTACACCCTCCTATTTCCTGGGCTTCAACACAGCCAGTTGTAGCTCGGAAGTGCCGTCCACACGGAAAGAGATACTTGCTCCCGTGTCTCAGTGGGGTTCAGTAACGTCAGCTGATCCCCTGCTGTGTGGATGGCAGTCTCTCCTGCTGTCACCACATTCCAAATACAGTAGGCCTCTGCCTACACCCTCCTATTTCCTGGGCTTCAACACAGCCAGTTGTAGCTCGGAAGTGCCGTCCACACGGAAAGAGACACTTGCTCCCGTGTCTCAGTGGGGTTCAGTAACGTCAGCTGATCCCCTGCTGTGTGGATGGCAGTCTCTCCTGCTGTCACCTCATTCCAAATACAGTAGGCCTCTGCCTACATCCTCCTATTTCCTGGGCTTCAACACAGCCAGTTGTAGCTCGGAAGTGCCGTCCACACGGAAAGAGGCACTTGCTCCCGTGTCTCAGTGGGGTTCAGTAACGTCAGCTGATCCCCTGCTGTGTGGATGGCAGTCTCTCCTGCTGTCACCACATTCCAAATACAGTAGGCCTCTGCCTACACCCTCCTATTTCCTGGGCTTCAACACAGCCAGTTGTAGCTCGGAAGTGCCGTCCACACGGAAAGAGATACTTGCTCCCGTGTCTCAGTGGGGTTCAGTAACGTCAGCTGATCCCCTGCTGTGTGGATGGCAGTCTCTCCTGCTGTCACCTCATTCCAAATACAGTAGGCCTCTGCCTACACCCTCCTATTTCCTGGGCTTCAACACAGCCAGTTGTAGCTCGGAAGTGCCGTCCACACGGAAAGAGACACTTGCTCCCGTGTCTCAGTGGGGTTCAGTAACGTCAGCTGATCCCCTGCTGTGTGGATGGCAGTCTCTCCTGCTGTCACCTCATTCCAAATACAGTAGGCCTGTGCCTACACCCTCCTATTTCCTGGGCTTCAACACAGCCAGTTGTAGCTCGGAAGTGCCGTCCACACGGAAAGAGATACTTGCTCCCGTGTCTCAGTGGGGTTCAGTAACGTCAGCTGATCCCCTGCTGTGTGGATGGCAGTCTCTCCTGCTGTCACCTCATTCCAAATACAGTAGGCCTCTGCCTACACCCTCCTATTTCCTGGGCTTCAACACAGCCAGTTGTAGCTCGGAAGTGCCTTCCACACGGAAAGAGATACTTGCTCCCGTGTCTCAGTGGGGTTCAGTAACGTCAGCTGATCCCCTGCTGTGTGGATGGCAGTCTCTCCTGCTGTCACCTCATTCCAAATACAGTAGGCCTGTGCCTACACCCTCCTATTTCCTGGGCTTCAACACAGCCAGTTGTAGCTCGGAAGTGCCGTCCACACGGAAAGAGATACTTGCTCCCGTGTCTCAGTGGGGTTCAGTAACGTCAGCTGATCCCCTGCTGTGTGGATGGCAGTCTCTCCTGCTGTCACCACATTCCAAATACAGTAGGCCTCTGCCTACACCCTCCTATTTCCTGGGCTTCAACACAGCCAGTTGTAGCTCGGAAGTGCCGTCCACACGGAAAGAGATACTTGCTCCCGTGTCTCAGTGGGGTTCAGTAACGTCAGCTGATCCCCTGCTGTGTGGATGGCAGTCTCTCCTGCTGTCACCACATTCCAAATACAGTAGGCCTCTGCCTACACCCTCCTATTTCCTGGGCTTCAACACAGCCAGTTGTAGCTCGAAAGTGCCGTCCACACGGAAAGAGACACTTGCTCCCGTGTCTCAGTGGGGTTCAGTAACGTCAGCTGATCCCCTGCTGTGTGGATGGCAAAGTCTCCTGCTGCCTACACAGTCGTACCACTACTGATTTTTAACCGTGCTCCAATTAGGCCTGTGGCTCCACTGTCTCTCGTATTTCCCCTGTCCTCCAACCCCGCCAGTTATAGCTCCGAAGTGGCGTCTGCACAATCCACACTTGTTCCTGTGTTACAGGTGTTCAGTCCGGTCAGTTAATCCCCTGATGTGTGTCCGGCAATGTCGCCTGCTCTGTCCACATTCACATAACTAGTTATGGGAATATGGACAGAGCAGGCGACATTGCCGGACACACATCAGGGGATTAACTGACCGGACTGAACACCTGTTACACAGGAACAAGTGTGGATTTTGCAGACGCCACTTCGGAGCTGTAGCTGGCGGGGTTGGAAGACAGGGGAAATACGAAAATCAGTGAAGCCACAGGCCTAAGTGGAGCTTGGTTAAAATTAGTAGAGGTCTACAACCGATCTTAAAATTTTTTCAATGCAGCCTCAGCCTGCTCCGTGCTTGTCCCTGGGCTTCAACACAGCCAGTTGTTGCTCGGAAGTGCCGTCTTCACAGAGTAAAACACTAGCTCCTGTGTTTGTGGGGTTCAGTAACGTCAGCTGTTCCCCTGCTGTTTTGATGGCAATCTGTCCTGCTGCCTCCCAATTGACAGCACATCAGGCCTCAGCCTGCTAAGTGCTTGTCCTGGGCTCCAACATCGCCAGTTGCTGCTCATAACTGACTTTGGCACGGGTACTCCCTCCTGCCCAGCTTGGTTCCAGCCCTGCCTGCTGTTTCCGGGAAGTGTCAATGTCAGTTTGCCACCCCAAGTTGCCATGTCGTGTTGCGGTTGGGTTAGTCGAGGCTAGGGTGCCAGCAGTTTAGGTGCTTCCTATGTGGACTGCGGGTTCTGGTAAGAAAGGCTTGTTCCGTAGTGCCAGTAGGACAAGCACCCCCTGTAGGACTGTGTGATTCGGTAACTGCGGCCAGCTTGCGGCTTGCCAACTTTGCTTTTCAGGGGTAACTTCTGCTACCCCTCCGGGTTCCAGCACCGTCAGCTGGTTCTCGTCAGAGCCTTTGGCCTAGGTGCCTCCATCTCGGTATCCGAGTTCCGGCAACGTCTGCTGGTCCTTGGTAGTGCTTTGTAGCACAGGTACCTCCTGCTTAGTAACCGGGTTCCAGCACCGTCAGCTGGTCCTCGGTTGTGCCATTGGCTCTTATTCCTTCTGCTGCCCCTCCGGGTGCCAGCACTGTCAGCTGGTCCTCGCTATTTCCATTTGCTCTTGCAGCTTATGCTACCCCTCCGGGTTCCAGCACCGTCAGCTGGTTCTCGTCAGAGCCTTTGGCCTAGGTGCCTCCATCTCGGTATCCGAGTTCCGGCAACGTCTGCTGGTCCTTGGTAGTGCTTTGTAGCACAGGTACCTACTGCTTAGTAACCGGGTTCCAGCACCGTCAGCTGGTCCTCGGTAGTGCCATTGGCTCTTGTTCCTTCTGCTGCCCCTCCGGGTGCCAGTACAGTCAGCTGGTTCAAGAGGACAAAGAACAGGAAGACAACCACCAAGATGCAGAACAACAAGAGAGAGAAGACAAAGAAGCATAA